>NC_134803.1:20690174-20945174 GCF_046742065.1 Oratosquilla oratoria | reverse complement strand
CCCAAGTGCCCTCGGAGAATCATGGGGTATCGCTGTGATGAATTTGTATCAAACCAGAGACTGTACTGTGAGACTCAGTCTAAGCCAATTACCAGCATGACTCGTGCACATCAAACTCCGAATATATAGGCATGTGACACATTTCCCTGATATCGATTCTGTTGAAACTGCTCTCAATGTTTTATCCACAAGAGACAGCCTCGATGGAAGCTGGGGCAAATTGATCGAACCTGTCGAGAGTCGTTTGGAGTAGGATGGGTGGCTATATGGGAGCTTGCTCTCGGAGAGACCTGGAGACTAGAGACGGCATGGGAGTGAAGGAACGCGTTTTCTGACGTATTCTTTCGACTGATGTTGATTTTATACAAAACATTATTAATTTATAGACATTATTCCAAAGTTTCCCCTTAGTAAGCTGTTTTCTGTAACAGCTATGAAGTACCTTAAAGAAAACTTTAGTAATAATTACCCAAATGATACGTCCAGTTTTGGTGATACTTGTTAGTACTTCAGCTGTGAATATGGCATTAGGTGAATGGATGTTTGGGGTACAGACGTTTGGGCCCATGGAACACTGGGATGTTTGGGGCACGAAATATAATTTTGTTTTGTCGTATTTGACTTATCCATTAATATACCAAGAGCTTCTCCCCGCTTATGAGGGAGGTAGCCAAGTCAAAGGCTTGTAGGCTACCTACTCCCACCCATTCCACATTCCTCCACCACCCATTCCACACTCCTCCACCACCCATTCCACACTCGTCCACCACCCATTCCACACTCCACCACCCATTCCACAATCCTCCACCACCTATTCCACACTCCACCACCCATTCCACACTCCTCCACCACCCATTCCACACTTCTCCACCACCACCCATTCCACACTCCACCACCCCTTCCTCCCTTTCATCTTAGCGCCTCATATATGACGGGTCATCCCTGTACCCTGCCCACTGTCCTGGGTCAGAAGCAATGTAGCAAGTCACAGTACATCCACAGCAAGGCCGCTTCACCTAATCGGCGACCCATTCACCCTCTCCGTTCCCTTATGCAAAGAGAAAACGGGGAGAAATGCCCTGGGGCTTCGTCAAAATATCATTCACAAATAAGCACCCCCTAGCCCACCAATCCCCGCCCTTACCCTCCCTACATAACAGTATCATCTATACACAGCAACTCTCCACCCATCCCTATATCCTGCTTTCTCCCTTCCTTACTCAATAAACATTCCCCTATTTCGTTCGTATTTTGTAATATACATTTTTATGTCCTAATGCTCATATTTTGTAATTTATTTAAATTTCTTTACTTCTTATCACATGTTAACATTTCTTACTATGCTTATATTTTGTAGTTTGTTTTCATATTGTTTCATATTTTAATGTCGTATTTGGTAATATGTTGGATTTTAGTGTCGGAAGTAAGGAGAGGACGACGGAAAAATGGGTGACTATACTAGTAAGTGAAGAGATAGGTAAACATGTGGTGGAATGGAAAGAGGTGTCTTCAAGGTTAATATGGATCAAGGTGAAACTGAGATGGGGAGATATGGGTCTGAGTAAGTGCATATGTGCCTGGTAGTTAGAAGAGTGTAGAGGAAAGGGATTTTTTTAATATACTTAAATAAATGTATAGGGAGTTTTAGAAATGCCGATGTAGTGGTATTGGGAGATCTCAATGCAAAAGTAGGGGATGAACCAGTAGACGAAGTGGTTTGGAAGTCTGGAGTGCCAGGTAGAAATTGTAGTGGAGAGTTGATGGCGAATAAGTGTTTAGAAAGAGATTTGATGATAGTGTTTAGGAAAAAGGTTAAGCATAAGTACAGATGGGAGAGGGTGGTGGATGGAAGGGTGGTTGTTAGGGCTTTAATGGACTATGTAGTGGTATCCAGAGGAGTAGGAAGAGTTTTGGATTACCACGATCTTAGGGGAAAGAGTGAGAAAATAGAAGATAATTTTTTGGTAGAAGGTAAGTTCAGAGCAGCGGATAGATGGAGAAAGAAGAAAAGGAGAGAAGGTACAGAGGTACTTAGAGTACACTGTTTAAATGAGAAGGAAAGGGAGCAGGAGTACAAGGAGAAGCTGAGAGAAAGGTGGAAGGTGGTGAAGGTGATGACATATGTAAGAAAGCTTTAACAAAAGGTGACGTGTTTTTTTGTTTGGGGGGGTGGGGTTATAGATTTGGAAAAGGATTATGATAAGGTAGACAGGAAGGCACTGTAGGAGGTAATGCAGATGTATGGGATTGGGGGAAAGCTGTTTAGGGCAGTCAAGAGTTTTTACGAGAGCAGTATAGCCTTTGTTAGAATCGGAAATGGAGAGAGCAAGTGGTTGGAGGTAAAGTTGGGTCCATGTCAGGAATGTTATGTCGCCATGGCTGTTCAATGTGTACATGGATGGGGTGATGCGGGAGGTAAAGGCGAAGGTAATGGGCAAGGTACTGGAGATGGTTAGAGAAAAATGGAGAAAAGTGGGAGGTGAGCCATTTGTTGTTTACTAACGACACCACGCTTATGGCAGGGTCAAAGGGAGATTAAGGGAGTTAGTGATGGAGTTTGGGATGGTATGTAATAGCAGAAAGTTTAATGTAAATATGGTTAAAAGCAAGGTGGTGAGATGTACAAAGGTAGAGGATGGTAGTGAGTTGTAAGTCTTAAAGGAGAGAGGCCGGAGGAACTGGATAGCTTTAGGTATTTGGGGTTGCATGTGGCAGGAAAGGGAGGAGTGGAGGTAGAGATAAATTATAGATTGAGAAAAGTAAGTAAATGCCTTGGGGGATTAAACAATGCCATGAGAAAAAGGTATCTGGGAATGGATACAAAGAGGAGACTGTATGAAGGGGTGATTGTGCCGACACCTTTGTATGGGAATTTATGAGGGGCAGAGAGGAAAAGTTTAAATGTGTTTGAGATGAAATGTCTGAAAAACACGGTATGGGTTACTAGGTTGGATAGAGTGAGAAACGAGGAGGTGAGGAGGAGAGCAGGAGTGGAAAAGGAGATGGCAGGTAGGGCTGATAAAAGAGTATTAGGATGGTTTGGACACATGGAAAGAATGAGCGAAGAAAGATTAGTAAAAGAGGTGTGGAAAGCAGAGGTAGAGGGAGTAATTTCGAGGGGACCACTGAGGATGGGAAAGGAGCGTTGAGCAAGAGGGTAATGTCTGTTGAGCAAGAAAGGGAGAAGGCAGAAAATTGGGGTGAGTGGAAAGTGGATCTGTATAGATGATACTGTTTTGTAAGGAAGGGAAGAGCAGGGGAAGGGGGTAAAGGGGTGCTTGTGTGTGAATGATATTTTGACAATCCGAAGAGATTTCTCCATCTTCTCTTTTTCTGCATGAGGGGAAAGAGTGAGGGGGTCGCCGATTAAGTGAAACGGTCTTGCTGTGGATGCATTGTGTCTTGATACATTGCTTCTGACCCAGAGCAGTAGGCAATGGGCGGGTACAGAAATTACCCATCATCCATGAGGAGCTAAGATGAGAGGAAGGAAAGGGTGGTGGAGGGGACTTGAATGGGTGGGAGTAGGTACATGCCTTTGACTTGGTTACCTCCCTTATACAGAATAAGGGGAAAACTCTTGACATATAGATAGGTAGATAGATCTACTAATATCATGTAGTTCACTTTCATATTTTAGTGTTATATTTGGTTATATATATATATATATATATGAGAGAGAGAAATTCGCTAGTAACAGAGACATCAATCCGATAATTTTCATGACAGTCGCATGCAGGATTCGAACCCACTGCTATCGGCCACCCGTAAGATCACCTTCACAGAGGCTTAGCCCACTACACCAACAAACACTTAAAAGCCTTGAAACCTGGAATCGAACTGATTCCCGAGGATAGGAACGATCACTAATCTGCGACCCCAATTTCTGTTTTACACAAGGCCCAAGTGCACCAGTTGGCAAGAGGTAAGGATCGGAACAAATCCCATTCACGCTTTTCCCCATTGTAACCAACTGGTGCACTTGGGCCTTATGTAAAACAGGAATTGGGGTCGCAGATTAGTTATCCTTCCTATCCTTGGGAACCAGTTTGATTCCAGGTTTCAAGGCTTTTAAGTGTCTGTTGGTGTAGTGGACTAAGGCTCTGTGAAGGTGATCCTACGGGTGGCCAATAGCAGTGGGTTCGAATCCTGCATGCGACTGTCATGGAAATTATCATATATATATATATATATACATATATATATATATATACATACATATATATATATATATATATATATACACATATATATACATGTGTGTGTGTGTGTGTGTGTGTGTGTGTGTGTGAGTGTGTGTGTGTGTGTGTGTGTGTGTGGGTGTGTGTGTGTTGTGTGTGTGTGTGCGTGTGTGTGTGTTTACCCCTAGTTGTATTTACCTAGTTGTATTTTACGGGGAGGGGAGCTATGCTCGTAGTGTCCCGTCTTCATATCTCATTTTATCTAAACTGTTTTTGAATTCATGTATTGTTTTTGTACACACTACTTTCTCATCTAACTTGTTCCAAATGTCTATCACTCTGTGAGGAAAGCTGTTCTTTTACAGATCTCTTCTTGATTTTCTTTCCGTGTCCTCTTGTATTTCTATCATCCTATTTTATTATATCCTCCCTATCAACAATTTATATGCCTTTCATGATTCTGTAAATAGTTATCAAATCTCCTCTCTCTCTTCTTTGCTCTAATGTCTGTAGCTCAAGTTTTGCTAGTCTCTCTTCATATGATAGTTTTGAGAGTGTTGGTGCCAATTTTGTAATTGCTCTTTGTATTCTTTCAAGTTTTTATATATATTTTTTTGTACTTGGTGACCACATCGTTGCTGCATACTCCAATCTTGATCTTATCAAAGTGATTAGTATTTTCTTCACCATTTCTTCATCCAGGTATGTAAATGCCACTTTGATTGTTCTTATTAAATTATAAGTTTCTCCAAAAATCTTATCTATATGTTTCTCAGGGGACATATTACTCATAACAATGACTCCCAGGTCCTTCTCATTTTCAATTTTTTTATTCCTTCTTCTCCCAATTTATATGATCTTACTATTCTTTTTTTGCTTTTTCCAAATTCCATTATACTACACTTTTTAGTATTGAACTCCATCTCCCTTTTCCTACTCCATTCCCATACTTTATTGAGATCACTCTGTAGTGACTCACAATCTTCTTCAGTATTCACTTTTTTAACAGTTTTGCATCATCTTCAAAGAAGCTCATATAACTTTCAATTTCTTCATCCATATCATTAATATATATAGCAAACATTATTGGGGTGGTTTAAAGAGTGTAATGAGAAATAGACATTTGGGAATGGATGCGAAGAGGAGACTGTATGAAGGAGTGATTGTGCCAACAGCACTGTATGGGGCAGAAACGTGGAACATAAGAGAAGAAGAGAGAAGGAGTTTGAATGTGTTTGAGATGAGGTGTCTGAGAAGTATGGCGGGGGTTACTAGGCTAGATAGAGTGAGAAATGAGGAGGTGAGGAGGAGAACAGGGGTGAAAAAGGATTTGGGAGAGAGGGTTGATGAAAGAATATTAGGATGGTTTGGACACATGGAAAGAATGAGTGAAGAAAGACTAGTAAAAGAGGTATGGAAGGCAGATGTGGAGGGAGTGAACATGAGGGGACGTCCTAGGATGAGGTGGATGGATGGGGTGAAGGGGGCTTTGGGGAAGAGGGGAATGTCTGTTGAGGAAGGAAGGGAGAGGACGGAAGACAGAGGTGAGTGGAGAATGGTTGTATATGGATGATGTTGTGACTGCATGAGGAGGAATGGGCGGGGGGGGGGGGGGGTAGTATGTGTGAGTAAATTTTGACGCAGCCCGAAGGGATTTCTCCCCGTCCTCTCCTTATATGCAAAGGGGGACGGAGAGGGGGGGTCGCCGATTAAATGAAGCGGCCTTGCTGTGGATGTACTGTGTCTTGCGACACTGCTTCTGACCCAGGGCGGTGGGCGGGGTGCAGGGATGACCCGTCATCCAGGAGGTGCTCAGATGAGAGGAAGGGTGGGAGGGGTGTGGAGTGTATTTGGGGATGAAATGGGTGGGAGTGTTTTTATGCCTTTCCCTTTTTGGCTACCTCCCTTGGAAGGGGGAAAAAGCCTTGGTATATGTATGTATGTATGTATGTTTTTGTTTTGTTTACAAATCTGTAAAATAATTTTGATTGATCTTTACATTTTTCTATGACATCTTTTTCATATTTTCTCTTTTCCTCTCTGTACACTTGTACATATTCATTTCTATAACAAGTATATATTTTCCATTTTTCAGGTCTTTTGTCTTTTTTCTATTTTGTCCAAGCTTTATCTCTATTGTCTTTTAACTCCCTGCAACTTTTGTTGTACCAGCACTTTACATATTCTTTTTCTTGCTTTTGTCTTGGGACATATTTTTCCACTCCTTTTTTTATAAATTTTTGTCAAATATTCCATTTCTCTTCCACTTTTGTTTCCTCTTTGTATACTCTTTCCCAGTTTTCTTTTTTCAAAGAATTCTCTTGTTTTATATAAAAAAAATCATATATCAATCTTCCTTTTCTATATTGTTCATTTCTTTTCATGTATTTTTCCTCATTTAGTTCCAGTTCAATCAATATGTGGTCACTTTTACTTATTGGTGTCTTATATTCAATCTTTTCCACTATTTCAGGTTCTGATGTCTAGTCTCGATGGTTCTTCTTCATTTCTATACCTAGTGTTCTCTTGAATCCATTGTGTCATTGTATGGTCAATAATCATCTCGAGTAGAACATTTCTCCATGAGCCGTCTCCACCCTTTACTGTCATCTCTTCCCAGCAGACTTCTTTGCAATTAAAGTCGCCCATCATAACTATTCTTCCTCTATCTTCCATTATCTTATTTAATGTTATCCTTGTGTCTTCTAACATACTTTTATGTTCTCTCTCTTCCCACGAGGCTGTTTTTTGGAGGCACATAATTTATCACAAACTTTCTGCTCTTCTTATCTCTGTCTTCCACTTCGATCATAATCATCTCTACTGTATTCTTTCCATATATGACACTCCTTACGTTTATATCCTTCTTAGTCAGGAACATAACACACACCCTTGTTTTGTCTCTCTGTTTCTAATCCAATAATTATATGCATCATGTCCTACACTGTTGGGTGGTAGTGGACCTTTTAATTTTGCCTCTACAATTCACATTATGTCCGGTTCTTTTTCCTTCAGATAATCATTCAGTTCATTCAATCCAGTTATTAATCCATCTATATTTGTGTAAGACACTCTTAATTTTCTGCTACTTCCATTGTACTTTCTGTATCCTTTTTGTTTTTCTCTGTTATGACCCATTTCCTCACTTTCATATACACTACTCTCCAGTAAAATTCCTCTTTTTCTGATTCTGTTCTCATCTCGTTTTTTTTTTTTTTTTTTTTTTTTTTTTTTTTTTTTTTTTTTTAGGTTCTTGTCTTTTTGTCTTCTCATCCTCTCTTTCCTCTTTATTCATTTCTTTTTATCCATACCTTCTTATATTGTTCACTGTCTGCTAGTTTCCCTGTTTTTTGCTAAGACATTCTCTGCTGTCATTTGTGACCTGATTCTAATATTAATTGGTCTGGTCTTATCTGTACTATATTTACCAAGCCTATACCTTTCTTCAATTTGTTTCCCGATTTCAGTTTCATCTTCCTGAACTAATTCTAATAAACTGTTTACTTTTTCTTTTTCCTCATTGATTCTTGTGGTCCTATTTAGATTATACTTCTCTTCCATTCCTAATATAATTATACATTTCTTTTTATCTGCTAAGTCTCTTACTATATTCTCCTTCTGTCTCATCACTTTAATAACTGTGTCTTCAGTTTTTTTTTTCTTTGATCTGCTGTTTTACTATATCATTAAATGCAATTTTGTTGTTCTCTTAGATTTTTTCAACCCTGTGCTTCTTTTGAAATGGACTCTTTATTCTCTTTATTATTTCTCTTTAATTCCTCATTCTCATCTTGTACTTCTTCTAACTGTCTTTTTAATACTTCTATTTCTTTAGTTAGGTTTCGGTTCACCTTCTCTAATTCTTCCAATTTTTCAACTCTCTGCGTGATCTGCGTGAGTTCACCGAACCTGTCCTCCCAATGTTTGACCATTTTCTCATTTTTTTCTTCTAGGCTTGCTAATCGGGGAGGGTTGGCTTCCCCCACCCCCCTCATTAAATCCTTGGAAATTGTTATCTCCACCTTCCATTGTGCTGCTCTTATCTATATTTCTAAACTTTACATTTTTGTTAATCCCTTCTTCGTCACTAAATTCATCCGGCCCGCGTTTGTTTACATGGCGTCTGCCTGCCTGGACCAAGTCTTCTCCTTCCTCATTTCCTTCCATTTCCCTCAGTAATCCCTCCCCTTCTCCTTTTTCCTCACCTTTCCACTACACCACGAGCTTTCCCCTTCCCTATAAATACAAAAAGGTACTTCCTTGACGTTGAGATCCACGAAAATTTCCCTTCTTCTTGGGAGCTCCAATCTTCGCCGTGAATCGGTCTACGTGTGTGTCTGTGTATTTACCTAGTTGTATTTACCTAGTTGTATTTTACGGGGAGGGGAGCTATGGTCGTGGTGTCCCGTCTTCATATCTCATTTTATCTAAACTACTTTTCAATTCATGTATTGTTTTTGCACACACTACTTTCTCATCTAACTTGTTCCAAATGTCTATCACTCTGTGAGGAAAGCTGTTCCTTTACAGATCTCTTCTATAGCTGTCTTTCTTGATTTTCTTTCCGTGTCCTCTTGTATTTTTATCATCCCATTTTATTATATCCTCCCTATCAATAATTTCTATGTCTTTCATGATTCTGTGAAAAGTTATCAAATCTCCTCTCTCTCTTCTTTGCTCTAATGTCTGTAGCTCAAGTTTTGCTAGTCTCTCTTCATATGATAGTTTTGAGAGTGTTGGTGCCAATTTTGTAATTGCTCTTTGTATTCTTTCAAGTTTTGTTATACATTTTTTTGTACTTGGTGACCACATCGTTGCTGCATACTCCAATCTTGGTCTTATCAGAATGATTAGAATTTTCTTCACCATTTCTTCGTCCAGGTATGTAAATGCAACTTTGATTGTTCTTATTAAATTATAAGTTTCACCAAAAATCTTATTTATTTGTTTCTCAAGTGACATATTCATAACAATGACTCCCAGGTCTTTCTCATTCTCAACTTTTTTTTATTTCCTTCTTCTCCCAATTTATATGATCTTGTTATTCTGTTTTTGTTTTTTCCAAATTCCATTATACTACATAGTACTGAACTCCATCTCCCACTTCCTACTCCATTCCCAGACTTTATTTAGATCCCTCTGTAGTGATTCACAATCTTCTTCCGTGTTCACTTTTTTCAGTAGTTTTGCATCATCTGCAAAGAAGCTCATATAACTTTCAATTTATTCGTCCATATCATTAATATATATAGCAAACATTATTGGGGACAGAACTGTTCCTTGTGGAACACCACTTATTACTTCATCCCAATTTGAGTGTTTGTCTCTTATCACTACTCTCATTTTTCTTTCTTGCAAAAAGTCTTCCATCCATTTAAGCAGTTTGCCCTGTATTCCTCCTTCAGTTTCTAATTTCTTAAGCAACTTTTTATGTGGTACTTTGTCAAAAGCTTTTTTTAGGTCTAGAAATGCACAATCAGCCCATCCATCTCTTTCTTGTATTATATCTATTAGCCTTGAATAGAAACATATTAAATTGGTGACGCATGATCGTCCTTGTCTGAATCCAAATTGTCTTGGATTTAGCACAATGTTTTTGTTTTGTTTTGTTTTTCTAAATATTTTACCCATCTACTTTTGACCATTCCTTCACAAATTTTTGCTATTGTACTTGTTAGAGAGACTGGTCTATAGTTGGTAGGGTCTTCTTTATTTCCTCCTTTATATATAGCTACTATATTTGCTCTTCTCCAATCTTCTGGAACTTTTCCTTCTTTCAAGGAACTGTTTACTATGCTATGCATTTTGTCTGCCAGTTCATTCCTACATTCTTTCAGAATCCTGTTTGCTATTTCATCTGGTCCATGCGATTTTCTGACATCAAGATTACTAAAGTGTTTCATTGTTTCATTCTTTGTTACTTCTATTTCTTTCATAGGGGGGACTTTCTCTTTCCATTCGATCTCTTCAGGTTGTATGTTCTCCCTTGTAAACACTGATTTAAAATGCTTGTTCATAATTTCCGCCATTTCTATTTCCTCTGTGTATTCAACTCCTCCTTGTCATAATTTCTCCAAATCTTGTTTGTTTTTCAGTTTGTTGTTTACAAATCTGTAAAATAGTTTTGGTTGATCTTTACATTTTTCTATGACATCTTTTTCATATTTTCTCTTTTCCTCTCTGCACGCCTGTACATATTCATTTCTATAACAAGTATATATTTTCCATTTTTCAGGCCTTCTGTCTTTCTTCATTTGGTCCAAGCTTTGTCTCTTTTGTCTTTTAACTCCCTACAACTGTTGTTGTACCAGCACTTTACATATTCTTTTTCTTGTTTATGTCTTGGGACATACTTTTCCACTCCTTTTTTTTATAATTTTTTGTCAAAATATTCCATTTTTCTTCCACTGTTGTTTCCTCTTAAATTTGTTTTTTCATACATCATTCTTCCTTTTCTATATTGTTCATTTCTTTTCATGAATTTTTCCTTATTTAGTTCCAGTTCAATCAATATGTGGTCACCTTTACTTATTGGTGTCTTATATTCAATCTTTTCCACTATTCCAGGTTCAGATGTGATTATTAAGTCTAGTCTCGATGGTTCTTCCTCATTTCTATACCTAGTGTTCTCCTGTATCCACTGTGTCATTGTATGGTCAATAATCATCTCAAGAAGAACATTTACCCATGAGCCGTCTCCACCCTTTACTGTCATCTCTTCCCAGCAGACTTCTTTGCAATTAAAGTCGCCCATCATAACTATTCTTCCTCCATCTTCCATTATCTTATTTAATGTTATCCTTGTGTCCTCTAACATACTTTTATGTTCACTCTCTTCCCACGAGGCTGTTTTTTGGAGGCACATAATTCATCACAAACTTTCTGCTCTTCTTATCTCTGTCTTCCACTTCGATCATAATCATCTCTACTGTATTCTTTCCATATGTGACACACCTCACGTTTATATCCTTCTTAGTCAGGAACATAACTCCACCTTCTTGCTTTGTCTCTCTGTTTCTAATCCAATAATTATATGCATCATGCCCTACACTGTTGGGTGGTAGTGGACCTTTTCATTTCGTTTCTACAATTCTCATTATGTCCTGTTCTTTTTCCTTCAGATAATCATTCAGTTCATTCAATCCAGTTATTAATCCATCTATATTTGTGTAAGACACTCTTAGTTTTTTGCCACTTCCATTGTATTCTCTGTTTCCCTTTTGTTTTTCTCTAGTATGTCGTATTTCCTTACTTTCATATTCACTACTCTCCAATAGAATTTCTCTTTTTCTGACTCTGTTCTCTTCTCGTTTTTTTCCTTAGCTTCATGTCTTTTAATTTTTTCCTCCTCTCTTTCGTCTTTATTCATTTCTCCTCTTATCCATACCTTTTTATATTGTTCACTTGCTGCTAGTTTCCCTGATTTTGTTAAGATATTCTCTGCCGTCGTTTGTGACCTGAATTTAATCTTAATTGGTCTGGTCTTATCTGTACTATACTTTCCGAGCCGAAACTTCTCTTCAATTTGTTTCATGATTTCTGGTTCATCTTCCTGGACTAATTCTAGTAAACTACTTACTTTTTCTTTTTCCTCATTGATTCTTGTGGCTCTATCCAGGTTATGTTCCTCTTCCATTCCTAATATAATTATACATTTCTTTTTATCTGCTAAGTCTCTTACTATATTCTCCTTCTGTCTCATCACTTTAATAACTGAGTCTTCAGTTTGTTCTTTCATTTGCTGTTTAATTATGTCAGTAAATGCAACTTTACTGTTTTCTTGGATCTTTTTCCAACCCTGTGGTTCTTTTGCTATGACCTCTTTGTTGTCTTTATCATTCCTCTTTAATTCTTCATTCTCCTCTTTTACTTCTTTTAATTGTCTTTTTAGTTCTTCTATTTCATTAGTTAAATTTTTGTTCGCCTTCTCTAGTTCTTCCAATTTTTCAACTCTCTGCGCAATCTTTGCTATATTACCGAACCTAATCTCCCAATGTTCGGTCATTTGTTCAAGTTTTTCCTCTAGTCTTACTAATCGGGGGGGATTGGTATCCCCCCCCTCATTAAATCCCTGGAAATTATTATCCTCACCTTCCATTGTGCTGCTATCTATATTTCTAATCTTTAAATTTTTGTTAATCCCATCACCAAAATCATCGGTCCTTCTCTTGCACGCTTGTACATATTCATTTCTATAACAAGTATATATTTTTCATTTTTCAGGTCTTTTGTGTTTCTTCAATTTGGTCCAAGCTTTGTCTCTTTTATCTTTTAACACTCTACAACTTTTGTTGTACCAGCACTTTACATATTCTTTTTCTTGTTTTTGTCTTGGGACATACTTTTCCACTCCTTTTTTATAAATTTTTGTCAAAATATTCCATTTCTCTTCTACTGTTGTATCTTCTTTGTGTATTCTTTCCCAATTTTCTTTTTGAAAGAATTCTCATATTTTATCAAATTTGTTTTTTCATACATCAATCTTCCTTTTCTATATTGTTCATTTCTTTTCATGTATTTTTTCTCATTTAGTTCTAGTTCTATCAATATGTGGTCACTTTTACTTATTGGTGCCTGGTATTCTATCTTTTCAACTATTTCAGGTTCTGATGTGATTATTAGGTCTAGTCTCGATGGTTCTTCTTCATTTCTATACCTAGTGTTCTCTTGGATCCATTGTGTCATTGTCTGGTCAATAATCATTTCAAGTAGGACATTTCCCCATGAGTCTTCTCCACCCTTTACTGTCATCTCTTCCCAGCACATTTCTTTGCAATTAAAGTCGCCCATCATAACTATTCTTCCTCCATCTTCCATTTTCTTGTTTAGTGTTATTCTTGTGTCTTCTAACATACTTTTATGTTCACTCTCTTTCCACGAGGCTGTTTTTGGGGGCACGTAGTTTATTACAAACTTTCTGCTCTTCTTATCTCTGTCTTCTACTTCTATCATAATCATCTCTACTTTGTTCTTTCCATATGTGACATTCTTCACGTTTATATCCTTCTTAGTCAGGAAGATAACTCTACCCCCTTGTTATATCTCTGTTTCTAATCCAATAATTATATGCATTGTGTCCTATGCTGTTGGGTGGTAGTGGACCTTTTAATTTTGTCTCAACAATTCCCATTATGTCCGGATTTTTATCCTTCAGATACTCGTTCAGTTCATTTAGTCCTGTTATCAATCCATCTATATTTGTGTAGGATACTCTTAACTTTCTGTTATTTCCATTGTATTCTCTGTTTCTTTTTTGCTTCTCTCTGTTATGGTCCATTTCTTCAATTTCATATTCACCACTCTCCAGTAGAATTCTTGTTTTTCCGACTCCGTTCTGGTCTCGTTTTTTTTCTTTAGCTTCTTTCCTTTTCATTTTTCTTCCTCTCTTTCCTCTTTATTCATTTCTCTTTTTATCCGTACCTTTTTATATTGTTCACTTGCTCCTAGCTTCCCTGTTTTTGCTAAGATATTCTCTGCTGTTGTTTGTGATCTGAATTTAATCTTAATTGGACTGGTCTTATCTGTACTATACTTTCCGAGCCGAAACATCTCTTCAATTTGTTTCATGATTTCAGGTTCATCTTCCTGAACTAATTCTAGTAATCTGCTTACTTTTTCATTTTCCTCCTTGATTCTTGTGGTTCTATCTGGGTTATGTTTCTCTTCCATTCCTAATATAATTATACATTTCTTTTTGTCTGCTAAGTCTCTTACAATATTCTCCTTCTGTCGCATTACTTTGATAACTGAGTCTTCAGTTTCTTTCATTTGCTGTTTAATTATATCAGTAAATGCAACTTTACTATTTTCCTGTATCTTCTTCCACCCCTGTGCCTCTTTTGCTATTGTTTCTTTATTGTCTTTATTGTTCCTTTTTAATTCTTCATTCTCCTCTTTTACTTCTTTTAACTGTCTTTTTAGTTCTTCTATTTCATCAGTTAAGTTTTTGTTCGCCTTCTCTAGTTCTTCCAATCTTTCAACCCTTTTCGCAATTTTTGACATTCTACCGAACCTAATCTCCCAATGTTCGGTCATTTGTTCAAGTTTTTCCTCCAGTTTTGCCAGTCGGGGGAGGTTGGTATCCGGCGGCCCCCCGCATTAAATCCCTGGAAATTATTATCCTCACCTTCTATTGTGCTGCTCTTATCTATGTTTCTAATCTTTACATTTTTATTAGTCCCTTCATCGTCACTAAATTGCTCTGGCCCGCGCTTGTTTACATGGCGTCTGCCTGCCTGGACCAAGTCCTCTCCTTCCTCATTTCCTTCCATTTCCCTCAGTAATCCCTCCCCTTCTCCCTTTTCCTCACTTTCCCACTACACCACGAGCAATCCCCTTCACTGTAAATACAATAGGTACTTCCTTTGCGTTGAGATCCACGAGAATTTCACTTTTTCTTCTGGACGTCAATCTTCGCCGTCCGTCCGACGTAAGTGTGTGTGTGTGTGTGTGTGTGTATTTACCTAGTTGTATTTTACGGGAAGGGGAGCTATGCTCGTGGTGTCCCTTCTTCATATCTCATTTTATCTAAACTATTTTTAAATTCATGTATTGTTTTTGCACACACCACTTTCTCATCTAACTTGTTCCAACTGTCTATTACTCTGTGAGGAAAGCTGTTCTTTTTCAGATCTCTTCTATAGCTGTCTTTTTTTTCCGTGTCCCCTTGTATTTCTATCATCCCATTATTTCAGATTCTCTCTATCAGTAATTTCTATGCCTTTCATGATTCTGTAAATAGCTATCAAATCTCCTCTCTCTCTTCTTTGCTCTAGTGTCTGTAGTTCAAGTTTTGCTAGTCTCTCTTCATATGATAGTTTTGAGAGTGTTGGTGCCAATTTTGTAATTGCTCTTTGTATTCTTTCAAGTTTTTTTTTATACATTTTTTTTTTTTTTTTTTTTTTTTTTTTTGTATTTGATGACCATATCGTTGCTGCATATTCCAATCTTGGTCTTATCAGAGTGATTAGAATTTTCTTCACCATTTCTTCGTCCAGGTATGTAAATGCCACTTTGATTGTTCTTATTAAATTATAAGTTTCTCCAAAAATCTTATTTATATGTTTCTCAGGTGACATATTATTCATAACAATGACTACCAGGTCCTTCTCATTTTCTACTTTTTTTATTCCTTCTTCTCCCAATTTATATGATCTTGTTATTCTGTTTTTGCTTTTTCCAAATTCCATTATACTACACTTTTTTGTATTGAACTCCATCTCCCACTTCCTACTCCATTCCTGTACTTTATTTAGATCACTCTGTAGTGATTCACAATCTTCTTCCGTGTTCACTTTTTTCAGTAGTTTTGCATCATCTGCAAAGAAGCTCATATAGCTTTCAATTCCTTCATCCATATCATTAATATATATAGCAAACATTATTGAGACCAGAACTGTTCCTTGTGGAACACCGCTTATTACTTCATCCCATTTTGAGTGTTTGTCTCTTATCACTACTCTCATTTTTCTTTCTTGCAAAAAGTCTTCCATCCAATTAAGCAGTTTGCCCTGTATTCCTCCTTCAGTTTCTAATTTCTTAAGCAACTTCTTATGTGGTACTTTGTCAAAAGCTTTTTTTAGGTCTAGAAATGCACAATCAGCCCATCCATCTCTTTCTTGTATTATATCTATTAGTCTTGAATAGAAACATATTAAATTGGTGACGCATGATCGTCCTTGACTGAATCCAAATTGCCTTGGATTTAGCACTTTTTTTTCTAAATATTTTACCCATCAGGTACAGTGATGATGGACTGGTTGGTGAGGTTATTCAATGTTTGCTGGAGAGGGTAGAGTGCCGGAGGACTGGAGAAGTGCCTGTATAGTTCCTCTTTACAAAGGAAAAGGGGACAAGTGTGAATGTAGTAGTTTCAGAGGGATTAGCTTGTTAAGTGTAGTTGGGAAGGCTTATGGGAGGATCTTGATTGAGAGGATTAGGAGAGGAACAGAAGGAGTAATTGGTGAGGAACAGTGTGGATTTAGGATAGGTAGAGGTTGTGTTGATCAGATTTTTGTGGTGAGACAGATATGTGAGAAAGCTATAGGAAAGGGGAAGGATGTTTTTTGGGCCTTTATGGATCTGGAAAAGGCTTATGATAGGGTAGACAGAAAGGCACTGTGGGAGGTTATGCAGATTTATGGGATGGGAGGAAAGCTTTTGGGAGCTGTCAAGAGTTTTTATGAGAGTAGTAGAGCTTGTGTCAGGATTAGACATGGAGAGAGTGAGTGGTTTGAAGTAAAGGTGGGACTTCGTCAAGGATGCGTTATGTCGCCCTGGCTGTTCAACTTATACATGGATGGGGTGGTGCGAGAGGTGAATGCTAGGGTAGTGGGTCAGGGATTGGAGATGGTTAAAGAAAATGGAGAAAAGTGGGAGGTGAGCCAGCTGTTGTTTGCGGACGACACTGCGCTTGTGGCAGGGTCAGAGGAGGGATTGAGGAAGCTGGTGGCAGAGTTTGGGAGAGTATGTGATAGAAGAAAGCTAAAGATAAATGTGGGTAAAAGTAAGGTGATGAGATGTACAAGGGGTGAAAGTGGCAGTAGACTGGAAGTGAACATTAAGGGAGAGCGACTGGAGGAAGTGGATAGTTTTAGATACTTGGGTGCAAATGTGGCAGGAAAAGGTGGAGTGAAGGTGGAGGTAGAATGTAGATTGAGAGAAGCGAGTAAATGCCTTGTTGGATTAAAGAGTGTAATGAGGAATAGACATTTGGGAATGGATGCGAAGAGGAGACTGTATGAAGGAGTGATTGTGCCAACAGCACTGTATGGGGCAGAAACGTGGAACATAAGAGAAGAAGAAGAGAAGGAGATTGAATGTGTTTGAGATGAGGTGTCTGAGAAGTATGGTGGGGGTTACTAGGCTGGATAGAGTGAGAAATGAGGAGGTGAGGAGGAGAACAGGGGTGAAAAAGGATTTGGGAGATAGGGTTGATGAAAGAATATTAGGATGGTTTGGACACATGGAAAGAATGAGTGAAGAAAGACTAGTAAAAGAGGTATGGAAGGCAGATGTGGAGGGAGTGAACATGAGGGGACGTCCTAGGATGAGGTGGATGGATGGGGGGAAGGGGGCTTTGGGGAAGAGGGGAATGTCTGTTGAGGAAGGAAGGGAGAGGACGGAAGACAGAGGTGAGTGGAGAATGGTTGTATATGGGTGATGTTGGGATTGCATGAGGAGGAATGGGCGGGGGGGTGGGGGTGGGGTAGTATGTGTGAGTAAATTTTGACGCAGCCCGAAGGGATTTCTCCCCGTCCTCTCCTTATATGCAAGGGGGGACGGAGAGGGGGGTCGCCGATTAAATGAAGCGGCCTTGCTGTGGATGTGCTGTGTCTTGCGACACTGCTTCTGACCCAGGGCGGTGGGCAGGGTGCAGGGATGACCCGTCATCCAGGAGGTGCTCAGATGAGAGGGAGGGTGGGAGGGGTGTGGAGTGTATTTAGGGATGAAATGGGTGGGAGTGTTTTTATACCTTTCCCTTTTTGGCTACCTCCCTTGGAAGGGGGAAAAAGCCTTGGTATATTTATGTATGTACTTTTGACCATTCTTTCACAAATTTTTGTTATTGTACTTGTTAGAGAAACTGGTCTGTAGTTGGTAGGGTCTTCTTTATTTCCTCCTTTATATATAGGTACTATATTTGCTTTTTTCCAATCTTCTGGAACTTTTCCTTCTTTCAAGGAACTGTTTATTATGCTATGTATTTTGTCTGCCAGTTCATTCCTGCATTCTTTCAAAATCCAGTTTGCTATTTCATCTGGTCCATGCGATTTTCTGACATCAAGATTACTCAAGTGTTTCAATATTTCATTCTTTGTTATTTCTATTTTTTCATGGGGGGGACTTTCTCTTTCCATTCGACCTTTTCAGGTTGTATGTTCTCCCTTGTAAACACTGATTTAAAATGTTTGTTCATAATTTCCGCCATTTCAATTTCCTCTGTGTATTCAACTCCTCCTTGTCTTAATTTCTCCAAATCTTGTTTGTTTTTCAATTTGTTGTTTATAAATCTGTAAAATAGTTTTGGTTGATCTTTACACTTTTCTATGACATCTTTTTCATATATTCTCTTTTCCTCTCTGCACGTTTGTACATATTCATTTCCATAACAAGTATATATTTTCCATTTTTCAGGCCTTCTGTCTTTTTTTCCATCTGGTCCAAGCTTTGTCTCTTTTGTCTTTTAACCCTCTACAACTTTTATTGTACCAGCACTTTACATTTTTTTTTTTTTTTTTTTTTTTTTTTTTTTTTTTTTTTTTTTTTTCATGGGACATACTTTACCACTCCTTTTTTATACATTTTTGTCAAAATATTCCATTTCTCTTCCACTGTTGTTTCATCTTTGTATATTCCTTCCCAGTTTTCTTTTTGAAAGAATTCTCTTATTTTATCAAAGTTTGTTTTTTCATACATCATTCTTCCTTTTCTATATTGTTCATTTCTTTTCATGTATTTTTCCTCATTTAGTTCCAGTTCAATCAATATGTGGTCACTTTTACTTATTGGTGTTTTATATTCAATCTTGTCCACTATTCTAGGTTCAGATGTAATTATTAGGTCTAGTCTCGATGGTTCTTCCTCATTTCTATACCTAGTGTTCTCCTGTATCAACTGTGTCATTGTATGGTCAGTAATCATCTCAAGTAGAGCGTTTCCCCATGAGCCGTTTTCCCAGCAGATTTCTTTGCAATTAAAGTCGCCCATCATAACTATTCTTCCTCCATCTTCCAATATCTTATTTAATGTTATCTTTGTGTCTTCTAACATACTTTTATGTTCACTCTCTTCCCACGAGGCTGTTTTCGGAGGCACATAACTTATCACAAACTTTCTGCTCTTCTTATCTCTGTCTTCCACTTCGATCATAATCATCTCTACTGTATTCTTTCCATATGTGACACACCTCACATTTATATCCTTCTTAGTCAGGAACATAACTCCACCCCCTTACTTTGTCTCTCTGTTTCTAATCCAATAATTATATGCATCATGTCCTAAACTGTTGGGTGGTAGTGGACCTTTTCATTTTGTTTCTACAATTCCCATTATGTCCGGTTCTTTTTCCTTCAAATAATCATTCAGCTCATTCAATCCTGTTATTAATCCATCTATATTTGTGTAAGACACTTTTAGTTTTCTGCCACTTCCATTGTGTTCTCTGTTTCCCTTTTGTTTTTCTCTAGTATGTCGTATTTCCTTACTTTCATATTCACTACTCTCCAATAGAATCTCTCTTTTTCTGACTCTGTTCTGGTCTCGTTTTTTTCGTTAGCTTCAAGTCTTTTCTTTTTTTCCTCCTCCTTTTCCTCTTTATTCATTTCCCTTTTTATCCATACCTTTTTATATTGTTCACTTGTTGCTAGTTTCCCTGTTTTGGATAAGATATTCTCTGCCGTCGTTTGTGACCTGAATTTAATCTTAATTGGTCTGGTCTTATCTGTACTATACCTTCCGAGTCTGAACTTCTCTTCGATTTGTTTCATTATTTCTGGTTCATCTTCCTGAACTGATTCTAGTAAACTGCTTACTTTTTCATTTTCCTCTTTGATTCTTGAGGTTCTATCTGGGTTATGTTTCTCTTCCATTCCTAATATAATTATACATTTCTTTTTATCTACTAAGTCTCTTACTATATTCTCCTTCTGTCTCATCACTTTAATAACCGAGTCTTCAGTTTGTTCTTTCATTTGTTGTTTATGTCAGTAAATGCAACTTTACTGTTTTCTTGGATTTTTTTCCAACCCTCCTTATTGTCCTTACTATTCCTCTTTAATTCTTCATTCTCCTCTTTTACTTCTTTTAACTGTCTTTTTAGTTCTTCTATTTCCTTAGGTTTTCGTTTGCCTTCTCTAGTGGTTCCAATCTTTCAACCCTTTCTGCCATTTTTGACATTCTACCGAACCTACTCTCCCAATGTTTGGTCATTTGTTCAAGTTTTTCTTCGAGTCTTGCCAGTCGGGGGAGGTTGGTATCCGCCCCCCCCCCTCATTGAATCCATGGAAATTATTATCCTCACCTTTTATAGTGCTACTCATATCTATGTTTCTAATCTTTACATTTTTGTTAGACCTTTCGTCATCACTAAATTGGTCCGGCCCTCTTTTGTTTACATGGCGTCTGCCTGCCTGGACCAAGTCCTCTCCTTTCTCATTTCCTTCCATTTCCCTCAGTTATCCCTCCCCTTCTCCTTTTTCTTCACTTTCCCACCACACCACGAGCAATCCCCCCCCTGTAAATACAATAGGTACTTCCTTTGCGTTGAGATCCACGAGAATTTAACTTTTTCTTCAGGACGTCAATCTTCGCCGTCCATCCAACGGACGTGTGTGTATTTACCTAGTTGTATTTTACGGGAAGGGGAGCTATGCTCGTGGTGTCCCGTCTTCATATCTCATTTTATCTAAACTATTTTTAAATTCATGTATTGTCTATTACTCTGTGAGGAAAGCTGTTCTTTTTCAGATCTCTTCTATAGCTGTCTTTTTTTATTTTCTTTCCGTGTCCTCTTGTATTTCTATCATCCCATTTTTTCAGATTCTCTCTATCAGTAATTTCTATGCCTTTCATGATTCTGTAAATAGCTATCAAATCTCCTCTCTCTCTTCTTTGCTCTAGTGTCTGTAGCTCAAGTTTTGCTAGTCTCTCTTCATATGATAGTTTTGAGAGTGTTGGTGCCAATTTTGTAATTGCTCTTTGTATTCTTTCAAGTTTTTTTATACATTTTTTTGTACTTGGTGACCATATCGTTGCTGCATATTCCAATCTTGGTCTTATCAGAGTGATTAGAATTTTCTTCACCATTTCTTCATCCAGGTATGTAAATGCAACTTTGATTGTTCTTATTAAATTATAAGTTTCTCCAAAAATCTTATCTATATGTTTCTCAGGTGACATATTATTCATAACAATGACTCCCAGGTCCTTCTCATTTTCTACTTTTTTTTATTCCTTCTTCTCCCAATTTATATGATCTTGTTATTCTGTTTTTGCTTTTTCCAAATTCCATTATACTACACTTTTTTGTATTGAACTCCATCTCCCACTTCCTACTCCATTCTTGTACTTTATTTAGATCACTCTGTAGTGATTCACAATCTTCTTCCGTGTTCACTTTTTTCAGTAGTTTTGCATCATCTGCAAAGAAGCTCATATAGCTTTCAATTCCTTCATCCATATCATTAATATATATAGCAAACATTATTGGGGACAGAACTGTTCCTTGAGGAACACCGCTTATTACTTCATCCCATTTTGAGTGTTTGTCTCTTATCACTACTCTCATTTTCCTTTCTTGCAAAAGTCTTCCATCCAATTAAGCAGTTTGCCCTGTATTCCTCCTTCAGTTTCTAATTTCTTAAGCAACATCTTATGTGGTACTTTGTCAAAAGCTTTTTTTAGGTCTAGAAATGCACAATCAGCCCATCCATCTCTTTCTTGTATTATATCTATTAGCCTTGAATAGAAACATATTAAATTGGTGACGCATGATCGTCCTTGTCTGAATCCAAATTACCTTGGATTTAACACGTTGTTGTTTTTTCTAAATATTTTACCCATCTACTTTTGACCATTCTTTCACAAATGTTTGCTATTGTACTTGTTAGAGAGACTGGTCTATAGTTGGTAGGGTCTTCTTTATTTCCTCCTTTATATATAGGTACTATATTTGTTTTTTCCAATCTTCTGGAACTTTTCCTTCTTTCAAGGAACTGTTTATTATGCTATGTATTTTGTCTGCCAGTTCATTCCTACATTCTTTCAAAATCCAGTTTGCTATTTCATCTGGTCCATGCGATTTTCTGACATCAAGATTACTCAAGTGTTTCAATATTTCGTTCTTTGTTACTTCTATTTCTTTCATGGGAGGGACTTTCTCTTTCCATTCGCTCTCTTCAGGTTGTATGTTCTCCCTTGTAAACACTGATTTAAAATGTTTGTTCATAATTTCCGCCATTTCAATTTCCTCTGTGTATTCAACTCCCTCTTGTCTTAATTTCTCCAAATCTTGTTTGTTTTTCAATTTGTTGTTTATAAATCTGTAAAATAGTTTTGGTTTATCTTTACACTTTTCTATGACATCTTTTTCATATTTTCTCTTTTCCTCTCTGCACGTTTGTACATATTCATTTCTATAACAAGTATATATTTTCCATTTTTCAGGTCTTCTGTCTTTTTTCCATCTGGTCCAAGCTTTGTCTCTTTTGTCTTTTAACTCCCTACAACTTTTATTGTACCAGCATTTTACATATTCTTTTTCTTGTTTTTGTCTTGGGACATACTTTTCCACTCCTTATTTGTAAATTTTTGTCAAAATATTCCATTTCTCTTCCACTGTTGTTTCTTCTTTGTATATTTCTTCCCAGTTTTCTTTTTAAAAGAATTCTCTTATTTTATCAAAGTTTGTTTTTTCATACATCATTCTTCCTTTTCTATATTGTTCATTTCTTTTCGTGTATTTTTCTTCATTTAGTTCCAGTTCAATCAATATGTGGTCACTTTTACTTATTGGTGTTTTATATTCAATCTTGTCCGCTATTCTAGGTTCGGATGTAATTATTAGGTCTAGTCTCGATGGTTCTTCCTCATTTCTATACCTAGTGTTCTCCTGTATCAACTGTGTCATTGTATGGTCAGTAATCATCTCAAGTAGAGCGTTTCCCCATGAGCCGTCTCCACCCTTTACTGTCATCTCTTCCCAGCAGACTTCTTTGCAATTAAAGTCGCCCATCATAACTATTCTTCCTCCATCTTCCAATATCTTATTTAATGTTATCTTTGTGTCCTCTAACATACTTTTATGTTCACTCTCTTCCCACGAGGCTGTTTTCGGAGGCACATAACTTATCACAAACTTTCTGCTCTTCTTATCTCTGTCTTCCACTTCGATCATAATCATCTCTACTGTATTCTTTCCATATGTGACACACCTCACATTTATATCCTTCTTAGTCAGGAACATAACTCCACCCCCTTGCTTTGTCTCTCTGTTTCTAATCCAATAATTATATGCATCATGTCCTAAACTGTTGGGTGGTAGTGGACCTTTTCATTTTGTTTCTACAATTCCCATTATGTCCGGTTCTTTTTCCTTCAAATAATCATTCAGCTCATTCAATCCTGTTATTAATCCATCTATATTTGTGTAAGACACTTTTAGTTTTCTGCCACTTCCATTGTGTTCTCTGTTTCCCTTTTGTTTTTCTCAAGCATATCGAATTTCCTTAGTTTTATATTCACTACTCTCCAATAGAATCTCTCTTTTTCTGACTCTGTTCTGTTCTCGTTTTTTTTTTTTTTCTTAGCTTCAAGTCTTTTCTCTTTTTCTTCCTCTCTTTCCTCTTTATTCATTTTCCTTTTTATCCATACCTTTTTATATTGTTCACTTGTTGCTAGTTTCCCTGTTTTGGATAAGATATTCTCTGCCGTCGTTTGTGACCTGAATTTAATCTTAATTGGTCTGGTCTTATCTGTACTATACTTTCCGAGTCTGAACTTCTCTTCGATTCCTAATATAATTATACATTTCTTTTTATCTGCTAAGTCTCTTACAATATTCTCCTTCTGTCTCATCACTTTGATAACTGAGTCTTCAGTTTGTTCTTTCATTTGCTGTTTAATTATATCAGTAAATGCAACTTTTCTGTTTTCTTGGATTGTCTTCCAACCCTTAGCTTGTTTAGCTATGGCCTCTTTGTTTTCTTTATTATTCCTCTTTAATTCTTCATTCTCCTCTTTTACTTCTTTTAACTGTCTTTTTAGTTCTTCTATTTCATCAGTTAAGTTTTTGTTCGCCTTCTCTAGTTCTTCCAATCTTTCAACCTTTTCTGCAAGTTTGACATTTTACCTAACCTAATCTCCCAATGTTTAGTCATTTGTTCAAGCTTTTCCTCCAGTTTTGCTAGTCGGGGGAGGTTGGTATCCGCCTCCCCCTCTTTAAATCCTTGGAAATTATTATCCTCACCTTCCATTGAATTGTTCTTATCTATGTTTCTAATCTTTACATTTTTGTTAGACATTTCGTCGTCACTAAATTGGTCGGGACCTCTTTTGTTTACATGGCGTCTGCCTGCCTGGGCCAAGTCCTCTCCTTCCTCATTTCCTTCCATTTCCCTCAATAATCCCTCCCCTTCTCCTTTTTCCTCACCTTCCCACTACACCACGAGCAATCCCCCCACCCTGTAAATACAATAGGTACTTCCTTTGCTTTGGGATCCACGAAAATTTCACTTTTTCTTCAGAACGTCCTCTACGCCGTCCGTTCGGTGGAGTGTGTGTGTGTGTGTGTGTGTGTGTGTGTGTGTGTGTGTGTGTGTGTATTTACCTAGTTGTATTTACCTAGTTGTATTTTACGGGAAGGGGAGCTATGCTCGTGAGGTCCCGTCTTCATATCTCATTTTATCTAAACTATTTTTAAATTCATGTATTGTTTTTGCACACACCACTTTCTCATCTAACTTGTTCCAACTGTCTATTGCTCTGTGAGGAAAGCTGTTCTTTTTCAAATCTCTTCTATAGTTGTCTTTTTTTATTTTCTTTCCGTGTCCTCTTGTATTTCTGTCATCCCATTTTATCAGATTCTCTCTATCAGTAATTTCTATGCCTTTCATGATTCTGTAAATAGCTATCAAATCTCCTCTCTCTCTTCTTTGCTCTAGTGTCTGTAGTTTAAGTTTTTGTAGTCTCTCTTCATATGATAGTTTTGAGAGTGTTGGTGCCAGTTTAGTAATTGCTCTTTGTATTCTTTCAAGTTTTTTTATACATTTTTTTGTACTTGGTGACCATATCGTTGCTGCATATTCCAATCTTGGTCTTATCAGGGTGACTAGGATTTTCCTCACCATTTCTTCATCCAGGTATGTAAATGCCACTTTGATTGTTCTTATTAAATTATAAGTTTCTCCAAAAATCTTATTTATATGTTTCTCAGGTGACATATTATTCATAACAATGACTCCCAGGTCCCTCTCATTTTCTACTCTTTTTATTCCTTCTTCTCCCAAATTATATGATCCTGTTATTCTGTTTTTGCTTTTTCCAAATTCCATTATACTACACTTTTTTGTATTGAACTCCATCTCCCACTTCCTACTCCATTCTTGTACTTTATTTAGATCTCTCTGTAGTGATTCACAATCTTCTTCAGTTTTCACTCTTTTCAGTAATTTTGCATCATCTGCAAAGAAGCTCATATAGCTTTCAATTCCTTCATCCATATCATTAATATATATAGCAAACATTATTGGGGCCAGAACTGTTCCCTGCGGGACACCGCTTATTACTTCATTCCATTTTGAGTGCTGATCTCTTATCACTACTCGCATTTTTCTTTCTTGCAAAAAGTCTTCCATCCAATTTAGCAATTTACCTTGTATTCCTCCTTCATATTCTAATTTCTTAAGCAACTTCTTATGTGGTACTTTGTCAAAAGCTTTTTTTAGGTCTAGAAATGCACAATCAGCCCATCCATCTCTTTCTTGTATTATATCTATTAGCCTTGAATAGAAACATATTAAATTGGTGACGCATGATCGTCCTTGTCTGAATCCAAATTGCCTTGGATTTAGTACGTTGTTTTTTTTCCAAGTATTTTACCCATCTACTTTTGATAATTCTTTCACATATTTTTGCTATTGTACTTGTTAGAGAGACTGGTCTATAGTTGGTAGGTTCTTCTTTATTTCCTCCTTTATATATAGGTACTATATTTGCTTTTTTCCAATCTTCTGGAACTTTTCCTTCTTTTAAGGAACTGCTTATTATGCTATGTATTTTGTCTGCCAGTTCATTCCTACATTCTTTCAGAATCCAGTTTGCTATTTCATCTGGCCCATGCGATTTTCTGACATCAAAATTACCCAAGTGTGTCAATATTTCATTCTTCGTTACTTCTATTTCTTCCATAGGGGGGACTTTTTCCTTCCACTCAATCTCTTCAGGTTGTATATTTTCCCTTGTAAACACTGATTTAAAATGTTTGTTCATAATTTCTGCCATTTCCATTTCCTCAGTGTATTCAACTCCCCCTTGTCTTAATTTCTCCAAGTCTTGTTTGTTTTTCAGTTTATTGTTTACAAATCTGTAGAATAGTTTTGGTTGATCTTTACACTTTTCTATAACATCTTTTTCATATTTTCTTTTTTCCTCTCTGCACTTTTGTACATATTCATTTCTATAACCAGTATATATTTTCCATTTTTCAGGTCTTCTGTCTTTTTTCCATCCGGTCCAGGCTTTGTCTCTTTTGTCTTTTAACTCCCTACAACTTTTGTTGTACCAGCATTTTACATATTCTTTTTCTTGTTTTTGTCTTGGGACATACTTTTCCACTCCTTCTTTGTAAATTTTTGTCAAAATATTCCATTTCTCTTCCACTGATGTTTCTTCTTTGTATATTTCTTCCCAGTTTTCTTGTTGGAAGAATTCTCTTATTTTATCAAAGTTTGTTTTTTCATACATCATTCTTCCTTTTCTATATTGTTCATTTCTTTTCATATATTTTTCTTCATTAAGTTCCAGTTCAATCAATATGTGGTCACTTTTACCTATTGGTGTTTTATATTCAATCTTGTCCACTATTCTAGGTTCAGATGTAATTATTAAGTCTAGCCTCGATGGTTCTTCTTCATTTCTATACCTAGTGTTCTCTTGTATCCATTGTGTCATTGAATGGTCAGTAATCATCTCAAGTAGAGCATTTCCCCATGAGTCATCACCACTCTTTACTGTCATTTCTTCCCAGCAGATTTCTTTGCAATTAAAGTCGCCCATCATAACTATTCTTCCTCCGTCTTCCATTATCTTAGTTAATGCTATCTTTGTGTCCTCTAACATACTTTTATGTTCATTCTCCTCCCATGAGGCTGTTTTCGGAGGCACATAGTTGATCACAAATTTTCTGCTCTTCTTATCTCGGTCTTCCACTTCTATCATAATCATCTCTACTGTATTCTTTCCATATATGACACCTTTCACGTTTATATCCTTCTTTGTCAGGAACATAACTCCACCCCCTTGTTTTTTCTCTCTGTTTCTAATCCAATAATTGTATGTATCATGTCCTACACTGTTGGGTGGTAGTGGGCCTTTTAATTTTGTTTCTACAATTCCCATTATGTCCGGTTCTTTTTCTTTCAAATAATCATTCAGTTCATTCAATCCTGTTATCAATCCATCTATATTTGTGTAAGACACTCTTAGTTTTCTGCCACTTCCATTGTGTTCTCTGTTTCCCTTATGTTTTTCTTTAGTATGTCGAACTGCTTTATTTTCATGTTCACTACTCTCCAATAGAATCTCTCTTTCTCTGACTCCGTTCTTTCCTCGTTTTTTGCCTTAGCTTCAATTCTTTTCTGCTTTTCTGCCTCTCTTTCCTCCTTATTCATTTCTCTTTTTATCCATACCTTTTTATATTGATCATTTGTTGCTAGTTTCCCTGTCTTGGATAGAATTTTCTCTGCCGTTGTTTGTGACCTGAATTTAATCTTAATTGGTCTGGTCTTATCTGTACTATATTTTCCGAGTCTGAATTTTTCCTCAATTTCCTTTATAATTTCTGGTTCATCTTCCTGGACTAATTTTAATAAACTGCTTACCCTTTCATTTTCCTCCTTGATTCTTGCGGTTCTATCTGGGTTATGTTTCTCTTCCATTCCTAATATAATTATACATTTCTTTTTGTCAGCTAATTCTCTTACTATATTCTCCTTCTGTCTCATCACTTTAATAACTGAGTCTTCATTATGTTCTTTCAATTGCTGTTTGACTATGTCAGTGAATGAAACCTTATTCCCTTCTTGAGTTAATCTCCAATTTTAAGCTTCTGTAGCTATTTTCTCACTGTTTTCATTACTATTCTTCTTCAATTTCTCATTCTCCTCCTTTACATTTCCTAACTGTCTTTTTAGGTCCTCTACTTCTTCAGTTAAGTTTCTGTTAGCCTTCTCTAGTTGTTCCAATCTTTCAATTCTTTGTAGAATGGAGCCTACATTACCTAACTTACGTTCCAAGTCCTCGATCACCTTATCAACTCTCTCCTCTAGTCTTATCAGTCTGGGGGGGGTTGTGTCCCCCCCACCCTCTTTAAATCCCTGGAACATATTCTCGTCACTTTCTACTGTATTTCTCCTCTCTATACTTCTAATCTTTACATTTTTATTTGCCATTTCGTCATCCGGTGGTCGTTTCATGTTGATCTTCCGCCCGTCTGCCTGGGCCAAGTCCTCCACATCCTCATTATCTTCCATTTCCCCAGTAATCCCTCTCCCTCTCCTCTTTCCTTACTTTCCCACTACCTCACGAGCAATTCCCCCCCCCTGCAAATACAAAAAGGCACTTCTCTTTGCGTTGGTATCCTCAATCTGCACTTTTCTTCAGAGCGTTCGTCAAGCCGTCCGTTCGTTGAAAGTGTGTGTGTGTGTGTGTGTGTGTGTGTGTGTGTGTGTGTGTGTGTGTGTGTGTGTGTGTGTGTGTATGTATATAGTGAGTATGACGCGATACCTGTTTTGAACCTTAGTAGGTGTTGAGGGGTGGGGGTTAAATTGTCATTGTTGGGTGTGGTTTAATAGGTATCATGACATACTCATTGCTCATCAAAGGGTGTTAGTTAATAGACTGGGTTAACTACTCCTTGTTTTCAATTCATTACACACCGTTTCACCTATTTTCACTTCTCTCTTTTCTGGGAGTTTTTTTTTTCAGCTCTGTGATTGTATTTTGTCTATGGTCACTGGTGAAAAAGGGGTCATTTCTGTGAGTTACACTTTTTGGTGCCATCAAGGTGTAAAAGGATTCTTCCCTTTAGGTCAGTATTTTTCTGGTTTATGACTCGTTTCTGGGAGTCGGATAATTGGAGTGGTAATAAGGTCAAATGTATGAGTTCTAACATCCTTTGACGAGTTATTGTCATAAGGTTACATATGGAGTATAATTCTATGGTTAAGATATATTACAGTATATATGTGGAATTCAAATCCTCTAGCCGGTGCGTTTTAATGCACAAACATATACTTATCTACAATTGAGTAGGAGCAGGACTAGGAGGGCGAAGGAAATGAGGGATATAGCGATTGATGGGAGTCTGGGGGGTGGTAAATTGCAGTGTGTCTATTATATTTAATTGGGTGGTGTTTAGCAGGGCTACATAATGCTGTGAGTTTAAGGAAAGGGAGAGAGGTGGGGGGGGGGGGGGTATTGGAAGGGGTACGATGGGGTCGAGGACGGAGGTGAGGTTGTATCGAAGGATGTTGTGGTGGTGGTTGGGTTGAAATCTTGTTTCTTCAAAGAAGATTTCGCATGAGTCGGGAATTGAGATAGGTCCATTGATTTGTTTTTGCAAAGATGAGGGGTTTTCTTTACAAATTACTGAAACGAGTGTGGTTCGTGGGAAGAATAGGAAGTATTAATGTGTACGTGAAGGGTTTTGTTGGGGTTGATTTTGTTGTATGTGCAACTGTCTAGGGTGCTGGAGTTCAATGTTACAATTTCATTCATACAGGTTAATTCTGTGGTGCGGTAGAAACTGAAAAGGTATGCCGGGCAAACATGGAATTTAGAGACAACTGATTTGCATATGGCGAGGTCAGAAGAGGAGGTATATGAGTACCATTGGCCGTCTTCAGATTTGATAACTGTTGTGGTTTCTACATCGAGAGTGATAGTTGAGTTATTGTAGGTGTATGGGAATGGGATTATATTCCAACCTTTATTATATTCCAATCTTTTTTGTGGGTCGAGGGGGATGCGTGCGTAGATTGCATTTGTGCCTAGCGTTGTTTCGATGAGAGGGTAATATAGGTCTAGTAGTTCGGAGAGGAAGATACTTTTTAATTGGAGGTCTCTTAAGGCGATGGAGAGTCCAGTTTTTAGTTTACCTTTGGGGAGGAGGTTTGAGGTGGCCCTGTTGGCGGCTGCGTCGACGATGTCGAGTATAAGTATATGGTAGTAGTGTCTGACTATATCTATGTGGTCGCTTAAGGTGTTAATTTGTTCTATGTATTATACGAACATTTCTAGTTCGTGGAGATGGTTGGACTGATTAAGGGAATATATGTGAAGTCTGAAAAAACGGTCTAGTATTAAGTTTATAGATCCTGCTAAGTGTTGTGAGTTTTGGGAGTTTAGTAGAACAAGTTTTCCCATCTTATTTAGTTTGGAGGCCATTTTGTCTATAGTGAGGTGAACATTGGTTATGTCCTCTTCAGTGGCAATGCCAAATAGGGATTTAGAAAGGGAGCCCATGAAGTTCATGAGTCCTCTTTTATGTCTGAAGGAGGCATGGTGGAGTTCTGAGTTATGAGTTGATGTCATGTCACTCCGTTCAATTGTGGAGAGTAGGAGTAGTGTGTTTAGTTTGTCGGAGATTAAGTAGAACATATTGTCTCTTGAGTTTGAGGAGTTAGTCTTGGGATTGGGGTGTTTGAAGGTGGTATGGAAATGATCTGATATTGTATTTGTAAGTTTACGTATTGACTCTAGATCTGAGTGTATTCTCGCGATGTCGAACTCCATTTTTACTGTGATTGTGTCTCTGATGACCATTACCTGGCCTGCAGGGGCGACTATTGCTCCTGGAATCATCCTCGGTTGTTTAGTGCCGGAAAGGGCTGCGACGAGGCATACTACGAGGATGAGAGGTAGGATTGTCCTGGAAGTTGGGGAGTGGGGTTAGGTATCTTATATATATATATATATATGTATATATATATATATATATATATATATATATATATATATATATTAGATATTTCTCATTGTGAGTATGATTTGGGTATGATTCTGTCAGGTGAGCACGATCCTGAAGGATGCGAAGAGAGATCATATTTATATAGTTGGGGAAAGGTCTGATGGATAGGGATCGTGATCACTTCCCACTCAGGTAAGCATGACGTCCTGTCCTCTGAGGGGGGAGAATCTGGATTGGTGTAGTGAGTTAGCGCTTGGAGCGTAGTGTCATGTGAAATGTGGGGAGGTTGAGGATTCGTGGTTGTGGGTGAATATTGGTTTGGTAGGATTCTATGTCTGTCTAGGATGAAGTTTATGTCGAGTTTTGATTTTATTTGTTTTAGTTTTTCTCCATGTGCTCTGATGAGGGTATCATCTGACGGGTCAGTAAGGTGGTAGTTGTTATTACTTAGCGTTTCTGCTACTACCAGGGGGCCGAAGAACTTTGGTTTAAGTTTGTTAGATCTGTTGTGTTGTTTAAGCATGACAACATCACCTGGGGTGAGAGACAGGGATCGAGAGTATTTATGTTGTTTGGTTTTTATTTATTTTTATTTTTTTCTTGTTCTAGGTTCTTTTTGACTTCTTTGTGGATCAAGTGCATGGCAAGTTCTACGCGTTTTGCGTAATCTTCTATGGTGTAGAGGGGGGGAGGGTTTTTGTCCTGTATGTCATAAGGGATATGGAGAGGTTGGCCGAAGAGTACGAAGTGGGGGGAGTTCTTCGTTGCTGAGTTTATAGAGCCATTTATGCTGGCTTGTACTTGTGGGAGCCAATCTTCCCATGTGTCGCAAAGGCATTCTTGTAGGGGGCGGAGGACTTCGAGGATTTTTGTTTATTCTCTCTACTAGTCCGTTTCCTTGTGGGTGGTACGCTGTGGCGTATAGTCTGTTGATGTGGTATAATTTGACTATGTTTTGGAGGACTTCGTTCTTGAACTCAGATCCGTTATCAGAAAGGATTTGTCGAGGAATGTTATACTTACAGAACACATGGTCGACTAAGGCTTGGGCTACTGTTTCCACTTATTTGTCTGGTAGGGGGACTAGTATCGTATACTTTGAGAAGTAATCTACTGCGGTAAGGATGTATTGGGAACCTTAGCGGCTTGGGGGTAGTTTTAAAAGATCAATACCCATAGTATCCCTGCCTGCAACCAAGCTTGCTCGACTCAGCATCTGCTGACCTCACCAGAACACAGGATGCCTCCGCAAATCCCTGACTCAACATCAGGCAATACCACCAACATTAAAACAACTTTCCCGAACCACACCCACATGCCAAGTCAGACAACACCACACCACCTACTCCCTCCCTTTCTCAACACACAAATTCTCAACAAAGACAAACTTACAATTCCCCAAGGGGAAAGTATGATTATCTCAACAATCATACCAGGTGCACTTCCAGGCCAAGATATAATTGTGTCTCCTGATACCTGTAGGGAAAAAATCTCCATGTGCCTGCTGTTTGGAATACAGTTAGAGAGAACAAAGAAGCAATGATCCTAATAGAGAGCATCTCACATACCCCAGTTAAACTAAACAAGCACACACAATTAGGAACAGCTAAATTATACATAGACACCATTCAAGAAACGCACACCACTCCAATCAACACCATCACCACCAAACCAAACCCCACTCCAATCCCCCCCGAAGATATCCCAATCATAGGTTTCCAATAAGCCAGAACAAAACTTAGGAACATCCTTCAATCCCATCGTGAGGCAATCGCCTTAAACGATGAACCATTAGGGAAGACTTCTTTGGTTAAACACCATATACACATAGCCCCCCCCCCATCTTCATACCAGCCCACAGAATTCCTCAAAGCAAAAAAAGAATTTGTATCACAAAACATAAACGATATGCTGGAACAAGGTGTCATCAGACATTCTCAATCCCCTTGGAACTCCCCACTTTTCCTAGTTCCTAAAAAGGATTGATCCTTTAGACCAGTCATAGATTTCCGTAGACACTAATACCACCCCAGACCGTATGCCTATGCCTATCATGGCAGATGTCCTCCAATCACTGGGCCAAGGAAACAAGGTTTTCTCAACCCTAGACCTCAAATCCGCCTTCTGGCAGATTGAGCTAGAAGAAGAGTCAAAAGAAGTCACAGCCTTCAGTACTGACAAAGGTCGTTTCGAATTTAATCGAATGCCTTTCGGACTAAAAAACGCCCCTTGTACATTACAAAGACTTGTGAATAGCCTTTTCAAAGACAAACTAGGCAAATCCCTTTTCGTCTATCTAGACTACCTAATCATTTTTCCTATACTGTAGAAGACCACCTTGACACACTTGGGTACGTCTTACGAACCATCAAAGAAGCTGGCCTCAAAATCCAACTTAACAAATGCTCATTTCTACAAAAGGAAATCACCTTTCTTGGCCATATAGTAAACAAAGATGGAATCCAAACAAACCCAGACAAAATCAGAGCCATTGCTGAATTCCCCACCCCGAAGAACGAGAATCAACTCCGTTCTTTCGTTGGTATGGCTGCCTATTATAGACATTTTATCAGAAATGTTGCTATCCTAGCTACTCCACTTACCAAATTTACACGTAAGAACATATCTTTCAAATGGGACTCTGAAGAACAAGAATGTTTTGCGAAAATAAAGACAGCACTATACAAGGCACCCATACTCGCCTTCCCGAACTTTACAAAGGAATTCTTTCTGTTTACGGATGCATCCACCCTAGGGATAGGTGCAGTCCTACAACAAATAGACTCAAACGGGAAACATAGAGCGATAGCGTACGTAAGCCGCGTACTGAACCCTGCAGAGCGTAACTACTCCACCACCCACTTGGATTCTCTAGCAGTAGTCTGGGCTGTAAAACATTTCCGAGAACTCATTATGGGTCACAAAATCACAGTCATGACAGACCACCAACCTTTAACAGAATTTTCAAAGGAAAAACTTTACAAGGTAAGATAGCAAGATGACATATAACCATTTTAGAATATAACCCAAGAATTACCTACATAAAATGAAAAGCAAACGTCGTAGCAGACGCACTTAGCCGAAATCCCCTAATTGCAACAGTCCCAAACACCAATTGAATTTCCCCCCAGGAACTCCGAGAACAGAGAAAAGACTCAACTTGGTCACAGGTAATCCTCCACCTAGAAATGGGAACCACCCTACAAACCCACCCTCTGTACCCCCCGAGAATTACACCTAAAGGATGGAATTCTTAAAAGAGGCACCACTGCCCCAACCCAAATAGTAATCCCAAACTCATTAATTCCAAGAATCTTCCTAATGGTACACAATAGCCCCATTGCAGGCCACCTAGGCAAGCAAAAATGCCTTGCAAACACAAGACGGGCGTACTACTGGCCCAAGATGGCCACCGACATCAACTGTCACATCGAAGACTGCATCACACATGTAGCAGACCCGAAACCACTCCAAATTGGAGAAGTGCCATTTCTAAAAAAAAAAAAAAGAAAAAAAAAAAAAAAAAAAAAAGTAAAGGCATAAGAGGGTCTGTGAGTTTTCCAACCAGTACCTTAAGGTTTGGGTCTTTTAATGTGCGTGGATGTGGTACAGATGGAAGTAAAAGGGAAGAGACAGGTAGTATGTTTGCAAGAAGAAAGATGGATATGCTGGCTTTGAGTGAAACTAAAATGAAAGGGAAGGGCAACTGTGAGTTTGGGAGTGTAGCTGGGAGGTACTCAGGAGTGAAGAGGGGACGAAAGAGAGAAGGGGTGGCTATACTAGTAAGTGAAGGGATATGTAAGCGTGTAATGGAGTGGAAGGAGGTTTCATCAAGGTTGATGTGGATGAAGGTGAAGCTGGGAAGGGAGATGTGGGTTTTTGTAAGTGTGTATGGGCCTGGTAGTGAGAAGAGCGTAGAGGAAAGGGAGGCTTTTTGGGTAGATATAAATGAGTGCATAGAGGGTTTAGGGAGAAATGTCAATGTAGTTGTATTGGGAGACCTTAATGCTAGGGTAGGAAACGAACCAATAGATGGAGTGATTGAGAAGTATGGAGTTCCCGGTAAAAATCGTGGTGGAGAATTAATGGTGGAGATGTGTCTTGAAAGAGAGTTGATGATAGCAAATACAGTGTTTAGGAAGAAAGTCAAGGATAAGCACACATGGGAGAGGGTGGTGGATGGAAAGGTGGTAGATAGAGCGTTAATGGACTATATAGTGGTGACCAGGAGTATGGTAAGAAGAGTTAAGGATGTACATGTTCTAAGGGGAGAGAGTGGGGTGATATCAGATCATTTTCTGGTGGAGGGTAAAGTGAGAGTGGAGAATAGGTGGAGAAAGAGGAAAAGGGCAAAAGGTAGGGAGGTACTTAGGGTGGACTGCTTAAATGAGAAAGAAAAGGAGGAGTATAAGAAGAAGCTGAAAGAGGAATTGGAGGGAGTGAAGGATAGAGTAGAACTAGGAGTGGAGGAGGAATGGGGATGGTTCAAAGAGGGAGTCATAAGGTGTGAAAAGATGGTGTGTGGAAGGAGGGCAGGAGGAAATAGAAGGAAGGGTGGTGAGTGGTGGGATGAGGAAGCAAAGAAGGGTGTAGAAGAGAAGAAACAAACATTCATAGATTGGCTACAGATTAGGACAAGGGAATTATATGAGAGGTACAAAGTAAAGAGAAGGGAAGTTAAGCATAAGATAAAGGAAGCAAAGAGGAGAGCAGATGTGAAATGGGGTAAGAGTATGACAGAAATATTTGAAAGTAATAAAAAGAGGTTTTGGAAAGAAATTAAAAGAGGAAGAGGAGGCGAATCAAGTAGAGAAGAAAAGGTAAAAGGTGCAGATGGAAAGATGATATTGGAAGAGAAGGCAGTGAGAGGAAGGTGGGTAGAGTATTTTAGGGAGTTGCTAAATGTGAAGGAGGATAGGGAGGGAAAGGTTGTTGCGGTGGGAAGCACTAAGCAAATGAGAGTGATCAGTGAGGAAAATGGAGGAAAAATATGGAAAGATGAAGTGAAATCAGCTGTTAAGATGATGAGAGCAGGTAAGGCACCTGGGTTGGATGGATGCCATGCAGAATGTACAGTTATGGTAGACTGGCTGGTGAGGATATTTAAAGGGATCTGACGCTCCAGAAAGTCGATTAAAAAAAAAAAAAAAAAAAAAAAAAATGCATGGATTTATATTCCGACACTATTAAAAAATACGTAGGAAAGTTCATTTTTGCTATTGGCTCTCGCTAACATGTGCTAAGTAGGTTTAAAGGGACAATGAGTGCATTAGCCACCTACACGTGGCGAAATACAGCTCTTTTCTGCATGTCTTTTTCTCAATATTTCCCTTTGTTTTGTGTGTGAAATTCTAGTGGCTTTTGGCATCTTTTTTCTCTTAGTTGTCATACAGACTCAAGCAAAAATTTGTGCTTTTTGATTAAATGAACCTTTTGCAATGGTGATAAGGGAAGGTGCCCATTGCTGATTAAAAAATAACCCTTATCAATTATTTGACACTGTGACGGCACCCCGGTAGTGAGGCTTTTACCCATAAAAGCTGATAATGGCACAGAAAAGGAGAAAAAAATACTCACCATTGCAACATTCAACAGATACTAATAAAGTGAAAAAGGATCATTTCTATTTTTGATATCATTATAAACAAAGACTTTAAGTACCGGTATATTTTGTATCTAGAAATTTTTAGAATGTTATATTAGAAAATAATTCCAGTCATAACATATGAAACTAGACATCTTACTGAAAACTTTGAAGCGCGAATACTCAAAACAAAGGTTTTTCAGTTGCAAATATTTGGCAAATTTTGAAAAATAATCAAATTTCTTCAAACTTACCATGCTAACACATGAATGTTATGCCTTTCTCGTGCAAGTTTTGATACATACATACATACATATACCAAGGCTTTTTCCCCTTACAAGGGAGGTAGCCAAAAAGGGAAAGGCATAAAAACACTCCCACCCATTTCATCCCTAAATACACTCCACACCCCTCCCAACCTTCCTCTCATCTGAGCACCTCCTGGATGACGGGTCATCCCTGCACCCTGCCCACCGCCCTGGGTCAGAAGCAGTGTCGCAAGACACAGTACATCCACAGCAAGGCCGCTTCATTTAATCGGCGACCCCCCCTCTCCGTCCCCCTTTGCATATAAGGCGAGGATGGGGAGAAATCCCTTCGGGCTGCGTCAAAATTTACTCACACATACTACCCCACCCCCCATCCCCCTGCCCATTCCTCCTCATGCAGTCACAACATCATCCATATACAACCATTCTCCACTCACCTCTGTCTTCCGTCTTCTCCCTTCCTTCCTCAACAGACATTCCCCTCTTCCCCAAAGCCCCCTTCACCCCATCCATCCACCTCATCCTAGGACGTCCCCTCATGTTCACTCCCTCCACATCTGCCTTCCATACCTCTTTTACTAGTCTTTCTTCACTCATTCTTTCTATGTGTCCAAACCATCCTAATATTCTTTCATCAACCCTATCTCCCAAATCCTTTTTCACCCCTGTTCTCCTCCTCATTTCTCACTCTATCCAGCCTAGTAACCCCCACCATACTTCTCAGACACCTCATCTCAAACACATTCAAACTCCTTCTCTCTTCTCTTATGTTCCACGTTTCTGCCCCATACAGTGCTGTTGGCACAATCACTCCTTCATACAGTCTCCTCTTCGCATCCATTCCCAAATGTCTATTCCTCATTACACTCTTTAAACCACCAAGGCATTTACTCGCTTCTCTCAATCTACATTCTACCTCCACCTTTTCCTGCTACACTTGCACCCAAGTATATAAAAATATCCACTTCCTCCAGTCGCTCTCCCTTAATGTTCACTTCCAGTCTACTGCCACTTTCACCCCTTGTACATCTCATCACCTTACTTTTACCCACATTTATCTTTAGCTTTCTTCTATCACATACTCTCCCAAACTCTGCCACCAGCTTCCTCAATCCCTCCTCTGACCCTGCCACAAGCGCAGTGTCGTCCGCAAACAACAGCTGGCTCACCTCCCACTTTTCTCCATTTTCTTTAACCATCTCCAATCACTGACTCACTACCCTAGCATTCACCTCTCGCACCACCCCATCCATGTATAAGTTGAACAGCCAGGGCGACATAATGCATCCTTGACGAAGTCCCACCTTTACTTCAAACCACTCACTCTCTCCATTTCTAATCCTAACACATGCTCTACTACTCTCATAAAAACTCTTGACAGCTCCCAAAAGCTTTCCTCCCATCCCATAAATCTGCATAACCTCCCACATTGCCTTTCTGTCTACCCTATCATAAGCCTTTTCCAGATCCATAAAAGCCCAAAAAACATCCTTCCCCTTTCCTATAGCTTTCTCACATATCTGTCTTACCACAAAGATCTGATCTACACAACCTCTACCCGTCCTAAATCCACACTGTTCCTCACCAATTACTCCTTCTGTTCCTCTCCTAATCCTCTCAATTAAGATCCTCCCATAAGCCTTCCCTACTACACTCAACAGGCTAATCCCTCTGAAATTACTACATTCACACTTGTCCCCTTTTCCCTTGTAAAGAGGAACTAAACAGGCACTTCTCCAGTCCTCCGGTACTCTACCCTCTCTCCAGCAAACATTAAATAACCTCACCAACCAGTCCACCATCACTGATAAATGATAAATGATTAAAATGATAAATCATGTCGCTAGAGGGAATTTTATCGGAAAAAACACTATTGGTATGACGTCAAAAAGTCATGCATTTTATGACCTATGTATATCTTGATCTATCAAGATTTTAGGAAAAACGAAATTACACGCTATTTGTATGGTATTTGAGATTTTACATGCAAAAGCAGGTTAGTCTAGGTAAAGTATTAAGATCAGAAAACATTTGTGACATCATACAAACTGACAGATGAAGAGACTGACATACATCGTTCAAATACTCATGGAATATGAAAAATAATTATTTGATTATACTGTAAAAATATCAAGTTGATATAAAAAAAACTTTTTTTTTATTAATATTTTTCTATCAGTCCGTCTGATCCCCCTTAATGTTTGTTTGAGAGAGGGTAGAGTGCTGGAGGACTGGAGGATTGCCTGTATAGTTCCATTCTATAAAGGAAAGGGGGACAAGTGTGAGTGTAGTAGTTTCAGAGGGATCAGGCTTTTGAGTGTAGTTGGGTAGGCTTATGGGAGGGTCTTGATTGAGAGGATTAGGAGAGGAACAGAGGGAGTAATTGGTGAGGAACAGTGTGGTTTTAGGAAAGGTAGGAGTTGTATAGATCAGATTTTTGTGGTAAGAAAGATATGTGAGAAAGGTATAGGAAAAGGTAAGGATGTTTTTTGGGCTTTTATGGATCTGGAAAAGGCTTATAACAGGGTAGACAAGAAGGCACTGTGGGAGGTACTGCAGATATATGGGATAGGAGGAAAGCTGTTAAGAGCAGTCAAGAGTTTTTACGAGAGTAGTAGAGCTTGTGTTAGGATTAGAAATGGAGAGAGTGAATGGATTGAGGTAAAGGTGGAACTTCATCAGGGATGTGTTATGTCACCCTGGCTGTTCAATCTATACATGGATGGGGTGGTGCGAGAGGTGAAAGCAAGGGTGGTGGGTCAGGGGTTGGAGATGGTTAAAGAAAATGGAAAAAAGTGGGAAATAAACCAGTTGTTGTTTGCTGATGACACTGTGCTTGTAGCAGGATCAGAGGAGGGATTGAGGAAGTTGGTGACAGAGTTTGAGAAGGTGTGTGAAAGAAGGAAGCTGAAGATAAATGTGGGTAAAATTAAGGTGATGAGATGTACAAGGGGAGAGAGTGACAGCAGGCTGGAAGTGAGCATTAAGGGTGAGAGACTGGAGGAAGAGCATAGTTTTAGATATTTGGATGCAAATGTGGCAGGAAAGGGAAGAGTGGGGGGGTGGAGGTAGAATGTAGATTGAGAGAAGCGAGTAAATGCCGTGGTGGATTAAAAAGTGCAATGAGAAATAGATACCTGGGAATGGATGCTAAGAGGTTATATGGAGTGATTGTGCCAACAGCACTGTATGGAGCAGAAACATGGAACATAAGAGAGGAAGAGAGAAGGAGTTTGAATGTGTTTGAGATGAAATGTCTGAGAAGTATGATAGGGTTACTAGGCTAGATAGAGTGAGAAATGAGGAGGTGAGGAGAACAGGGGTGGAAAGGGAACTGGGAGATAGGGTTGATGAAAGAGTATTAAGATGGTTTGGACAAATGGAAAGAATGAGTGAAGAAATATTAGTAAAAGAGGTGTGGAAGGCAGAGGTGGAAGGAGTGAATATGAGGGGGCGTCCTAGGATGAGATGGATAGAAGGGGTGAAAGGGGCATTACAAAAGAGAGGAATGTCTGTTGAGGAAGGACGGGAGAGGACAGAAGATAGGGGTGAATGGAAAAGGGTTGTGTATGGATGATGCTGTGATTTATGAGGGGGAGTGGGTGGGGGATAGGGGACGGGGGGTGAGGAAGTATGTATAAAAAAAAATTGACACAGCCCAAAGGGATTCCTCCCAGTCTTCTCCTTTTCTGCATGAGGGGATGGAGAGGGGGGGGTCGCCAATTTTATGAAGCAGCCTTCCTGTGGATGTGCTGTGTCTTGCAACATTGCTTCTGACCCAGGGCAGTGGACAGGATGCAGGGATGACCCGTCATCCAGGAGGTGCCAAGATAAGAAGGAGGGAGGAGGGTGGAGGGGAGTGGAATATGTAGGGAATGGAATGAGTGGGAGTGGTTTCTATGCCTTTTTCTTTTTGGCTACCCCATGTGTAAGGGGGAAAAAGCCTTTGGTATATGTATGTAAAAAGAAAGTGAGGAAAGTAGAAAGTGAATGAAGAAATATTATATCACAGAAGGAACAGTTAACAGAATTAAATCCAGTAATTAAGGAGAGAAGTGAACTGAAGGTGTTGGTAGCAACAGAGCTAACAGTAGTGGTTTAGTTAAATATAGAACTATGGTCAAGAAAAAGGTGGTACTGGTGGAGGTAAAAGACAGGTAAAGCAAGAGCTAATAAATAAAGTTGAAATAAAACATTTCTTTTTCATAAAACTGATTTTATTGGTTGTGGACTAGACATACTTTAAGTTATGAAACAAATACTACACAATTTTTTAACAAAATAACAAATTATAAATACATTCAATAATGGTGCTTTTACTACAATGTCTATCTTTTGTATTAATAATATTGTCTTGCAGACATAATCCATAGTCAACCAACCATATCAGAGGTTACAAATGTTGATTTTACAGTAACAAATATGAAAATTGAGATGATTCCTTGAATTTCTAATATAATGATTTGAAATTTACTTCACATAATAAAGAAATACTCATACATTTCACAATTTCCTAACAACAGTCAAATAATGCTGCATAATACATTTGTATTTTGAATGCTACAAATGAAACAAAATTATGAAAAATTTATTCTTACATCAAAATAATATGGCATGTCATATTTATATTCTAAATACTGTGTATACAATTTAACACAAATAAGTTGACCCTTTGCATTACACAGACAATATCTATGAATAAGATATTAAGGTTCTAATTCAGTTATCTAAGTCCCACAGGATGACAAGTATGTACATATGTACAAAAATATGAATGTATGAATATATATGTGCATCAATGTATACATGCACATACATACATACATGCATGGACACTAAAAACATAAATGAATTTAAAGCTAGGTATGACAGATGAAGAAAAGGAGATTAGACCCCACAAGAGCACCTCCTTTCCTGTATATTACAATTAGGAACAATTAGGTAAATACATATATGTGCGACACACACTCCAGTACATATATTTTAACAGTTGGTTTCCCTCTTTGCATATGGTAGCTTCTACTATCTCTACAGTTTGTGAGCATAGTTAAAGTGACAACTCATTATTCCTGCAGTCAGAACAGAAAGAGGTATCGACCTCAAAAACATACTAATAAACCAAGAAATATTTGAAATGAAAAGGGATATTGTTGAATGGAAAAGGGAACATAACCAATTATACAAAGAAGGAGTAAATTGAGGAAGGAAAATGCACTATTAGTTAGGGAATTGGAAGAAATGATAAAGGAACTGGCTAAAGTAAAAAATGATAATGAAAAAATGAAAAGTGAAGACACAAATATATACAAAACTTTGTTGAGGGAAGGTAATGAAAATATATTAATAGAGGCAGGCAAAGTTGGTGAAAATATAAAAGAATCAAACATTATGGAAATAAAAAAATAAAAAACCAAATGAAAGACAAAGAAAACCAAAAAAATACCATTTAAAGAAATAGTCAAAGAACAAATGAACGAAAGTACAAAGGACACATTGATAGAAGCAATAAAGGAAAAAAGAGATTGGGTAAGAGGCACAACAGACAAAAAAAAAAAAAAAAAAAAAAATGTATTGTAATCTATGGTATCAAAGAGAAACATGGACTAATAAGGTTCCAAAAGGAAAAAGAGGAGAAGAATGAAGAATATAGTGACAGAAATACTAAAAGAAATACAGGAAGAGGGGCAAAGACTTGAAAGGGCAATAGAAGAGATCTACAGGATGGGCAAATATTCTGAAGAGAAGAATAGACCTCTCAAAGTAAAATTAGCAAAAAGTAAAAACTACAAAAATCTAGGGATAAAAAAGGAACTGAGTGATGAGGAAAAAGAAAAGGAAAAACACTTAAAGAGGAAGCTAAGGAAAAGAAGAAGAAAAGAACAGAAAAAGAAAGGAAGTAGTTTTTTTTGGTGAGTGATGGGCTTCAGACTGAGGAAATGGTATATAAGGGAAAAGGAAATGCAGGAGAAAGAAGAAAAGGAAGAAAAGGAAAAAAATTAAAGATAACATATACCAACATAGATGGATTGATATCAGGAATAGATGAATTGAATGACTATCTGGAACAAGAAAAAACAGATATTATGGGGATCATTACCACCAAATAGTACAGGCCAAGGATTATATAATTGTTGGTACAAAAATAGAGAAATAAAGCAGGGTGGAGTCGTGTTGCTAACCAAGAAAGGCCTAAATGTGACAAAAATCACAGAAGGAGAGAACAATTTGGAGTTGATTATGATAAGAGTTGAGGATAGATATGAAAAATAGAAAGTATGCAGTGATTTATGTCCCACCTAAAACTCATGCATGGAATGAAAGTGAACACTCCAAAATGCTGGAAGACACAAGAAAAATATTAAATTAAATACTAAAGAAAAAAGGAAATCTGGTAATTATGGGTGATTTTAACTTGAAAGAAATATGTTGGGAAGAAATAGTTGTGGAAGGTGGAGAAGATCACTGGGGAAACATATTACTGGAAATGACCATTGATTACATATTGATGCAATAGGTCAAGGAAAACACCAGATCTAGAAATAACAATGAATCCTCAAGATTGGATTTGATATTCACATCAGAACCCGAAATTGTGGACAAAATTGAATACAAGACACCAATTGGAAAAGTGATCACATGCTGATAGAACTAGAATTAAGTGAAGAAACAAATATAGAAATTAATGAAAAACACAGAAAAGGAAGACTAATGTATAACAAAACAGATTTTGAGATACTAAGAAAATTCTTTTGAGAAGCAAGTTGGGACAAATTTAATAACGAAGAAACAAAGGTGGAAGAGAAATGGACAATTTGGAAGGAAATCTAATATGAAGGAGTGGATAAGTATGTACCAAGACAAAAACAGGAAAGGGTATATATAATTCCTGGTATAATAAAAAGTGCAGTGAGGCAAAATACAGAAGAGATAAAGCCTGGAAAAGGTGGGAAAAAAAAAAACTGAGAAATGATTATGTAAAAATATGTAGAGAAGAAAAGAGAAATTATGAAAATTTAAATAATAGACAAATGTAAAGATCAACCCAAATTATTTTATAGATATGTAAATGGCAAGCTAAAAAATAAACAGGAAATACTTAAATTATGTCAAGGTAACAGAGAATACACAGAAGATATAGAAATGGCAGATATTATGAACAAACATTTCAAATCTGTATTCACCAAAGAGGAAAAAAAATCTACAAAACTGTGATCAAAGAATTGAAGTAAGATTTCCTCATTGAAGAAATGAAATATTACTCAGAATGAAATAAGGAATCAAATATTAAAGCTTGACATTAACAAGTCACATGGCCCAGATGGAGCTGCAAACTGGATACTGAAGTAATGTATAGACAAACTAACAGGAAAAATATACAAAATAATTGAATGCTCACTCAAAGAAGGAAAACTACCAGGAAACTGGAAAAATGCCAATATATAAAGGGGGAAATAAGGAAGACCCAACAAATTATAGACCGGTGTCCTTAACCCCTTCCATACGGTGCCGCACACGTAGGCGTCATGGGGAGCGAGTGTATTCGCGAGGCTGCCATATCGGCGTCTTGATTATATTTATTGTAGTCGCCCCTCCATAATGACATTCTTTCTAATTCTTTTGTAATCGCATTTTCTATGGTTATCAAAATTCACGGGTGAAGAGAGAACGATTGATATAAGCGGTGACTATATTTTATGATGCGAGTATTATTACGACACGTCGTACGGCTGGCATTGGCTGCTGCCACCGAGATCTAAGTCCATGACGCCTACGTGTGCGGCACCGTATGGAAGGGGTTAATAAGTACAATAGTTAAAATTTGTGAGAGAATCATCAAAGATAGTTCGACAAAATATCTGGAGGAGAATAATATACCGAACCAGAGGCAATTTGGATTCAGACAAGGAAGATCATGTACTACTAATTTAATTTGTTTCTATTCAAGATTAATAGATATGTTGCAAGAAAGGGATGGCTGGGCAGACTGTACCTTCCTGGACTTACAAAAGGCATTTGATAAGGTACCACACAGAAAATTGCTAAATAAACTGGAAACAATAGGAGGCATACATGGAAAACTATTGAATTGGATGGAGGACTTCCTACATGGAAGAAAAATGAGTGGTGCTCAGAGACAAATATTCAAAATGGGAAGAAATGAGTAGTGGTGTCCCACAGGGGTCAGTACTAGCTCCAATAATGTTTGCTATATATGTAAATGAGATGGACAAAAGCATTGAAAGTTACATGAACTGCTTTGCGGATGAGGCAAAATTATTAAAGAGAATAAACTCCGAAATAGACTGTGACTCATTACAGAGTGATCTGAACAAAGTTTCAGAGTGTAGCAATAGATGGGAGGTAGAATTAAACATCAAGAAGTGCAGTATAATTGAATTTGGAAAAAACAAGAAGAGAATATCAGGACAGTATAGAATTGATGGAAAAGAAGTAAAGAAAGTAAATTCTGAAAGGAACCTAGGAGTAATCATCACCAAAGACATGTTGCCAGATAAACATATAAATTAGTCAGAGAAACATATAATTTGTTGAAATCAATAAAGGTGGCCTGGATAAGGAAATGATTAAGAAAATATTACAAACACTGATAAGGCCAAAACTGGAATATGCAGCACTGATATAGTCACCCAGTACAAAAAAGAATATAAGAAAATTAGAAAGAATACAAAGAGCAATGACAAAGATGGCCCCAACACTTTCAAACCTGACATATGAACAAAGACTGGCCGAACTGGAATTGCCAACCCTGGAACAAAGAAGAGAACAAGGGGACCTACTAACCATCTACAAAATTATGAAAGGTAAAGAAGGCCTTGATAGAGAGGACTTATTAAAGTGGGACAGAGGAAAAACAAGAGGACATGCAATGAAACTCAAAAAGGATAACTATAGAAGAGACCTGAAAAAGAACAGTTTCCCACATAGAGTGATAGATATATGGAACAAATTGGATGAAAAAATAGTGTGTGCAAACACAATACAAGAATTCAAAAACAAACTTGATCTTGCGAGATACAAAAACGGGTCACCATGAGTACAGCTCCCCTTCCCGTATAATACAACTAGGTAAATACTGAAAGATAGATTGCTTGAGAAAAAAAAAAAAAATAGTAATTCAGCTCAGGCAAGGCAGAACTCACCAGAAAACATAACCCTGCCCTAACCCAATTCACATCATATATAAATACATATGTGTATACAAGTTAACACAGGATGAATGTCAATAAAAGAAAGGCAATATGTATGGAGGATTAACTGAGGGGATAACACTAAAATTAATATAAGGAGAAGGGGGTTGCAGAATAAGACCTATAGATATCTAGTATATATAAATGATTTGTGAGGATATGGAGAAGGAAATATTACACAGAAATGTTGTAAGCAAGAAAAAAGTGGGAAGGCAAAATGTAAAAGTGAAGCAAAAATGAGAATGGCTAAGCATGATGTTGCATATAAAGACTTGTAGATGCAATATGCTGTACAGAAGACAGTTGTAGGGATGAAGGCAATAGCAATACTAATTGAGATTGACTGTACATGGACTGTTTGTTGTACCAGGTGAGTGAACAAGATGTCAAAAAACACAATGGATAATTTAAGTGAAAGGGTGTCAAAAAGGAAATGAAAAACAGGGACTGGTTAAGGAAGTTTGAATATATAGAGAGAATGGAAGGAAACAAGCTAATCAAAATATTATATATGAAGTAAATGTGGAAAGGAGGAGAGGAGGAAGCCAAAAATAAAATGAACGAAGTAGGAGAGTCTGAAGAGGAGACAGGATTTGAGGTAGCAGATGTGTTGGTGCAAGACAGAAGAGCAAGGAAGGTGATGCATGGAAGAGGAGGAGGAACACTCATAATAATAACTGTTGCCACAAGTTTCACTGATTAGACACCTGCAGTACTACAAAAGTCAGCAACAATCCTCACATTCTCCCACTAATCTCTCATGTAAGAAATGTTGACATGTTATCTGTGTAGTACTAGGGTGAGTCTGTTCCTCAGTCAGTGGTTAGGAGTAGGAGAAGGAAGAGGAGGAGGAGGCATAAGTGAATAGCAGTCACCAGTTGTCAGATCACTTTATGAGAAAAAGAGGAGGAAAAATAGTCAAAGCTGACAATAAAAGATCTTGGGCCCAGTCCAGAGACATAGTGCCAGCACTTAGGGCTGCAGCTCCTGATGAATGTGAGGGTACTGATGAGTTTTGAAGATGCATTGCCTATATATACAGTTACACATACATGCCCTTGAATTTTTTGTGAAGGGTAAACCTTTTCTGGAACAAACTGGAGTACATTCCCTTGGCTTAAAATATATATATTCTACAGCTTTTGTAAATAATTTGCAGGACAAAAACCTTCATTTCTTCCTTGTCTGCACATCCACCATCCTGAATCATCTAAAATGAAAAAGGAAAATATCACACGACTTTTAAACTGAATATCAAATATATGAGAAAAGTTAATGAAAAATAACATCTAATTGCTACAAATAAACAAAAAATTCATGATAATAAAATAAGATTAATAGTCTTACCTTCTTGGATAATCTGAAGTAAATCATCAACAACAAAGGACAGCTCAGAAGCATCTCTTGCATCAAAACTGTTGAAAAGAAGTCACAATCAGTACTTCAAATAGAAGTAGAATCAAAGCATTTATATCACCTCAAGTCCCATGTCAACCAACATAAACCCTAACTGCAGAAGCCAACAACAAAGGCAGTGCTACAGCCAACTACACCCAATGATCAGATACCAATGGTGGATTACCTGCCAGTGGTGGTCCTGCAAGATGGGATAACTAACCTTCCCCCACTGCCTTCGAAATATCTTTCATCTTTCACTATTTTTCCCCTACTTCACACAAGGAGAGCTGACAACCAGTTAGTATTTCCCTCCTATTCCTAGGACAAATGAAATGTGACCCTACTTAAAGGCAATAACATAACTCAGGGTCTAGAGAACTTGGTTGTAAAGCAAAAAGACTTCATCCTCTATCTCATGCAATTGAAGGAAAGAGAAGAACTGATGTGTTTGCTTCAAGCAGTGGTCACATGGCAAGAGCTTTAAGAAGGCCTCATCTCAATGAATTCTCAGTTTTAATAAGAACAGAAGCAAGGGTTAAGCCCTGAGGCACTAAGGTTGTAAGACAGGGTTCATCTTCTCTGCTCCTGTAATTAATCAGAAACAAGCCCTTGACCTGTTAACCAGTGACATAAAAAACAGACTCGTACTACTACATCGACTTGTAGAGCAATTCTAAAAGAGGAAAAAGCCGAATTGAAATCAGAAATAAATCTGGTTGACAAAAGCAAAGAGATGGAACCCTCAGAAACAGCTATTTTCTTGCACAGATGTTTTGGAAGAACTCAAGAGTGAGAAGTGATAAGTCAGATAGTCAAAGTAAAAGGTGCAGATGGACAGATGATGGAAGTGAAGTCAGTACAAGGAAGATGGGTAAAGTATTTGTGGAGTTGTTGGATGTAAAGGAATGTAGGGAGGCTTTGATTATGAGATGCCAAGAAAATTATTTATGGAAGTGGAAAATTATAGGGTAATATGAAAAGAAGAGATACAAACAGCATTGAAATAAATGGAAGAAGGTAAGGCACCTAAGTTATATGGCTCTCATGTGGAGTGCCTAACAAAGGGGACTGGTTATAGTGGAATGGCTGATGAGAGTGTTTAATGTGTGCCTATGGGAAGGAAATGTACCAGTGAGCTGGAGGAGTGCATATATAGTTCTGCCATACAAAAGAAAATGGGATATATAATAAAAATATTTTTACAGGAACCAGATTGCTAAATTTACCTAGCTGTATCTTGTGGGAAGGGGAGCTATGCTTATGGTGTCCCGTCTCTATCTCATATCTAATTTGCTCTTGAATTCTCTTACTGTTTTTGCACACACTATTGTTTCGTCTAGTTTGTTCCATACATCCACCACTCTGTGGGGAAAGCTTTTTTTTTTCATGTCTCTTCTATAACTGTCTTCTTTGAGTTGAGTTTCTTTCCATGTTCTCTTGTGTTTCTCTTATCCCAGTTTAGTAAGTTGTCTCTATCAAGGACTTCTACACCTTTCATAATTCTGTAGATGGTCAACAAGTCACCTATTTCTCTTTTTTGTTAACGAGTCGGTAGTTCTAGTTTTGACAATCTTTCTTCAATTGACATTTTTGATAGTGTTGGGGCCATCTTTGTAGTTGCTCTCTGGATTCTTTCCATTTTCTTTATATTCTTTTTAGTACTGGGTGACCATAGTGTCACTGCATAGTCCAATTTAGGCCCTATCAGTGTAATCAGTAAGGTGTATTGGAAGGTGTTAATTGAGATAATTAGAAGGGGAACAGAATAAGTAATTTGGGAAAAGCCATGTGGATTTAGAAGAAGATGGTGAGTAGATCAAGTTTCTGTGACAAAAGATAACAAGAAGTTTTTGTCAGTGGGTAAAGATACCTTTTGGGTTTCATTGATTTGGAGAAGGCATTTGACATGGTTGACATATATATGGGATTAGGGGAAATTTGTAGAAAATTTGACAAAGCATTTACATGAGAAGTAAAGTTTATGAGGGTTGGGAATGGAAAGATTAAGTGGTTTGAGGTGAAGGTGGGGCTGTGCCAGGGTTGCATAACATTACCATGGGTATTCAACATCTATATAGATGGGGTGGTGAGGAAGATAAACATGTGGGTGCTGGGTAGGGGATTAAAGCTGAAGAGTGTGAACAGAGGGAAGTGGGATGCGAGCCACTTTTTGTTTAAAGATTATATTGATGAGGTGGAGGATAGACTGAAGCAGCTAATGGTTAGGGTGTGACAGGGGAATGCTGAAAGTAAATGAGGGCAAAAGTAAGATGAGATATATAAAAAGTGGTGGGGATGGAGAAGAGTTTATAATGTGGCAGAAATAGTGAGCTAAAGTATTTGGGGTCACATATAGCAGGTAATGTATGAGTGGAGGTGGAGGTAAATTATAGGTTAAAAGAAGCATGTAAATGTCTGGGAGAATGGAAAATAACATGAGAAATAGTTCTCTGGGTATGAACATAAAGAGAGTATGAGAAAATTATCATGCCCATGACACTGTGTAGAATAAAGATATAGAGTTTGAAAAATGCAAAGAATACCTAAACATGTATGAGATAAAGAATTTCTGGAGTATGGTGAATAGAGTGAGGTGGGGCAGAGAAGATAGGGAGACCTGGTAGATAGGGCAGATCAAAGAGTGCCAAGATGGTTTGGGTATATGGAAAGAATGAGTGGGGAAAGACTGGCTAAAAGGAGTGTGGAAAGCAGACACATGTAATGAACTTGTGGGGAAGACCAAGAATAAAGTGGATGGATGAGGTGCAGAGGGCACTGGATTGAAAAGAATGTCTATTGAACAAGGGAGAGTGAGAGTAAAAGATAGGAGTGAATAAATAGTTGAAAGGGAATAAGGAAATGATGCAGCTCAGAGGGATTTTTTTTTTTTGCATGCTCTGTAATTTTCTTTAGTGGATGAGGGGGAGGGGGTCACAATACAATGAAGTGGTGGGGGTAAACCAGCTCCAGTTATTGGGTTCTGCTGTGGAAGCACTGTCTTGTTGCACTGCCTTTGACCCAGGCAGTGTGGCAGATGACAACAATGATTTCATTCATGAGGTGCTAAGATTTGAAAGACAACTGATTTTGGATAGATGTAGGCTGGTTGCATGGGTGTCTGGAGGGGGAGAGGGCAGTTGCCTCCTAACCACAGAAATCCAGGGTATGTTTGAAACTTTGCCAGTCATCACATATAATTTTGTTAAATTTTTAAGTTATAGAATATCAGGGTATGATTGATAAAAGTAAAAATACAACTCATGTACATACACACATATACCAATGGTTTTTCCCCCTCACAGAGGAGGTAGCCAAAGTCTAAAGCATAAATCCACTCCCACCCATTTCATCCCCACATACTCCACTCCCATTCACCACCTCTCTCTCCCACTTTTCTTGGCTCCTCTTGGATGATGGGTCATCCCTGCATCTTGCCCACTGCACTGGGTCAGAAGCAATGTAGCAAGACACTGCATATCCACAGCAATGCCCCTTCATTTAATTGGTGACCCCACCTCTCCATTCCCTCATGCAGAAAAAGAAAAGACAGGGAGAAATCCCTTCAGGTTGCATCAAAATATCATTCACACATACTACCTCAACCCCCATCCCCCACTCACACCCTTCCATGCATCACAGCATCATCCATGCACAAAGATTCTCCACTGAACCCTATCTTCTGTCTTCTCCCTTCCTTCCTCAACAGACATTCCCCTCTTTCCTATTGCCCCTTTTAGCCTATCCACCCATCTCATCCTTGATCACCTCCTCATGTTCACTCCTTCCACCTCTGCCATCCACACCTCTTTTACTAATCTTTCTTCACTCAATCTTTCCATGTGTTATGTTCCATGATGCATCACTAACACAAAGAGACATGGATATGACACTATAATCCACATCCTAGGAAGAGGCATAATAGCTCCCCATCCTTAATGTAAATGATTATGGATGCTGAATTCGACCACTACTAGGCTATTGTAAGCTAGATAATAAGCTGGAGGATTATAAACATAAGTAACTTATGATAAATGACCAGTTACAGAAGTTTTTGCTGCATAGATGGTGGAGGAATACACAACTAGGACCTCCTGATGCCATGGTTGAAGGTCACCATAACAATGATGATACAAAGATGTAGAGTCATCACATTTGTTAGCTGTTTTTACTATTGTGTTAAATAACTAGCATTTGATAATTTGTAAGCCTTCTTCACACAAAAGTAAAGAAGTGGATAGATTGTGTGGAGTTGGGCAGCATTGTTAGAATAGCTTTATGTAGGCACACATTGGCACCTGCCTTAGGCACTGGTGTCAATCAGTTCTGCAGATTCCCACCCATACCCCTGTACTTACCCCCTCAATTCTTATTTGTAACTTTAATGTCTGTATTTTTTATATTATGTCAATCAAATTAGTTGGACTCCACCTTTTCCTTGTCCTTGTGAAGTGAAATTGATCCTTTAAAAATCCAAATATACTAGAGACTGGATTGTAGGACTTGTACAAATCACAGCCAGGACTTGATACATCAACTTAAATAGAGTCTAGTCCGTGACATATAAATGGTGGACTTTTGACCAGGATCAATTTTCTTCTTCACTGGATAAAAAAAATTGGTGTGTGCAAAATACTCAAGAGGAAATAGGAAACAGAGAAAAAGAAAAAAGTAGAGAAGTTAGGTCGCCAAGTGAATACAAATCATGATTGATCATAGAAATAAAAGCGCGTCCTCCATATTCATTGTTTACATACAGTACCCCCACCATACGCATTGTGTTCAAAGTACAACTTCATATAAAGGATGTCTCATTCAAATAATTAAAGCAACTCTGAAAATAGTCATGACTTAGGGATTCTCACAGGTAGGAGGGAGATACTGTGATATAAGAGGTGATAGGAGAGAGGAATATTATTACATATGAGACGATACAAGAAATATTATGATTTAAGAAAATGGAGAAAAGTGGGAGGTGAGCCAGCTGTTGTTTGCGGACGACACTGCGCTTGTGGCAGGGTCAGAGGAGGGATTGAGGAAGCTGGTGGCAGAGTTTGGGAGAGTATGTGATAGAAGAAAGCTAAAGATAAATGTGGGTAAAAGTAAGGTGATGAGATGTACAAGGGGTGAAAGTGGCAGTAGACTGGAAGTGAACATTAAGGGAGAGCGACTGGAGGAAGTGGATAGTTTTATATACTTGGGTGCAAGTGTAGCAGGAAAAGGTGGAGTGAAGGTGGAGGTAGAATGTAGATTGAGAGAAGCGAGTAAATGCCTTGGTGGTTTAAAGAGTGTAATGAGGAATAGACATTTGGGAATGGATGCGAAGAGGAGACTGTATGAAGGAGTGATTGTGCCAACAGCACTGTATGGGGCAGAAACGTGGAACATAAGAGAAGAAGAGAGAAGGAGTTTGAATGTGTTTGAGATGAGGTGTCTGAGAAGTATGGTGGGGGTTACTAGGCTAGATAGAGTGAGAAATGAGGAGGTGAGGAGGAGAACAGGGGTGAAAAAGGATTTGGGAGATAGGGTTGATGAAAGAATATTAGGATGGTTTGGACACATGGAAAGAATGAGTGAAGAAAGACTAGTAAAAGAGGTATGGAAGGCAGATGTGGAGGGAGTGAACATGAGGGGACGTCCTAGGATGAGGTGGATGGATGGGGTGAAGGGGGCTTTGGGGAAGAGGGGAATGTCTGTTGAGGAAGGAAGGGAGAGGAAGGAAGGGAGAGGACGGAAGACAGAGGTGAGTGGAGAATGGTTGTATATGGATGATGTTGTGACTGCATGAGGAGGAATGGGCGGGGAAGTGGGGGGTGGGGTAGTATGTGTGAGTAAATTTTGACGCAGCCCGAAGGGATTTCTCCCCGTCCTCGCCTTATATGCAAAGGGGGACGGAGAGGGGGGGTCGCCGATTAAATGAAGCGGCCTCGCTGTGGATGTACTGTGTCTTGCGACACTGCTTCTGACCCAGGGCGGTGGGCAGGGTGCAGGGATGACCCGTCATCCAGGAGGTGCTCAGATGAGAGGAAGGGTGGGAGGGGTGTGGAGGGTATTTAGGGATGAAATGGGTGGGAGTGTTTTAATGCCTTTCCCTTTTTGGCTACCTCCCTTGGAAGGGGGAAAAAGCCTTGGTATATGTATGTATGTAAGAAGTGATAGGAATGAGAGCTATTATAATGTAAAAGATGAGAGAAATGAGATGTTATGATACAAGAGATGATGGGAGTGACAGGTATTATGATGTGAGAGGCAGTATCGGTAAGAGCAAAATAGATGATGGAATCAATGGAAGACAGGTAGCAGAATTTCATGGCTTTGAGGAATTCCCACAGGTAAGGAACAGGTATTATGACATGGAGGATAACAGAAGTGAAGTTAGGATAGGTGAGAGATATTACATGGAGGAAAATAAATTTGAAAGTGGAATGAGACACAATGAAATCAACCAAAGACAGGGAGCAGAATTGCACAACTTCAAAGAATTCCCACAAGTAAGGGGCAGATATTATAGTAGGGAGGATGACAGGAGAAAAAATAGGATAGATGAAGGATTGCCAAGGATAAGAGAGAGATATTACATAGAGGAAGTTAGAATTGAAGATTAAAAACTTTGACAAGAAAGAGGTATATATTATGACACAGCAGATAATATGAGTGAAATTAGAATGAGTAGGGAACCTAGAGCTGAATCACACAGTGACATAGCCTTAAAGAGAAACAAATAGGGTTGGAGCAGGACAGCCTGCACAACAGTCAATGGGGTGAGTAGTGAAGGAAGCGTAGTGGACAATATCATAAAAGCAAGTCATCTTATCCCCAAATTTACCAAAAGAGATCCATAATTATTCTTTTCTACAACAGGTAAGATAGAAAAAGGACCTCTGGTCTGCAATGATAAGATCTAGCCTAACCCCAAAAGCCTTAAGTGTGTACATAGTATTTGATAGAGATGGCATATATGATTATGATCAGATTAAGAGCAAAATATTAAAGGCATATGAGATTTCCCCCGAGTATTTCAAAAGGAAATTCAGGGAAGTTGGGAGGGATATTGGTCAAAGGTATATGGCTCTAGCCAGGAATGTGTGGGGTAACCTAGACAAATGGATGCGTGCAGAAAATGGGAAAATCTAGAATGGCATTGGAAGTGATAGCAATTGAACAATTCCTTGACTTACTGAGCAATGAAGCTAGGCTATATGTGATCATGCAGAAATGCAAGACGTTATTACAAGTGGCGAGTTTTGCAGAAAACCTTGTGCTTAGAACAAGTGAAGGTAGTAAGAAAGGCATGATATAAACTCAGAAGGGTGAGAAAAAAGTGTGTATGCAATTCAGAGTCAGATATGCAAGACCACAAGTATGGGATGGCTAGAAAAACTAAAATGTTTCTGATGTGATAGGCTTGGGAATAGAACTCAGGATTGTTATGCTTGGCTAGGTGAACAAAGGTACAGACAGCACATGGGAAGCAAGCAAACTAGGTTGGAAATAATATGTGTAGAAGGAAACAGGAGGGATGTGAATCAGAGTAGATGTTACACCTGCAGAGCTTTTGGTCATGGGATGGAAAACTGCTCCAAGGAAAATGGAAACAAAGGGGATACACAAGACTGGAGACAAGAAAAGGATGATAGGAAGACAAAGGAGAGGAGAGTAGCAGGCAAGAAGGAAGATAGCAATTGCTGTGTAGATGGAAATATGTCAGATGAGATGAAAAAAATGGGAGTCAGCCAAGATTGGCTACCTTATGTGAAAGATGCCAAGATAGGAACAGAGGGGAGTTAAAGGAAGTATGCAGTCAAGGCTCTGTGGGACACAGGCATCCCACACCATTGTGAGGCCAAATGTGATACCAGGGTTAGAAAATAAGTATTTAAGTCAGTTCACCATGGGATTAGCCAGAGGAGTGATGACATTAGCACCCACAGTTAAGGTGTTATTTGAGATAGATGGTCAGATGGCAAGCATTGAAGTAGGAATAGCAGAACTTCCAGTAAAAGGAATAGACATCCTCCTCGGGAATGATGTAGGCGAGATAGTCCTGGTTAACTCAAGATGGTAGAGGACCCCATGACCAGACAGACACACGCAAAGCTGACATGGCTGACCCAGTAGCTGTTATCATCAGATACCAGGCCAAGAAAGCACAAAAGGAAGATGAATAAGGTGATGACAACCTGAACCCACTTTTTGAAGTAGATGTTGCAGACGGGGTCCTGAAGGAGTCACAAAACAAACTTGGTGAGGAAGGAAAGCAGGTAGCAGCAGATGTAGGAGGAGACAAGAGAGATGATATCCTAGCAGAGGAGATGATCCATGAGACAGCCATACATAGGAAGGAACTTATCCAACTACAGCAAGCAGACGCAGAGCTGGAGGAGGTACACCAAACAGTTGAGGAGGAGCAGGAAGAAGGAAAGTACAGCAAGATCAAGTTCATCATGAAAGATGGTGCACTTCTGAGAAAATGCAAGGCACCAGAAAATGTAGGTGACATTGTTACCCAAAAAATCATGCCCTAAGTGCTAAGAGAGAAGATTGTGAGGCTACCTCACAAGATTTCATGTGCCCACCTTGTAATCAAAAAGACTAGACAATTAATCTTGACACATTTCTTCTGGCCTTTGTTGTGAGATGATGTCAAGAAACAGATTGGGTGATACGTTATGTGTCAAGTGACTGGGAAGCCAAATTACACGCCCAGGAAAGTACCCATGTGCCAAGTTCCTGTCATTAAGGAGCCTTTCAGTAGGATTGTAGTTGTGTAGGACCTCTCTCAAAAACAAAATCTGAGAAGCCCTTTATTTTATCCATAATGTGTTATGCCACACGGTATCCTGAAGCGATACCTCTTTCAAACATAGAAGCCAGAACAATCACAAAGACCTTAATGTTTTATTTTAGTAAGATGGTTATGCTTCAAGAGGTACAAAGTGATAGAGGCACTAACTTTTTAAGTGGGATATTCAAAGAGGCCCTGGAGGGCTTCAATGTAAAACATGTAATCACATCAGCATATCACCCACAAAGTCAAGGGAATCTCAAGAAGTTCCAGGGAACCTTAAAACACATGATTAGGGCCTTTGTTTTAGAATTTCAGAAGGACTGGGATGAAAGCATAGACTTGTTGTTATATGACACTAGAATAACTGTACACGAGGGTCTAGGATTTTCTCCTTTTTACCTGATGTTCAGTAGAACCCCGTGAAAACCCCTTGCATCATTGTATGAAGTAATGTTGTCGAGAAATCCAGAAGGAAGTACCCCTTACACAAAGCTAGTTGGTACTAATTTCAAGAAGTTGAAGATTAGACATACAGCAAAAAGAAAGCTTTAAAAGTCTAAAGACTCTTACAAGGATTATTATGATAGAAAGGCAAAAAGGAAGCTAAATATTGGGGATTATGTACTTGTGTTATCTCCACAGAGGACCTCATTGCATCCAAAACATGAGGGACCATTCAAGATACTTGAGAGAAATGGGGGTCATAATTATTTACTGAAAAACACGATGTGGAGATCAGGAGTGCAACAAGCACATAACATCTTGAAGGAGTTTAAGAGGATTGTAGAGGAGGAATTCAGATATTGGGAATCTTAATTCCTGATTTGAACAGGTCAGACATAAGTGAGGCAATAGAGGGATCTCTGTCATCACCAGAGGGAAAGATGCATGAAGAAGTGCAAGCACTTCTCTGCAAGAGTGCCAAGATATTTTCCTCATGACCCACTGTTACTCAAGCAATATTGCATGACATTGTCTTAGAAGATGGAGCCAAGCTGATGAGGTAGACACCCTATAGATTGTCACCCCAGAAGAAGAGGATCATAGAGAAGGAAGTGAAGTAGCTCATGGATCAAGGATTAGTGGAACCTAGTACTACTCCTTGGGCTTTGCCAGTTGTGCTGGTACCTAAGCCCAGAGGTGAGTGGAGACTGTGTTGATTACAGGAAGGTGAACAGTCACAAAAGCAGACCCTTACCCTCTCCCCAGAATAGATTATCTCATTGAAGAGGTTGCTGCAGCAAAGTACCTGTCAAAACTGAATTTGATGAAAGGATATCATCAGATCTCCCTTACAAGCAGAGATACCGAGATATCTGCTTTTGTTACCCCACACAGGCACTTTCAATATAAAGTGACCCCATTTGGGATGAAAAATAGAGGAGCATCCTTTCAGCACCTCATAAATTGGTTAGTCAAGGGATTGTCAGGTGTTAGAGCATACTCAGATGACATAGTAGTGTTCTCTGATACATGGAGTGATCACATGTACAGGTTGAGGGGTTTACTTGACAGACTAGAACAAGCCCATCTTACTGTAAATCTGAAGAAGAGTGCCTTTGGGAGGAGTACCATCGACTATCTGGGACACCAGGTCAGCCAGAATTGCATCATACAGTTAGAGCCAGAGTGAAGGACATCATGGAGTTCCAGGTCCCGAAGACAAAGCTAGGTAGATTCATGGGCATGGTTGGATTCTTTCGGAGGTACTGTCTAAACCTTGTGGAGGTAGCTGCTCCTTTAACCCACATGCTCTCTTATAATCATTTCAGGTGGGATAAAGGTGTTGATGCTGTTACGCATTTGTCTTGTGCATATCAATGGTGACAAAAAATCATTTACTGTATGTCTGACAAATATACACACCTTCCAAATCTCTACTTTAATTATATATATACTCGTCTATAGGTCAATCTCGTGTAAATCTGGAATTTTCCATATACCTCATGTATAGGTCGAGTGGCTTGTTTTTGTTTTGGTGCTGTGAGCATTCCACTGTCTTAATGCTTTGAAGTGGCATGGCTTGCCTGGTATAGCAATTGATTATTATGGTTTTCTCACTTCATTAATTCTGATGTATTTTGGTTTATGTTTTTTCAAGTTCACTGATTTTAATATCTAATAAGTTTCACTGAAGTTGCCATTTCAGCAGAGTGAAAAACTTGAACAGATTACCAAGTTTTTTTCATGAAAGTAGCACATGCCGACAAGACTGACGAGTTAAACACCATATGAAGACGGAGCCTTTATTTGTAATACGTTTTGCTTATTACAGCGTTTTCAAGTACAAGTTGAGATACATATGCTTGAGATTAAATAAGGGGAAAGGAGGGAATGGGAAGAGAAAAGAAGTAGGGGGGAAGGGAGAGGAGGAGGAGGGGGATTGAACACTGGGAAAGGTTGAGAATCTGGCCCAAACATCCGTGGGCAAAATGTTCACAAATGGTGGTTTAAATATATATATTTTTTTTTGCTGGCCATGGGTATTAGGGGAATTATGTGGGGCGAGATGTTGAACATGCTCCTATTTTGTTCAATAGTGTTCGTTCCTTGAATGATCACTGCTTCTAAACACTTCCTGCAGATTTTGTCTGGTTCTTGTATCAGCAGCTCTGCATTCTTCCAGTCCATAAGATGGTTTTCCTTGTTTCTATGTGTCACACATGCATTGGTGGTGACATCATGCCTGACGTCGTAACGGTGATCACGTATTCGTGTATTCAGGTCGCGTGACGTTTCTTCGATGTAAACTTTATCACATCCTGAACATGGAATATGATAAACACCAGCTTTGGTGCCCGGTGTTTGGTTGTTGTGTATTTTCGTCTTCGTGATGTCTTTTATTGGTGGCAACGTCACTGGTTGGCAACACGAGACGTCTTGTTGTGCAGCAGGACAGCACAACAAGATGTCTCGTGTTGCCAACCAGCAACATCGCCACCAACCTGACACATATTTTAAGAACCACCAATTTGGAAGTAGTGTGCTAGACAAGCAGGACGATAAAAGACATCACAAAGACGAAAATACACAACAACCAAACACCGGGCACCAAAGCCGCTGTTTATCGTATTCCGTATGGGGTTACCGTATAGAAGGAATTTCACATGTTTTGGTATGTACCGTGTATTTTATGTCCCAATTGTTTACTGGTAGTAACTATCAGGTAAATATTTTGATTTCTGAACCTAAAGAAAAGGTAAGAGTTCTTCCTAGCCTTTTTTGTCATGTCTGGATTTCAACCTAACAAGATTATTACTTGTGTATAAGTCGACCCCTAGATTTTGGCCTAAAAGAAATTCCTTAAGATTTCGACCTATAGATGAGTATATATGGTAAACTTCCTAGATCATATACAAATGCATTGTTGAGCATATGCAATTTCTCTTCAAAAGAAGTATTAATGGTATTAGGTTCTCATAAAAATATGTCAAAAGATTTATATACAGGATGTGTTGGAACCTTCCAAAAGTTGTTCGAGAACTGATACATGACTTCAGCTTGGAAAATTAAGAACTTTATCTTATACATAGCCATTCAACATGTTGCTAGTATCTTATTTCCTTATCTTTGGTTGTTGTTTATATATTAAAAATTGCTTTTCATTTATATCGGTTACTATTTTTTTTTCTTAACGTTAATGGACAACGGCTCCAACAACTCTACTTTATATCATTTTCAATTTCTCTTGTAAAGGTTTATAACCATTATCATAAATCTTTACATATATAATGTACATAATTTTTACGTAATTAGGTAAGATTAACCTTGGGTCAATCCAAGCTTTCCTCAAAGTCACGGAAACAACTGTTAGTCAGACTTGATTCAGCTAATGAATGATATGGTCTACTCCAGATGTCTAAACTTGATATCTGAGATTCTGGTTATTCTACACTGAACAATTCTCACTCTTCATAGATAGCCATCCTGCTATCATATTCTATGTACTCACACCCATCCATAGATAAATCTTGTTATTATAGGCGAGTACAATCCAGGACACTGTTCAACAATCGGCTTGATATGGTTTTCTGTGGTAATTATTTAACTACCCAGACTCAGGTCATACCCTAAAGAATGAACAGCTCTGATCAATATATTTTTGTAAAACTGTATATATTTTTTCTATCTTTGTAAAAGTTGTTCAGTGGTCTGAAGTTTAAGGCCCGAACACTTCACTTTGTAGTCTCACTTTCAATTATCTTCATCAAAATCTGTCAATTTTTTGTCCAGGGTATAATGAAGCTTTCCCTCCTAGCCCTTTAATATACCTTCCCATTGTGCACAAAAGTCTAATCTACTTTGTGTGGGAAGGCGGTCATGTACAGAAGACTATCTGGGGCATCAAAGTATACCAGGATCCCAGTGACTGTAATAATGCAGCCACTGAGGAGTGTTAGATGCTTCTCTCAGACTGTCCTGTCTTGATAGCTCCAGATTATAGTAAGACATTTTACCTCTTTTGTGATGCCAGTCATGTAGCAGTAGGCGCTATGCTTGCTCAGGGAAAGGATGGCATCATGAGGCCCATCTCATTCATGTCTCAGATCCTCAAGGATTATCAAAGGTGGTATTCTACCATTGAAAAAGAGGCCCACAGCCTCACATTAGCTTTGAAGAAATTCCAAATATTCCTGCACAAAAAGGTAATCATCCTGAGCAATCATAACCCCTTGAAGTATATCATAGGTGGAAAAACAAAGAATAATACATTAGCCAGATGGGCATTAGCACTCCAGAGATATGATCCAAGTATTCAACATATCCCAGGAAAATCAAATGTGGTGGCCAACCCCTTGTCGCAATCTAATACAAAATGTACAGGCCTTGTTTCACAGGCTTAAACATTTTCATCCGGGTAAGGGGGATATGTCATGTTCCATGACGCGTCACTGACACAAAGAGACGTGGATATGGCACCATAATCCACATCCTAGGAAGAGCCATAATAGCTTCCCATCCTTAATGTAAATGACTATGGATGTTGAATTCGACCACTACTAGGTCAGCAGAGGAATACACAACTAGAATCTCCTGATGCCAGGGTTGAAGGTCACCATAACAATGATGATACAAATAAGTACCTGTAGAGTCATCACATTTGTTAGCTGTTTTTACTTTTGTGTTAGATAACTAGCAGTTGATAATTTGTAAGCCTTCTTCACACAAAAATAAAGAAGTGGATAGATTGAATAGGCTTATGTAGACACACATTGGCACCTGCCTTTGGCACTGTTGTCATGCAGTTCTGGTATAAAAAGGCAAAATACATGACATCGCTTGCAGATTCCCACCAATGCCCCTGTACTTACCCCCTCAATTCTTGTTTGTAAGTTTAAAGTCTATAATTTTTATATTATGTCAATTAAATTAGTTACACTCCACCTTTTCCTTGTCCTTGTGAAATGGAACTGATCCTTTAAAAAGGCAAATAGTCATACTAGAGACTGGATTGTATGACCTGTACAAATCACAGCCAGGATTTGATACATCAACTCAAATACGGAGTCTAGTTCATGACACAAGTGTCCAAACCATCCCAATACTCTTTCATTAACTCTATCTCCCAACTCCCTTTCCACCTCTGCTTTCTTCACCTCCTCATTTCTCACTCTATCCAGCCTAGTAACTCCTATCATACTTCTTAGGCATTTCATCTCAAACACATTTAAACTATTCCTTTCTGTTCCATTCTTCTGCCCCGTACAGTGCTGTCAGCACAATCACTCCTTCATATAATCTCCTCTTAGCATCCATTCCTAAAGCATTTACTTGTTTCTCTCAATCTACATTCTACCTTCACCTCCACTCCTTCCTTTCCTGCCACATTCACACCCAAGTATCTAAAGCTATCCACTTCCTCCATTCTCTCTCCCTTAATACTCGCTTCCAATTTACTGCCATCCTCTCCCCTTGTACATCTCATCACCTTATTTTTACCCACATTTATCTTCAATTTCCTTTTGCACACCTTCACAAACTCACTAACTTCCTAAATCTCTCCTTTGATCCTGATATAAGCACAGGTCATCAGGGAACAACAACGGGTTTATCTCCCATTTTTCTTAATTTTCTTTATCCATCTCCTATCCCTGGCCCATTACCCTTATGTTTACCCCTTGCACCACCCCATCCATTTATAAATTGAACAACCAAGGCAACATAACACACCCCTGGCAAAGTCCCACCTCAAACCACTCTCTCCATTTCTAATTCTATCACAGGTAATGTAAACACACCCACTCCTCCTTTAACGACCTACTCGGTTAACGACAACTCGGAGTAACGACGGGCTTTAAGACAGACCAATATTCGTTTAACGTAAATCTCCCGAAGTTACGATGTCGTGTACGATAACTAAGTTGGCTGAGGCAAATTTGTTTGATGTTATAAATGAACTTGTACGGTGGATATTAGCTGTGAGGTAGTGTTCTGAAGCTTAGGTCTACATTACCATCCTGCAAGCTGGAAAAACTACCTGGGGTACAATATATACCGGTAGTGGTAAATTTTTAGTTTCGACCAAGGGCGCAATATAGCAATAGAAAATTAATTATTAAGTTTGCAAATAATAATGTATCAACGTAACATGCAATTTTGAGAGCGAAAAAAAAGGTCCTAAAACAAATTTCGTAAGTAACGAAGTCATGTCGGACGAATGGTACACCATGTTTGTTGTGATAGATGTCGATGTCGAAGAAATGAAAGGATGATAAATTCGTCTAACCTACACTAAACTAACCTAACCTGTGTTTGATAAATCATTACCTGCAAATTAAATGTCATCCGGCTCGTCCTCGTTGTCATCGTTGTGAGAGACGTTGGCAGACGACAAGATGGCATCCCGATCCTATGATACCGACTTCGTTCATTAGCATATTTTCTTGTAGCATGGTATTTTTTACTTTCATTTCCGCCCACAAAATTGCATATTACGTTGATACATTTTAATTTACAAAATTAATAATTAATTTCCTATTGCTATATTGCGCCCATGGTCGAAACTAAAAAACTACCCCGGTATTCAATATGGAATGTCAGCATACGCGGATTTGGTCATATACGGTAATTTCAGGAACCTAACCACCGTAAATAAACAGTAAATAAAGCTTTAATGTACTGTATAAAAGAGGGAAAATACACGAAAATAAAGATACATGTATTGCTGGACATTGTACATACAGTACATGTACGTATATGTATACACTTTCGCTTAACGACCAATTCAGTTAATGACGGCGCGCTGGTCCTAGTTGTCGTCGTTAAACGAGGAGTGGTTGTATATACTTAAGCAGCCAATCTAAATAACAATAAAATAAAAATAACAATCAAATGAAAATAACAATCAAATAAAGATAACAAAATAAAAATAATAAAAAATTATAATAAAATAAAAATAATAATAAAACAAAAATAACAATAAAACAAAAATAACAATACAAACAAAAAACAAAAATAACAATCAAATAAAAATAACAATGAAATAATATTAATAGAATAAAATTAACAATAAAATAAAATTAACTATAAAATAAAATTAACAATAGAATAAAACAACAATAAAATAAAACAACAATAAAATAAAATGACAAAATAAAACAACAATAAAATAAACCAACAGTAAAATAAAACAACAATCAAATAAAACAATAAAATACAACAACAAAATAAAAAATAGAAACAATAAAATAAAAACAATAAAATAAACAACAATAGAATAACACAATAGAATAAAGAAACAAAATAAAAACAATAAAATAAAACAATAACATAAAACAACAATAAAATAAAATAACAATAAAATAGAATAATAAAACAATAATAAAATAAAACAATAAAAATAAAATAATAGTAAAATAAAATACTACTAATAATAATATTAATAATAATGATAATAATAATAATAATAATATTATCATTATTAATATTATTATCATTACTATCAATTTGGTGTTATACATTATTGAGCACCAGTTCTTCAGCTGAATTCATGAGTGCTCTCATTACAATAAGAATGAATATTGGATCATACTAAAAATATCATATTCTATATGCCTTATCTAAAACCTTTTATGTGGTATCATATGCTTAAGAAAATAAAAAACTTTTAAGGTGGGTCTTACAACTAGCAAGTATTGACTGTTGCTTTACCTTAACTGGCAGCTTGTTGTAAAGGCAAGGAGCAGCATAAGCAAAAGATCTCACCACAAAAGCTCTCTCATTTACTGCCCTTGATTCATAAAGCCTAAAATTGTCTTCACTGCTCCACAAAGACAAATGTGTTTCAGTCTCAGGTCTGGATATTATCTCAACAATATACTTAGGTTGCTTGAATATTATGACCTTATACACTAACAAGCAGACTTTAAACTCTATGCAAGCCATTACAGGGAGCCAGTACAACTCAATCAGGTAATGTGTGGCTAGAGTTCTTGGGGGAAGTGAAAATATCAATCTGGCACAATCTGGTTTGGTTTTTCTTCAATAAGTAGTTGGGCAATCCCAAAAATAAAGAATTGCAATAGTCAAGATGAGACACAAGAGAATGCACAAGTCCAATGAGAATATATTTAGATACTTCCTCACAGCATAAAGATTCCTTATATGGTAATTATAAGTTTTAACTAGATTATTTATGTGATGTTTAAAATTCAGGCTGGAATCAAATGTTATCCCCAGGTTTTTTACTGATGGACTGGAATACAATCGTAGGTCTCCAAGATCCAGGACACCAAACTCAGTCTCAATGTCAACTCTAAGACCGCCTTTGACAGGAATAATGTCTGTCTTGCTCTCATTTAGCTTGAATTTTCTCATAAGCATCCAGATTTTTATATCATGCAGAAGGGCTACTATTTTTTCCTCAATGTTAGCTACATCATTGATCTCAATATATATCTGTGTCATCTGCATAGAAGTGATACTGCACACTATGAGCATCCAACAAGTCTGCCAAACTGCTTGTGTATAAAATGAAAAGTAATGGAACAAAGATAGACCCCTGGGGTACACCGAATTGCAAGGGTTTTGGTTCTGATAGAGACTGTCCAATGACAACACACTGAAAGTGATCTGTTAGGTATGACTGCATAAGCAAATATGCTTCACCTTGAATTCCAAAGGAATGGAGGTGGCAAAGGCAGCAGATAAATCTAATAAAACCATTAAAGATGTTCTACCAGAGCATGTGGCTGCAACAAGGTCATTATGGATCCTATATAAAGCAGTTTCTGTAGAGTGCAGTCTTCTATATACAGATTGGTATTTAGTTAACATTCTAGCTTCCTTGATAAAAGTATATAATTGGTCAAATATTATATGTTCAACAATCTTAGATAGGAAAGTAAGGTTTGAAACTGGATGGAAATTATTTTTGTCCTCATTATCAAGGCCAGCCCTTTTAGGCTGTGAATGTAGGAGAGCAGTATTTCAGATTCCCCAAAAATACAATCAGCAAAATATATATTTGCTACCTGAGACAAATGGAACTGCAGATTCATATGCCCTTGCAATATTTTAAATATGGATAGGATTTGATCAACAGTAAGTCTTATTTAGCTCCTAATGCATTCTCTAATGCTCTGTTCATCTACAGGATGAAATTCATAGAACATTACAGGAGGATTTTGGATGGTTGGAGCCATGTATCCCCATACCATTAATTGTATAAATCATTAAATTTGCCACCCCTACAAAAATTACTGCCCCCTCCTCTACAAAAATTCCTGCATACACCCCTGGGTAGTTGTATATTTTGAATTGGCCACCTCCTTATAAGAGAGAAAAGGCCTTTTGATATATGTAAATACAACACAAATAACAGCCTAAAGTTCCTAACTATAATTACTGGTTACCATGGCGTTGCTGGTTTTCAGTCAGTGAGAATTTAAGGAACAGTTTTTACTATCAACATAGGTAACTGTTTCTTCTATAACATACTACATGAACAGGCTCTTATTCAAGGATACTGATGAAAAATCATACATAACTCATTTACATCACTAAGTCTATTGAAAACAGGAAATCCAAAATCAATTTGCAATGGGACTTCCTTCAAAAACTTTTATTTTCCTACCCATGTGGTGGGGGGAAAGAATACTGTCACCAAGTCTTCCCACTTGAGTTGTAAGAGGCAACAAAAATGGGACGGGGATTAGGACTAGGCATCCTTCTCCCTGTAGCCCCAAAGGGGACATTCCTAAAAAAAAGTAAAGGCATAAGAGGGTCTAGGAGTTTTCCAACCAGTACCCTAAGGTTTGGGTCTTTTAATGTGCATGGATGTGGTACAGATGAGAGTAAAAGGGAAGAGATAGGTAGTATGTTTGTGAGAAGAAAGATGGATGTGTTGGCATTGCGTGAAACTAAGTTGAGAGGGAGGGGCAAGTGTGAGTTTGGGAGTGTAGTTGGGAGGTTCACAGGAGTGAAGAGAGGATGAGGGAGAGAAGGGGTGGCTATACTAGTAAGTGAAGAGATAAGTAAACTTTAGTGGAGTGGAAGGAGGTTTCTTCAAGGTTAATGTGGATGAAGGTGAAACTGGGAAGGGATGTGGGTTTTTGTAAGTACATATGGGCCTGGTAATGAGAAGAGTGTAGAAGAAAGGGAGGCTTTTTGGATAGATTTAAATGAGTGCAAAGGGGTTGGGGAGAAATGTCAATGTTGTAGTATTGGGAGATCTTAATGCTAGGGTACGAAATGAACCAGTAGACAGAGTGGTTGGGAAGTGTGGAGTACCAGGAAAGAATTGTAGTGGAGAGTTTATGGTGGAGATGTGTCTAGAAAGTGAGTTGATGATAACAAATACAGGTAGTCGTCGACTTACGACCTATGCGACTTACGACTGATCGACTTTACGACCACGAGATGGTGCAATAATATCTAACATTTAACAGAGTAATAGAATTGCAATGTTATGCCTGGCAGTGCAGTACATTACTCCGCATGCTGCGAGACGCGAGTACGATAGTTTTCGCAGGCTGCCGGCAGCGTCAGCATCCCAGCCAGCTAAATATTCTTTCATTTTGTTTGTTTGAAGTAAAATGTTTCCTAATTTTGCATTGCATTTTGTATTTTTGTGTTTTGCAATTAATAAAATATAACAAACTTTTTATGCCCAGGCTAGTTTGTTGTCGATAACAATATGTTCGGTACAGTACACGAAAAGAATGTGTTTTGTTGAAATAAAAAAAATCCTAATTTTGCCTTACATTTTGTATTTTTATGTTTTGCAATTAATAAAATGTAACAGTATTTTTTTATGCCTAGTCTGTTGTCGATGGCAAAATGTTCGGCACAGCATTTTGTATTTTTATGTTTTGCGATTAATAAAATGTAACAGTAAACTTTGTTTATACCTAGTCTGTTGTTGATAACAATATTTTTGGTACAGTACGTAAACGAAAAGAATGTGTTTCGAAATATTTTTTTCCTAATTTTGCTTTACAATGATTTTAATGTATCCAACAAAAAAGGATTTGTAGGTCAAAGATGACAGAACTTTATTCAGTATGCGTAGGCCTAGGCTACGTTTCCTAACGAAAATGATAAAAAGTTAATGAATATTAAACAACGTAGCTCAAAGATATGATTTTATTCAGTATGCATACGTTTCCTAAAGAAAATCTGATTGTAAAATAATACAAAGGTTAACAAATACAATATTAAATATCATAGGTCAAAGATGATAGGATTTTATTCAATATGCTTAGGCCTAAGCTACATTTCCCAAAGAAAATAAAATGAAATTATAAAAAGCTTAAAAATACTATACAAAATAGTTCAAAGATGATAAGATTACATCAGTAAGCTAAATATACAATATATATATATATATATATATATATGTATATATATATATATTTATATACTGTATATATATTATATAAAGGGTAATATATACTGTGTATATATATAGACCGACTTGCGTCCAGATCGACTTACGACCTGTCTGTCGGAACCGAACTCGGTCGTAAGTCGACGACTACCTGTACAGTGTTTCGGAAGAAAGTCAAGCTTAAGTACACATGGGAGAGTGTGGTGGAGGGAAGGGTGGTAAATAGTGTGTTAATGGACTATATAGTGGTAAGTAGAAGTATAGCAGGAATAATTAACGATGTACATGTTCTAAGGGGAGAGGGTGGGAGAATATCAGATAATTTTCTGGAAGGTAAGTTGAGAGTGGAGGATAGATGGAGAAAGAGGAAAGGAGAAAAGGTAGGGAGGTGCTTTAGAATGAACTGCTTAAATGAGAAAGAAAAGGAGGAGTACAAGAATCTGAGAGAGGAGTGGAAGTGAAGGATAGAGTAGAACTAGGAGTGGAAGAATGGAGATGGTTCAAGGAAGGAGTCACAATGTGTGCAAAGATGGTGTGTGGAACAAGGAGGATGGGAAGAAATAGTAGGAAGGGTAGTGAGTGGTGGGATGAGGAAACAAAGAAGGTTGTAGAAGAGAAGAAGGAAGCTTTCACAGATTGGTTACAAAATAGGATGAGGGAATCATATGAGGTACAAAGAAAAGAGAAGAGGAGCAAAGCATAAGATAAAGGAGGGAGTCACAAGATGTGCAAAGATGGTGTGTGGAACAAAGAGGATGGTAGGAAATAGAATGAAGGGTAGCAAGTAGTGGAATGAGGAAGCAAAGAAGGTTGTAGAAGAGAAGAAGGAACCTTTCACAGATTGGTTACAAAACAGGACAAGGGAAACATATGAGAGGTAGAAAAAAAAGAGAAGTAAAGCATAAGATAAAGGAGGCAAAGAGGAGAGCAGATGTAAAATGGGGTAACAGTATGACAGAAATTTGTTAAAGTAATAAAAAGATGTTTTGGAAAGAAATTAAGAGAGGAAGAAGAGGCGAATCAAGTAGGAAAGAACAGGTAAAAGGTGGAGATGGAGAGATGATAATGAAAGAGAAGGCAGTAAGAGGAAGATGGGCAGAGTATTTTAGGGAGCTGCTAAATGTGAAGGAGGATAGGGAGGGAAAGGTAGTTGCAGTGGGAAGTGCTAAGAAAATGACCGCGATGAGTGAGGAAAATGGAAGAGAAATAAGGAAAGATGAGGTGAAGGCAGTTGTTACAATGATGAGAGCAGGTAAGGCAACTGGGTTGGATGGATGTCATACAGAATGTCTGAAAAAAGGAGGTACAGTGATGATGGACTGGCTGGTGAGGTTATTTAATGTTTGTTTAAGAGAAGGTAGAATGCCATAGGACTGGAGGAGTGCCTGTATAGTTTCACTTTACAAGGGAAAAGAGGACAAGTGTGAGTATAGTAGTTTCAGAGGGATCAGCTTGTTAAGTGTAGCTGGGAAGGCTTATGGGAGGGTCTTGATGGAGTGGATTAGGAGAGGAAGAGAGGGAGTAATTGGTGAGGAACAGTGTGGGTTTAGGACAGGTAGGAGTTGCTTAGATCAGATTTTTGTGGTAAGACAGATATGTGAGAAAGCTATAGGAAAAAGTAAGGATATTTTTTGGGCTTTTATGGATATGGAAAAGGCTTATGACTCAATAGACAGGAAAGCACTGTGGGAGATATTGCAGATATATGGAATAGGAGGAAAGCTTTTAGGAGTTGTCAAGAGTTCTTATGAGAATAGTTGGGCATGTGTTAGGATTAGTAATGGAGAGAATGAGTGGTTTGAAGTAAAGGTGGGACTTCATCAGGGATGTGTTATGTCACCCTGGCTGCTCAATTCATACATGGATGGGGTGGTGCGAGAGGTAAATGCAAGGGTAGTGGGTCAGGAATTGGAGATTGTTAAAGAAAATGGAGAAAAGTGGGAGATAAGCCAGCTGCTGTTTCCGGACAACACTGCACTTGTAGCAGGATCAGAGGAGGGATTGAGGAAGTTAGTGACAGAGTTTAACCACTTCCATATGGTGATGCCTACGTAGGCAGCATGAGGAGCAAGTGGGTACTCGATGATGCCGACGTTGCCATCTTGATTATATTTATTGTAGTCGTACCTACGTAACCTTCATTCTCTCTAAACTGGCTTCATCCTATTTTCTATGGTTATCAAAATACATGGGTGAAAATGAACGAACTATTGAGCACTGACTTTATTTTTTATAATGCGATTATTATGACGCAACATCGCACATCGGGCAGCTAATGCTGCCAGACGTGCGACGTGCCCCGGAGTGAAGAGGTTAAGGTGTACAAAAGAAGGAAGTTGTAGAAAATGTAGGTAAAATTAAGGTGATGAGATCTACAAGGGGAGAAAGTGGCAGCAGACTGGAAGCGAGTATTAAGGGAGAGGGACTAGAGAAAATGGATAGTTTTAGGTACTTGGGTGCGAATGTGGTGGGAAAGGAAGGAGTGGAGCTAGAATGTAGATTGAAAGAAGCAAGTAAATGCCATGGGGGATTAAAAAGTGTGACTAACTTACTCGAATTCTACAACACAGTTATCTTGAATTTTGACAAAAGAAACAATATAGATTTAATATATCTAGACTTTGCAAAAGCTTTTGATACCATCCCACACGAAAGACTACTTACTAAATTAGCTTTACACGGAATAAGTGGTAGCCTATTAAGTTGGACTAGTAATTGGTTGAATGATCGAAAACAGAGAGTTGTTTTAAATGGAAAAACTTCTAGATGGAAAAATGTTACAAGTGGAGTTCCTCAGGGTTCCGTTCTTGGGCCACTTCTACTCATAGTATATATAAATTATATAGACCATGGACTAAAATCTACTGTTTCCAAATTTGCTGATGATACAAACTGTGCGGAATGGCAAATGATCACTTAAACCAATTAGATATTCAAGAAGATTTAGATAAATTACAGCAATGGTCTGAAAAGTGGCTAATGAAATTTAACACAAGTAAATGCAAGGTAATGCACATAGGTAAAACTAACAGTAAGTACTATTACAAGTTATTTGGAAATTCGTTAACAAAAGTGGATAGTGAAAAAGATCTCGGCGTAATTATCAGTAACAACCTCAAATCATCCAAGCAGTGTATTTCAGCCTCTGAGAAAGCAAATAAGATTCTAGGACTGATTGTGCGATCTTTTGATTTCAAAAGTCCATCACTCATTAACATACATACATACATATACCAAGGCTTTTTCCCCCTTACTAGGGAGGTAGCCAAAAAGGAAAAGGCATAAAATCATTCCCACGGGTCATCCCTGCACCCTGTCCACTGCCCTGGGTCAGAAGCAGTGTCGCAAGACACAGCACATCCACAGCAAGGCAGATTCATTAAATCGGCGACACCCCCCCTCTCCGTCCCCCCATATAAAGGAGAGGACGGGGAGAAATCCCTTTGGGCTGCGTCAAAATTTTGCTCACACACACTACCTCACCCCCCATCCATTCCACCTCATGCATCACAACATCTTCCATATACAACCATTCTCCATTCACCCCTGTCTTCTGTCCTCTCCCGTCCTTCCTCAACAGACATTCCCTTCTTCCCCAAAGCCCCCTTCACCCCATCCATCCACCTCATCCTAGGACGTCCCCTCATATTCACTCCCTCCACATCTGCCTTCCATACCTCCTTTACTAGTCTTTCTTCACTCATTCTTTCCATGTGTCCAAACCATCCTAATACTCTTTCATCAACCCTATCTCCCAACACCCTTTCCACCCCTGTTCTCCTCCTCACCTCCTCATTTCTCACTCTAGCCTAGTAACCCCCATCATACTTCTCAGACACTTCATCTCAAACACATTCAAGCTCCTTCTCTCTTCCTCTCTTATGTTCCATGTTTCTGCTCCATACAGTGCTGTTGGCACAATCACTCCTTCATACAGTCTTCTCTTAGCATCCATTCCCAAATTTCTATTCCTCATTACACTTTTTAATCCACCAAGGCATTTACTCGCTTCTCTCAATCTACATTCTACCTCCACCTTCACTCCACCTTTTCCTGCCACATTTGCACCCAAGTATCTAAAACTATCCACTTCCTCCAGTTGCTCTCCCTTAATGCTCACTTCCAGATTACTGCCACTTTCACCCCTTGTACATCTCATCACCTTACTTTTACCCACATTTATCTTCAGCTTTCTTCTATCACACACTCTCCCATTAGTTCACCCACATTTGGAATATGCTGTTTCCGTATGGTCACCGAATCTCATTAAAGACATTGACAGACTGGAAAAAGTACAACAGCGAGCCACAAAACTGATTCCAAAGGTCCTGGAGCTGCAGCGTCTACGTCGTGGGACCACCCCCCAACCCCAAGAGTTGGGGGCCAAACGGCAGCAACTACCCCTAGCCACCGGCTCTACGCAGGTGGCACCGATCCCCAAGAGGAGCTACGCCTACCTTGGGGAGTACCACAATCCTTTTTCCCAACATGCAATGTTACGTTTTTTCTGCACTGAGGGGTGATTTTCCGGCGATCACCCCTCTTCTTCTACTTTTAGCTGGAGATGTAGAGAGCAATCCTGGGCCCACCACAAAATACACATGCCCAACATGCTCTAAACCCATTACTTCGAGCAGACAGACAAAGGGCTCAGTTCAGTGCAATATGTGCAAAAACTGGGCCCACCTCACTTGTACAACACTTGCTGACACAAACCAATACACAAACACTTGGACATGTTCTACCTGCCCTCCAGTAACCCCACTACCACCTCCCCAACCACAACCAGCACCCTCACCCACTCCCAATTTCCCTCTGCCCTTACCCCCGATTAGTACTCCCCTTCCTTTGTCCCCGATCTCTCCTTTCCCCCCCTCTGACCCAGATCCTACACCTTCCCCACTACCACCCCAACCTCAACCCCAAACGGCAACATACAACACATACAAAACACACAACATCAACATATTACAACACAACATTGACGGTATTAACACGAAAAAACATGAACTTGAACACTTTCTTAAACAATACAACATACACATTGCGATTTTACAAGAAACAAAATTAAGACACTCACACAAAACACCATCATTTCATAATTACACCACCATCAGACAAGACCGGACTGACGGCTATGGCGGTGGACTCATCACCCTGATCCACCACTCCATCTGTTTTGAGGACACAAGTGCCACAACCAAAATTCTCCTCCCTACCACAGATAACACAACAGAAATCCAATCCATTCGAATCCGCAAAGGCAACAAATCAACACTGACAATAGTTAACATGTACATTCCCCCCCAATCATCCCCCACAGTTCCAGACACCTTCAGGCCTCATTTTAGCCAACTAGCCTCAATCCCCAACCTGATCATGGGTGGAGACTTCAACGCCAAGTCGTCTGCCTGGTATGTCGACAACCCTGACACAGACAGAGAGCTTGATATACAGACTCAGTTTGACTCATTGACTATCATGAACAACACACATAATCATACACATATCCCACACCAAGCCCTCTACACTCCCTCCTCTCCTGATATCACCTTTTGCTCCCCCTGCCTAACCCCAACAACATCATGGAGAGTGGTCGGAACCCTTGGCTCTGACCACCTTCCAATCATCATCACCACCAAAACAAGATGCACCCCAGTTGGCCACAGACACACTTACACCAATTACAAGAGAGCTAACTGGAAAGCTTTTACTGAAGAGACAGAACAACATTTTGAAACACTTAACAGTACACCAATCACAAACATAAACAATGCTGTGCACACTTTTAATACAATCATACAAAATGCAGACAAGAGATACACCCCTAGAGGCAACAGAAAATCACACAACCCCAACTTCACACCATAAATCCAAAGCCTCATAAGACAACGTGACACACTTAAACACGGTACCCCCACACCTATCCCTCAAAACATAGCAGACCAAATACAAACACTAAACACTGTGATTGCCAATAAAATACATGAACAAAAAACACAAAATTGGCAAAACTTTATCAATACACTTGATCACAAAACAAACACCAGCAAATTGTACAAAACACTCAACAGCATTACACTATCCAACAGTAACACTACACGCTCTCATGCAGCAATAATCACAACAGATAATCTACCCTCAAACAGACAACAAGCAAACGCACTCATACGTCATTTTGCACAGACGAGCCATCTTACATCTCACACTGACGACCGACGCACCATTCGACGTAAGAAAGACTTTCCCACAGACTCAGACTATATACCCTTCATAGACAGTCAGACAAAACTCATAATACATAGTCTCAAGCACTCATCTGCCTGTGGCCCTGATAACATAAACAACATCCACCTAAAACACATTGGACCACAAGGTATACATGCACTCACAAACATTGCAAACTACAGCTATTCACACAACACTATAACCGACATCTGGAAGCATGGTAAAATAATCACCATTCCAAAACCGAACAAAGACCCAACAATCCCAACATCGCACCGCCCAATCACACTTCTCTGCACCCCCTCTAAAGTCATTGAACACCTAATACTTAAACTTGTCACACCACATATTCCCCTTGCTGACTCACAACACGGTTTTAGGCCACTACACTCCACAAACACTCTTCTGACAAACCTCACACAAAGAATTTTAGATGGCATCAATTCAGATAGGCCCCACCAAAGAACACTTCTTATAACATTAGACATTAGTAAAGCTTTTGATGCTATCCCCCGCCACAACCTAACAAATAAAATATATAACACAGACATGCACAATAACACCAAAAGATGGCTGGCCAATTATCTGGCAGGTAGGAATGCTTACGTGTCATATAATGGCCAATCATCGCACATCAGAAACATTAAGAACGGAGTACCACAGGGCTCAGTTCTATCCCCCACACTATTTAATCTATACATGCATGACTTACCCACGCCAGACACCTCAGAAATACAAATCTCTTCCTACGCAGACGACATAACAATCACATGCACACATCGTAACACAGACAAAGCTGCAGAAATAATCCAGCCATACCTTGACACACTCAACACATGGTTCATCACAAACAGACTCAAAATAGCTCCAACCAAATCTACAGCAACACTTCTCACCAACTGGACAAAAGAACACAAATACATACCTCATCTCTACATCAACAACACTCTAATACCACACACAAACATACCGAAAATTCTTGGTGTAACATATGATACATCCATGTCTTTCAAACAACACATCACAAACATAAAAAACAAATGCACACCTAGACTTAATGCACTTAAGTCAATCACTGGAACAACATTTGGACAAAACAAAGAAACTAATATAACAATATACAAACAATGCATACGCTCAGTGTTGAATTATGCGAGTCCTGCATGGGCTCCTAATCTCAGTGAGACACACCACAACACCCTTCAAATCATACAAAACAAAGCCCTAAAAACAATTACAGGCTGCACAAATACAACACCTACAGACCATTTACACCATGAAACAAAAGTCCTCAAAGTCAAGGACCACCTCGACATGAAAGGCACACAAACACTTGCCGCAGCCACCACAAACACATTACACCCGCTACACTACATAGCAGAACACCCACACACACCAAGAAACATTAAAACAACACCCAAAGACCTTTATCACGCACAGATACTCTCTTCTCTTCCTCCACAACCACCAAATACCAGCCTCCGGAAACATATTCATTATCATATCACTCACCGCTCCATTAACACACTGAAAGACAACACACTGCTGCATGCCAGACCCCCTGATATCCACCCTTCTGAATCCTCTCTCCCACGAAAGGACAGAGTCCACTTGGCCAGACTGCGGTGCGATCACCACCCAGCACTTCTAAGCTACCAGAAGAGGCTGGATGACCGCGTTGTGAACAGCTGCCCAGGATGTAACACTTCACCCCATACCATACAACACATAATGGAAGACTGCATTATACACAATCATGCACGCAAACAACACAACATACGCTCTATAAAGGATTTGTGGGAAAACCCAGTTTCGGCTATGGCATTCCTTGGGGAGACGGGACTGCTCGGACAGACAGTCTAGGGAATGACAACAACAACAACAACAACTACTGATTCCAAATATCAAAAATAAATCATACGAAAATCGACTAAAACATATGAATCTGTTTTCCTTAAAAAAGCGTAGACTCAGAGGTGACTTGATACAGGTCTTTACAATTCTAAAGGGAATTGACATCAAAAGTGACAAAATTTTCAAACTGAATGAGAATCAGACAAGAAACAATGGTCTCAAACTGTCCGGAAATAGATTCAATTTGGAAGTAGGTAGAAACAACTATTGCCAACCGTATAGCTAATGAATGGAATAAACTTCCTGCACAGGTAGTGCAATGTAGTTCAGTTCAAAGCTTTAAGAATCATTTAGACAAACACCTAAGCAAGATGCTGTAATGATTATAATTCATTTTATATTATTTGTTTTTGTTTTATTATCATTTGTCTGTTTGATTTTCATTTATTATTAGTTATATGTCAACTTATTATTATTTCCTATTTACCTCTTTGTTTATTATTTAACTATACCTATGCATTTATTCATGTATTTCATTTGTTATTTACATCATTATAGTTCTTATTTGTTATTTTATTATTATGATTTTTTTTCTTGCATCTGACCTAAATATGGACCAAAAGGTCTCCTGTCATCATGCTCCACCTTTGTAATCCTTTGTAATCCTTTGAGAAATAGACATTTAGGAATGGATGCTAAGAAGAGATTGTATGAAGGAGTGATTGTGCTGACAGCACTGTGTTGGGCAGAAACATGGAACATAAGAGAGGAAGAGAGAAGGAGTTTGAATGTGTTTGAGATGAGGTGCCTCAGAAGTACGATAGGGGTTACTAGGTTAAATAAAGTGAGAAATGAGGTGAGGAGGAGAACAAGGGTGGAAAGGGAGTTGGGAGATAGTGTTAATGAAAGAGTATTGGGATGGTTTGGACACATGGAAAGAATGAATGAAGAAAGACTAGTAAAAGAGGTGTGGAAGGCAGAGGTGGAAGGAGTGAACATGAGGGGTCGACCTAGGAAGAGACGGATGGATGGGGTAAAAGGGGCTTTGGGAAAGAGGGGAATGTCTGCTGAGGAAGGACGGGAGAGGACAGAAGACAGGGGTGAATGGAGAATGGTTGTATATGGATGATACTGTCATGCATGAGGTAGAATGGGTGGGGGATGGGGAGTGAGAGAGTATGTGTGAAAAATAATTTGATGCAGCCCAAAGGGATTTCTCCCAGTCTTCTCCTTTTCTGCATGAAGGGACAGAGAGGGGGGTCACCGATTTAATGAAGCAGCCTTGCTGTGGATGTGCTGTCTTGTGACACTGCTTCTGACCCAAGGCAGCGGGTGAGATGCACGGATGACCCGTCAACCAGGAGGTGATAGAGGGAGGGAAGAGTGTGGAGGGGAGTGGAGTATGATAGGGATAAAATGGGTGGGAGTGTTTTTTATGCCTTTGTTTTTTGGCTACCTCCCTTATCAGGGGGGAAAAAGCCTTTGGTGTATGTATGTAAATTAGGTTCCCTAGTTATCACACTTTTATATAAGGAGTCTGAATGTAATTTTTTTATATGAACATAAAAAAAAAACAATTCTACTTACCTGTACAAGGCTTTGGCTTGTTTTATATTAGGCTTTGGAGGTAGTGGTTGTCTTTTGATACTATTGACTTGATGGGAGTTGGTTCTTCCCAAATGGCCTTAGGTAAAAAAAAATATGAAATAAAAAATTCATGCAGTGAACAAATTAATAATTTTTGAAAAAGCCAATTAAAAATCTGGTAAAAAAAAATATTATTCTCATTTCCCACAATGAAAGAGTGAAGAGGGAGGTAACATGATAATATTTTTATAAAAAAAAAAAAGGTACAGAAAAAATGGATAGAGAGGACCTGCCAGTAAAGGATGAAAGATCAAAAAGGTAAATAAAAATCCGAAAAAAAAAGATTGCTTGCAAGATATTATGAAGTATAGATTTTATAGCTTTCCACAGAGATACAGGGATTTGTGAAATAAATTGGATGGAAACATAATCCATGGGTAACAACATGAATTTAACCTCTTCCATACGATGACACCTATGTAGGTGTCATTAGGCACAAGTATTTTACCTAGTTGTATTTACCTAACTGTATTATACAGGAAGGGAGCTATATAGCTCATAATGACCCATCTTTGTATCTTTCAGCATAAATTTTGCTCTTAAATTCTTGAACAGTATTTGCACACACTGTTGCCTTATCTAATTTATTTCAGATATCCACCACTTTGTGTGGGAAACAATTCTTTTTCAGATCTTTTCTATTATTATCCTTTTTGAGTTTCTTTTCATGTCATCTTGTTTTTCTCTTGTCCTACTTTAATAAATCATTAGTTCTCCTCTTTCTCTTCTTTGTTCCAGAGTTGGTAGTTCCAATTTGGACAATCTTTGTTCATATGTCAATTTGGAGTGTTGGTGCCATCTTTGTCATTGTTTTGTATTCGTTCTAATTTCTTTATATTTTTTTTAGTACTGGGTGTCCTTAGTGTCACAGCATACTCCAATTTTGGTCTGATCAGTGTAACTTTTCTTGACCATTTCCTCATCCAAATAGTCAAAAACCACTTTCATTGACCTAAGTATGTTAAAGGATTCTCCAACTATTTTATTGATATGTTTGTCTGGTGTCATGTCTTTGCTGATAATTACTCATGGGTCCCTTTCCAAGCTCACTTTTTTTACTACTTCTTCACCAATTTTATAATTCCTCGATATTCTATTTTTACCTTTTCCAAACTCCATTATACTACATTTCTTGATGTCAAAGTTCACTTCCCACTTTTGACTCTATTTCCAGATTTTATCTAGGTCTTTCTGTAGTGATTCACAATCTTCCTCTGAACTTACTTTTAGTATTTTTGCTTCACCTGTGAAGAAGTTCATGTAACATTTCACACCTTCATCCATGTCATTTATATACATGCCAAACATGATTGGAGCCAATACTGAACCTTGCAGGACACCACTTACCATTTCTTCCCAGATCAAGTCAGAGTCTTCCATCCATTCCAATAAATTTCCTTTGATACCACCTTTTGATTCTATTTTTCTTATTAGTCTTTTGTGTGGTACAGTACTTTATCAAATGTTTTTTATAGATCTAAAAAAGCATAGTCCACTCATCCATCCCTTTCTTGTATTATTTCTATTAGTCTTGAGTAGAAACAAATCAATTTTGTGGTACATGATCTTCCTTGTCTAAATCCAAATTGTTTTGGATTCAATATATTTTTTTATTCCAGATGTTTGAATCATCTACTTTTGATAACTTTTTCACATATTTTTGCTATTGTGCTGGGAGACCAGTCTGTAGTTAGTTGGATTTTCCTTGTCCCCTCCTTTATATACTGGTACAATATTTGCATTTTTTCAGTCCTGTGGTACCTTTCTTTCTTTGAGTGAGTAATTATGTTGTATATTTTGTTCGTCAACTCATCTATGTATTCCTTTAATATCCAGTTTGCAATTTCATCTAGACTGTGTGATTTTCTGACATCAAGGTTTTTTTTATTTGGTCTCTGATTTCCTTCTGTGTCTTATTTCTTTCATTGGAGGTATCTTTCTGTATTTCCTCACAGTTTTATGAACTCAATTGTGAATACCGATTTGAAATGTTTGTTCATAATTTCAGCCATTTCTACATCTTTATATTCGTAATTCCTTTGGCGCAGTCTTACTATTTCTTGTTTGTCTTTTAGTTTACCATTTACATACCTGTAAAATAGTTTAGGTTGTTCCTTGCATTTTTCTATTATATCCCTTTCATAGTTTCTCTTTTTATCTCTGTGTATTTTTACATAATAATTTCTTTGTTTGATATATGTTTGCAATTTACTTTTTTTTTTTTTTTTTACCTTTTTTCAATTTTTTTTTCTAAACTTTGTCTCTTCTATCTTTAGCCTCACTACACTTTTTGTTGTATCAACACTTAATGTATACCCTTTCTTACATATTGGTTTATTCCTTCACTGTAAATTTCTTTTTAGTATGTTCCATTTCTCTTCCATCTATGTTTCTTCTTTTAAGAAGTTTTCCCAATTTGCATTTTGAAAGAATTTTCAGTTTCTCAAAATCAGTATGTTTCTCTTTTCTTTGTTCTTTTAGTTTGAACTCTATCAGTGAGGGGGCACTCTTCCCAACTGGGGTTTTGTAATCAATTCTATCCACAATTTCAGGCTCTGAAATAAGTATTAAATCTAGTCTTGACGGTTGCTCATTGTTTCTATATCTGGTATTTTCCTTTACCTATTGAGTCATTATGTATTCAATGGTCATATCCAGTAGTATGTTTCCCCAGAGGTCTTCTCCACTCTTCACTGTCATTTCTTCCCAAAATATTTCTTTTGAGTTAAAGTCACCCATAATTACAATATTTCCTCCTTCTTTCAGTAAATCAGTTAGTACATTCTTTGTCTCTTTCAACAGTTTGGAATGATCACTCTCTGTCCAAGACAGTGTTTTGGGGGGTACATACATTACAACAAATTTTCTACTTTTCATGTGACCATTTTCAACTTTTATCATAATCAATTCCACATTGTTTTTTCCTTCCGTTATTTTAGTCACATTTAAGCCTTAGTCAAAAATATTACTCCACCCTGTTTCTCCTTTCTATTTTTCATCTAATGGTTGTATAAACCTTGCCCCACAGTGTTTGGTGGTAGAGGACTTTTTAATTTCACTTCTACAATTCCCATTATATCTGTTTTTTCTAATGCCAGATAGTCGTGGATATACGAGGATCCCAGCATTGGTGTCCTGATTACATTTATTTTGTAGATGTAGCTGAGTGACTCCCAAATCCTGTGAACTGGCTTGATTGTATTTTCCATGTTTATTATTACTTAGAGTAAAAGAGAACAAGTAAATCAGCAGTGACTTTGTATTTTATAATGTGAGTATTGTGATGCATCATCATACACCAGTGTAAGAGGCCAGTAGATGGAGGTAGACAATTAGGTAGATGCAGAGGTAGATGGAGACGAATGCTAATAATGTTATGAAACACTGGTGTATTGAAGTGCTGAGTCGGGGATTGTTTAGTCGCCGTCCTGTCTAGGTAAACAACAGCCGACAAGTGAAAATAGCTGAGTCAGACTCGCATTAGCTTGGATTTGACTGTTTATAAACAAGGGTCGGAGCGGCGATGAAATATGCTAATGTAACAAGGTGTAAGCGCAAAGCTATTTTCGTTTGACAAATGCTGAGGTAAACAATATTGCTTGTGACAATGTAACAGCCTTCCGGATTGGAGAAAAAGGTGGAGGAGGAGAGAGATTATTGGTGGATGGATTTAAAGTTACGCCCTTAAGGTGTGACATTTATTTGAGAAGTCAGAGGAGATTGGATGAGAGAAATTAGTGACGCCAGACGAAGGTGGCTTGTCGGATATGGAGATCTCGAGAGACGGAGAGACAGGGAGGGAGAGAGAGATCCTGTGTGTAACCAAAGACAATGTAAATTTAGTGAGAAGAAAAGAAAAGAATTCCACCACTTTCCTTAACCTAAGGACTGGTCTGAAGTATGAGAAGTACAAGGCATGGGGCCTTCTGAATAAGATGAACTTGAAATTAGTGAAATTGACGTAACGAAGGCAAGGGGCCTTGTGAGTGAAATTACGAGACTAGAAGTGTTATCGGTCGGGGACCGACAACCAGGCATAATGCTGTGTGCAAGAATTTGACTTATATTGAAGGGATTAAGACAAAGTTTATAAGTGGAAGCAAAGAAATGGGACTACATAAGCACAGCTTCAACTCCATACACTATACAACAAGGTAAATAAAACAAGGTATATATAGTAATGTGATGAAACTAAGCAAGAGTCTGAATAAAATTACTTGACAGCAATCAAAAGTAAGTCACACCTACTGTGTGAAATAAAGATAACCAGCAATGAATGTAATTACCTGTTTGAATGGTAGGTTGGTCACTTGGTGCTGGGTCTTCTGGAGGTGGTGGAGGTTGATTACCCATTCGCTCTATGTTCATAGGTAATCTTACAGCTGAATGCCCATATGGGCCTACTGTATTAAATGGACTAGGTTGCTTCACTCCTCTAGGTGGACCAACTGGTGCACGTCTTACAGGATTTCTATTCCCATGAGGAGGATTTTCTTTGTTGTTAGTATCTATATTCCTGTTTTCAATTCTCCTATTATTACCATTTAAAGAATTTCTCTTGACTTCTTGTACAAACCTTTGTGTTTTCTCATTCATTCTACGTTGCAGGGATGGTCCTGTGAAGTAAAATGATACTGTAAAATTCTTTTACAAAGGAAATCATAAAATACCTGATTTTATTACAAAATAATCAGTCTCTTTTGTAAGAGACCCATGGCTCCCAGCCAGGTGGCAACAGTGACCAGTTTGGACTACAAATCACTCAAGGAAGAGATACTGTGTTGTCTGGATAAGGAGAGAATGAAGTGTTTTGTATATTCTGTGGTAATTGCATCTGGAGCAGTTTAATTCTGTGGCCAGACCTATTTTGTGTTGGTACTGTTTTAAAGTTGGGCGATGGCCTGAATGCAGTCAAAAGAGACCTGGAGCAACAGATTGACTGATTATTTTATAATAAGCTCGGGTATTTTATGGTTTGCTCATGGGAGGAATTTTTCTGTTGTGCTGATGTCTGGGGGAGTTAAATGGAGTATGGAGATCAGCCTCCAAGTGCTTGTTTTGTGATCTGAGTGTGTACACTAAACGCTTTAACATGAGCACGTTGTGAGGTGTAGGTGGTAGACTGTTGTAGATATTTGAATAATACACCTAGGTACCTAGTTGTATTCTACAGGAAGGGGAGCTATGCTTGTGGTGTCCCATCTTTGTATATCACAACATATAGTTTGTTCTTAAATTCATGTATGGTGTTTGCACACACTATGGTTTTGTCCAATTTGTTACAGACATCCACTACTCTGTGTGGAAAGCTGTTTTTTTTCATATCTCTTCTATAACTGTCCTTTTTGAGTTTTTCATCTCCCCTTGTTTTTCTTCTATCTCACTTTAATAAGTCTTCTCTATCAAGCGGTTCCATGCCTTTCATAATTCTATAAATAGCCAACAGATCACCTCTTTCTTTTTGTTCCAGGGTTGGTAATTCAAGTTTAGACAATCTTTGCTTATATGTCAGTTTTGAAAGTGTTGGAGCCATCTTTGTTGTTGCTCTTTGGATTCTTTCTATTTTCCTTATATTCTTTTTGTACTGGATGTCCGTAGTGTGGCTGTGTACTCCAGTCTTGGTCTTATCAGTGTGACTAGTATTTTCTTTACCATTTCTTCATGCAAGTAATTAAAAGGAACCTTTATCGATCTTAACAAATTGTAGGTTTCTCCAACTATTTTGTTTATCTGTTTGGCTAGGGACATGTGTTTGATGATGACTACTCCTAGGTCCTTTTCAGATCCAACTTTACTTCCTTTGCACCAATTTTATATTGTCCTGATATTCTTTTTTTTTTTTTACTTTTTCCAAATTCCATTATACTACATTTCTTAACCACTTCACTCCGGGCCAATATCTCGCAGGCAGCATTAGCTGCCAGACGTACAATGTTGCGTCATAATACTCGCATCATAAAAAATAGTCACCGCTTATATCGATCGTTCTCTCTTTCACCTGTGAATTTTGATAACCATAGAAAATGTGATGAAGCCAGTTTAGAGAGTATGTCAGTTACGCAGGGACAACTACAATAAATATAATCAAGATGCTGATATGGCAGCCTCGCGTATCCACTTGCTCCTCATGCCGCCTACGTAGGCAGCACCGTATGGAAGAGGTTAATGTTGAAGTTCACTTTCCACTTCTGACTCCATTCCCAGACCTTGTTCAGATCTCCCTGTTGTGATTCACAATCTTTTCCATACTTAATTTCTTTAGTAGCTTTGTGTCATCTGCAAAGAAGTTCATGTAACATTCTACACCTTCATCCATGTCATTTACATATACAGGGGGTCACCGCAATTTGACAGGGATGGGGCGGTCTATCATTAGTCGAACCTGGGTTCTGTCGAATCATGATGCAGTTTTTCCCATAGGAATACATTGTAATTAGGGGGGATAGGGACCGACCTCCAGCCCAAACCCCCCCAAAATATCACTATGACCTCTAAAAAACACTAACTTAAACTAAATCAGTAATATTAAAGGCTTCATTTTTATCTAATTTTGTTTATTAAACACATTAAGCTGCTGTACAGTACATTTTTGGTGGTGGATGTTGTGGCCTGCAAGTCCTCCCACAGTGACAAGGCACGCTCCTGCACGAGCCCCATGCTGATCGGCATCTTGCGTTGTGTCCTGTCCTCTATCCACTTGATCAACATGTCCTCCATCATGTCGAGACAAGAGTCCCTTGAGCCACGGAGAACAATGGAAGTCGTGGAAGATGCTGATGCAGCGGCCTGGTGGTACTTGTCCCTGTTCTTCCAAATCGTTGATACTGTTGATCTCGGGACACCCATTTCTGCTGCAATGGCAGAATGAGCCATACCTGCCTCACACTTTCTTATAAGCTCAAGCTTATCTTTGAAAGGCAGGAAAGTGTGTTTCTTAGGGGTGGGGCCGGAGGTGGATTTGCGCGGCATGGTAGTGGAACAGCGGAGCATAGCTTGCCTCGACGATGGCTGGGGCGAGAGTGAGACAGAGTGGCGCATCGGATGTGGTGGCAAATTCGACCGGGTGCATGGTGCGTGAGATTTGAATGTCAAATTGTCGAGTCTGGCTGTCGAACCTTGAGGGTTGGGTATAAATTAGCTACTGTCGAATTTGCGATAATTCAAATTGCGAACGGTCGAATTGCGGTGACCCCCTGTATAGTAGACATTATCAGAGCCAGTACTGAACCCTGTGGGACTCCACTTATTATTTCTTCCCAAGTAGAATTTCTATCCTAGAGCACCACTCATTTTTCTTCCATACAAGAAATCTTCCATCCATTTCAATAGTTTTCCTTGTTGTTTCAATTTTTTTTTAATTTTTTGTGTGGTACTTTATCTAATGCCTTTTGTAAGTCCAGGAAAGCACAGTCTGCCCATCCGTCCCTTCCTTGTATTACTACTAAATTCATGACATATATGATTCACCATAATCAACAGTTTTAATCCTCCAGAAGAGAGCTCAGAGCTCACATATGACCGATCTAAGGATAATGCTGTGATATTGCACACACACACCCAACTCCCTACCCACAAGAGTTTGAGTAACAACTTGCAGCGCAGTAATACTGAAGTTATTTCAGCCCTGAGTGGGATTTGAACTCAGACCACTGTAGCAGCAATTGCAAATGCTACCACTGTACCATCAGGTCATGTGTATATTTGTATGTTATGTCCCTCAATCCTTACTTGCCATGATGCTGTAATAAAATTTGAGGGTTTGCTTGGTGTATGTATTATCATGCAACACCATGTATTTTCTGCAATTTAGCATAGTGTTAACTGTGGTCAGTGCCATTATACCACTCATCTGATTTTGTAATATCAGCACACTTACAATAGCTTCATAGGTATTTGGAGTATTTGGACATTTATGCAGTGTTGTAGAATCACATAATACAAACACTATTATCAACTTATTAACCCAGCATGAAATGTCAGTCAAGCAAGGAAGACAAAATGCAAAAGACGGGGGGTGAATGGAGGAGGATTGTGAACTGATGAAGGGCTGATAAGTCTCAAAAGGATGTTCTTATCTACTTCCCAAGTTATTTTGAGTGGTTAAGGTGGGGGTTGCCATATAATGAAGCAGTGAGGGTAAACCAGCTCCAGATGTTAGACCCTGTTGTGGAAGAGCTGTACCTTACTGTATTGCCTTTGACCTAAGCAGCATGACAAGATACAGGAATGACCCTCCATTTCAGAGGCGTCCAGACAGGAGGGATGGTTAAATAGGTTTTGATTATCTATGATGTCACTGTATTTTGATTCAGTTGTCTGGTATTTACTGATCTAAATTTAATCACATATGGTTTGGTTATTTGAGAGTCATCTTATATTACTAACATGAACAAAAAATGAGAAAATTAGACTAAAATTGGGACTTCACCTTATTCATCACCTAATCAGCTGAAATGTACAGTAATTGTAATATTACTTACGAGATGTCACTGGTAGACCATGTGCAATTTTGATATTAAAGGTAGATCCAGACACCACACATTCAGGTGTATCACTCAAACCTTCTGAAAAAATAACTTTCTTCCTACTACCCCCTCCAAAGCCTTTCTTCTTTACACTATATTCAAAACTGAAACAAAGAGAAAAATTATACAATTTTTACCACTTCAGTAATGCATAGAACAGTTTTGATCATTACTACATCAGCTACAGCCATCACAATATGGCATTTTTTCTAGTTTCATGATTATCTTTCACCCACTCAGAAGTGTTGTTGCCTTTAAGGAATTTGTTCTGGCTAATATAAGATTATTTAATTTCCCAGGTGTGAATCTCTACTGGTTTAGCATTCAATAAGAATGATAACTATTGCCTTGAGTTTCACTGACCAGAGACCTACAACTTCACAATAACTAGTAAGGGTCTTTGGGACTTCCATTAACACTGGACTGTTGTCTGTGCTGTAATTATGTATTTACTGAATCATAAACCAAAGAAAAAAAATGCTACATTTCTTTAAGCTGGGTCCAGCCCTGAAGGGCTGACACTCAGTTTCCAGACAGGGCCCAGGATCTTTATTAACTTCAACTGTATTTATTACACTTTTTCACTCATGGGGAGCTGACACCTGACAACTACCACATATACTCAAGTATAGGCTGCACTTTTTTAACTAAATATTTTGCCAAAATCAGGGGGTGCGACCTATCCACTCAACATTACTGAGGGACAGAACTACTCTGCCATGGAAGTCGCAACAATTGTTTTTTCAATGTGATAATGACATGGAATTTTAGTGGTATTCGCACAATATGCATCGGGAAGCTTTTCAAGCCTTTTGAATACATAAAATATGTATATACTGTATATCAAAGGTTCCTACTGATTTGCTGCTTTAAACTTAACTTTTGCTGCTAGAAAATCATATATCAATTACAATAAAATTGTAAAATATTCTCTTTTCCAACTCTTTTGTATGTTTTAGTGTTTATAAGCAATGCAACCTTGATACTTTGTTTACTGTATGTTACCGTACATCACCCATTTCACTCATGGCTGCATTTGTGTAATATGTGCGCAAATTATGTTTTTATAGCGTGACATAACATCCAGTAACATAACTATAAACTTATGATTTTCATAATAAAAAATTATTTTCGTAAACTTCCATTAGGCCTACTGTACTGTTAGATCTATGGTAGATTGCATGGATTTTTAGGCCTAATAACTGCAAACCTTAATCATAAGTACTGGTAAGAGAAAGAGCTATGAAGTAGGTTTTAAGCTGAAAGTGGTGGATTACGCAGAAGAACATGGAAACAGTTCAGCAGAAAGGGAGTTTGGGGTTTCAGAAAAGGTAGTGAGGGGATGGAGAAAGCATAGAGAGCAGCTTAAGGAAATGCTGAAATCCAAGAGAGCAGCAAGGTTTTCAGTATCTTCATACCAAAATAAAGTTGACTATAACATTTTTTACGCAAGTGCATTTGTTTACACTGGTACAACACAGACAACTCTCCAAAATTTCTTCCCAAAGAGATTTATGGGAGATTCTGAGGACTGTTGCTAGTCACTGTGGGGCTACAGGTTTTCCATTTAGTGAAACTTGAGGCAACAACTGACTGACTGATCTGCATCACAAATAATATAATCATAACTACTCCCTCAAATATCACTAACTGAAAAACTTGGAGCCCCACAGTAGCTGGAAGTTCCTGGGCCCTCTCGTTGATTTCTCTAGGAAGAAAATGGACTATTGTTTGTGTTGTATTAGTGTGTGCCCCTGAAGTTACTTAGTATATGGTAATTTATATTTAGTTCATTATGGCACTAATGAAGTTAGACTGGGATTTTGCAACATATTGAATACTTAATGCTAATGACATGGGGTGTTGCTATGTGAGTGAAGAGGCCCTGCTGTGGATGTGCTGTGTCTTGCTGCATTGCTATCAACCCAGGTAGTGGGCAGGAGACAGGGATGACCCTTCATCCACAAGGAGCTAAGATGAGAGGGAAACAAGGGTGGTGGATGGGAGTGGAATGGGTGGGAGTGGGTGTGTGCCTTTGACTTGGCTACCTCCCTTAGTGGGAAGAAACCACTGGTATATAGATAAAACTAATGACAATGTAGGCCTTACCTATTTACAAAATTAAGAGCAAGTTCTCTGCCAAACTTTTCTTTTAATTTTCTATTGAGAACCATTATGAACTCAGTCTTGAAGGTAACTTCCAATAAAGATTCATAATCATTGGAAACATGCAAAAGAACAAAATCATCTTGGTATTTTGACAATGATATCTGCAAAGATAAGAGTTTAGTTTAGTACAATTATAATCCTTATTCTATGCCATCATGAATATTAAATAAATCACAAAAATGAACAAGTGGCAATAATTAATCTGTGTTAATGGGAGCTTTGCAAGAAATTAAGACAACAAAACCTCTTATGTGATATGAATTATAGAGCCAAGAAAATAGGGAGGGAGGGGTGGTGAATGGGAGTGGAGTATGTAGAGGCTGTGTTAGAATTATAAATGGAGAGAGGGAATGGTTTGAGGTGGTGGGACTTCACCAGGGATGTGTTATGTCACCTTGGTTGTTTAACTTATACATGGATGGGGTGATGCAAGAGGTAAACACAAGGATAATGGGCTGCAGATTGAAGACAGTTAAAGAAAATGGAGAAAAATGGGATACATGTCAGTTGTTGTTTGCTGATGACAGTGCACTTGTAGCAGGATCACAGGAAGGATTAAGGAAGTTAGTGACTGTTTTGAGAGCCCGTAGTGAATCACCTATGCTTATTTAATAATGTAGTCATGTACATATAAAACCACCTGGCAGGTTCTGTTACTATGTTCCTATTCCCGCCAAAATTTATTGATGTTTCCGGATGTTTCCTAAACATTTTGAGTGTGCCCACACTGGATAAGCAGTTTTGTTCCTGCTTTGGTTGAAGATACACTCTATATCATGCTCTGAATTTTATATAAACCACTATAGTGTTGACGTGTTAAATTTTTATTTAACCATCAAAACTTGACAGAGTTTGGAAAGTTGTGCAAAAGAAAGAAGTTGAAGATAAATGTGGGTAAAAGTAAAGTGATGAGATGTACAAGGGGAGAGAATGGCAGCAAACTGGATGCGAGTATTAATGGAAAGAGACTGGAAGTGGATAGCTTAAAATACTTGGGAGCAAATGTGGCGGGAAAGGGAGTGGAGGTGGAGTGGAGGTGGAGGTAGATTAAAAAGTGTAATGAGGAATAGAAATTTGGGAATCAATGCTAAGAGGAGATCGTATGAAGGAGTGATTGTGCCGACAGTACTGTATCGAACAGAAACATGGAACATAAGAGAGGAAGAGAGGAAGAGTTTAAATGTGTTTGAGATGAAATATCTGAGAAGTATGGTAGGGGTTACTAGGCTGGATAGAGTGAGAAATGAGGGGGTGAGGAGAACAGGGGTGGAAAGGGAGTAGGAAGATAGGGTTGATACAAGAGTAATGGGATGATTAGGACACATGGAAAGAATGAGTGAAGAAAGATTAGTAAAGAGGTGTGGAGGGCAGAGGTGGAGGGAGTGAACATGAGGGGACAACAAAGGATGAGATGGATGGATGGGGTAAAAGGGGCATTGGGAAAGAGGGGAATGTCTGTTGAGGAAGGAAGGGAAAAGACAGAAGACAGGGGTGAGTGGAGAATGGCAGAGTATGGATAATGTTGTGATGCATGGAAAGGAGTGGGTGGGGGACAGGGGGGTAAGGGAATATGTGTGAATGATATTTTGACACAGCCCAAAGGGAATTTCTCCCCATCTCTTTTTTCTGCATGAAGGGATGGAGAGGGGGGGTTGCTCATGGATGTGCTGTGTCTTGTTACATTGCTTCTGACCCAGAGCAGTGGGTGACATGCAGGGATGACTTGTCATCCAAGAGGAGACAAGAAAATAGAGAGGGAGAGATGGTGAATGGGAGTGGAGTATAAGGGGATAAAATGGATGAGAATGGATTTATGCCTTTGACTTTGGCTACCTTCCTTGTATAGGGGAAAAAAGCCCTTGGTATATGTATAAAGAAATAAACATGTTACTACATATAAGTAAAAAATCATATAGAAATCACCTTTCAATATCTAAAAAATTACCAACATTTTTTGCATTCAGCTTCACTGACTAGAAACCTACAACCCTACAGTGGCTAGCAATGGTCTTCAGAAAAATAATTGGAGTGCTGTCTTGTGTTATATCAGTAGTGGACAGTTTCTATGTCACCAGTTTATAGTAGTAGTAAGAGAAGAGCAGTCACTGGTTGTCAGCCACCTTTATGTGAAAAGGTGTAAAAATACAGATGAAGTGGATAAAAACCTTGGGCTTGGTCTGTAGACAGAATGCCAGCCTCATGGGGTTATACTTCCATATGAAAGTGAGGGTATTGATAGGTTTTGAAGATGGGTGGCATGGAAACAATTCTCTTAAACATCCATCTCACAGGATCACCATAAGAAAGTACTTGTCATTGGTCCCTCATTATTATAGATGGATATCTACCATTCAAAAACTAGAACCTAGTGATATTACATACCTGTGAAAAGTTTTCTAAAGGAATCTTCCTCTTAACTGCTTCTACAGTCTGTCCTTTCTCTGGTCCTCGTTTTACCTTTTCTCGTCCAATAAGGTACAAATTATATTTGGTTAAGATTAGATGTCTCTTACTGCTTTTAAACCACCTGTCAAACTTGTTAACAGTTTGAGCAAATTGAATCTGAAAAGAAATTAGAACAAGACTGAGTTAAATATATTACTGAAGAATGAATGTGTGTGTGTGTATATATATATATATATATATATATATTATATATATATATATATATACACATACATACAGACGCTCCTCTACTTACGTTCATTCGTTTTACATTTGTTCGATTTTACGTTTGAACTGACTGTAAAAAAAAATTGTAAAAAAAAAAAAAAAAAAAAAAATAGTGAATTTTTTAGTTTAGCGCGCTCTCCGTAGTACAGGACTTTCAAACGATACTTACGCATGATGCTGCGTCCATTGTTTACATGGCACAAACGACAGACTGAATGTGCCTTGTCTCCTCCTCCTCCTCCTCCCCCTCCTCCTTCTCCTCCACCATCTCACTTTATGTTGCTTGAATTTAAATTATTTGAAATTAATGTTATTATTTTACAATCTTATGTTTATATTTAATGATTTAGGGGTGTTTTATAAGATACGGTAATAGAATTTATGGATGTATAGTACAGTATGAATGGCCATACATTACTGGAACGTACAGTAACAACCTACGTTCATTTTCACGTTACGTTCGGCCGTTGGGAACGTAACTAAAACATAAGTTGAGGAGCGTCTGTATGTGTGTGTGTATATATATATATATATATATATATATATATTATTATATATTATATATATATATATATATATATATATATATATATATATACAGCCAGTCCTCGTTTAACGACGGAGTATTGTTCAGAAGACCCCGTGGTTAAGCGATTTCGTCGCTAAACGAGGACCCATTGAAAGGCATACCTGTATGAGCATATAAACAAAGATTCGGAAGTAGGCAAAGTGACAAAGTGCTACATGCTAGGTTGTTTTATTCAGGGAATGTATATTAATACATTTTGTATGTTTGTTTACTTACTGTCCATCTTACTGTGGTTGTAGGTGCAGGGATACTCGAGGGGACCACATCAATCATTTATTAGGTTTAACGTCTAATATACATGGGCACGTCATGTGCCTACAAGTGCAATGAAAGAACTAACTGGGCATCGCTTCTATGCAGTAAGATTGTTCATACGGGAAGTAACGATGTAGGTAGGGTGAGATCAGAGGAGCTTGTTTCGGAATTACAAGGTCCTCCTTCAGGAGATGAAGGAACGTGGGAGCCGTCACGTAGTCTGTGGGATCCTCCCGAGGATCCACGCAGGCTCGTGTTGGAACAGTAGAGCCATAGGGATCAATGATAGGATATCGCAGTTGTGCACACAATTGGGATACCACTTTCTTGATCCTTGGTATCTCTTTTCTAGGCGCCATGACCTTTACGCTTCTGATGGGATCCACCTTACCCGCAGAGGCAAAGATGTTCTTACAAACCTCATTGTGGGAGTTTGTAATGAACTAGCTCCTTTTTTAGGGTAGAAGCCCAAAGGGAAGGGGAAATAGAATGTACTTGGGAAAATAGTGTAGAGTATGACATTAATGTAGAACAATGTGCCAATATAGGACAAAATATAATTTTAGGATATAATGTCGCTAGAGGACGAAATGTCACATTAGGATGTAATGTAATAGGACAAAATGTCGCAATGGGATGTAATGAGAGTGGAGGACAAAAGATCACGATGGGAAGTAATGATAGTGGAGAACAAAATCTCACGATAGGATGTAATGATAATGGAGGAGAAAATATCACGGTAGGATATAATGTCAGTGAAGGACAAAATATAATTTTAGGAAGGGATACCGGACAGAATGTCAATGAAGGCCAAAATATCATGATAGGATGTAATGTCTCTAGAGGACGAAATGTCACATTAGGATGTAATGTCATAGGACAAAATGTCGCAATGGGATATAATGACAGTGGACAAAAGATCACGATGGGAAGTAATGATAGTGGAGAACAAAATATCACGATAGGATGTAATGATAATGGAGGAGAAAATATCACGGTAGGATATGTCAGTGATAGTGGAGAACATAATATCACGATAGGATGTAATGATAATAGAGGAGAAAATATCACGGTAGGATATAATGTCAGTGAAGGACAAAATATAATTTTAGGAAGGGATACCGGACAGAATGTCAATGAAGGCCAAAATATCATGATAGGATGTAATGTCGCTAGAGGACGAAATGTCACATTAGGATGTAATGTCATAGGACAAAATGTCGCAATGGGATGTAATGACAGTGGAGGACAAAAGATCACGATGGAAAGTAATGATAGTGGAGAACAAAATATCACGATAGGATGTAATGATAATGGAGGAGAAAATATCACGGTAGGATATAATGTCAGTGAAGGGCAAAATATAATTTTAGGAAGGGATACCGGACTGAATGTCAATGAAGGCCAAAATATCAAGATAGGATGTAATGTCAGTGGAAGACAAAAGATCACGATGGGATGTAATTATAGTGGAGCAAAAAATATCATGTACCTTAATGCTCGTAGTATTAGGAACAAATTTCAAGAAATACAGGCGTATGTCAAAAGCGAAAATCCCGATATGATAGGAATAACTGAGACATGGTTAAATGGTACAGAGTTCGAAGCTGAATTTAATATTGCGGGATTTAAACACTTTCATCAGGATAGAAACCACAAGAAAGGTGGAGGTGTTCTATTGTACGTTAAAAACAATGTTCATGCTTGTGTTTTAGAGAAAGTGAAACAGGATGCATATGATAGTTTGTGGGTTGAGTTAACCCAAACAAATGGACAAAAAATGAATATAGGTGTAATATATAGGCCAAAGACATTATCATTAGCAGACGACAAACTGTTATTTCAAGAACTGTCTAGTTTCTGCAACCGGGATTTATTGATAATGGGTGATTTCAATTTTACTGACATTGATTGGATGACCCTTGAACATGGCCATATAGGTAGTCGCTTGATTGATTTTCTTGGTGACAATTACTTAATTCAGCATGTAAAAGAGCCTACAAAATATGGAAACTTACTCGATCTTTTGATCACTAGCCGCGAAAGCATGGTAACTGATGTAGAAGTCGGTGAATCTGTTGCAAATAGCGATCACAACTTAGATTCAAACTCCTAAACAATTTTAGAATAGATACTTGTGTTTCTAAAATACCCGATTTCAGTAAAGCTCAGTTCATAGGACTACGTCAGGAGCTTCAGCTTACAGATTGGGAGGCAAAATTAAACGAAAAACCTGTAGATCAGATGTGGGAAATATTTCAAAATACGCTCACTAAGATGATTCAAACTTACATTCCTTTTAAAGACAGACGTCCCCCAAATCAGGCTCGCCCAAAGTGGCTCGACAAAGAAACTGAAAAAAGTATTGCTAAAAAGAGACAGGCTTATAAGAAATATAAGTGCTCGGGTGCATCTAATGACTATGAAAATTATGTATCAATACAGAGAGATTTAAAAAAAGACAACAAGGAAAAGAAAACGACAGTACGAAATGAACATCGCTGATAAATCCAAAGAGAATCCCAAAGAATTCTATAGTTACATTAGAGATAAAAAGGTTGTTAGGAATCACATTGGTCCACTATTATCTGCTGACGGTCAACTTGAATATTCAAATGAAGGAATGTGTAATATCTTAAACAATTATTTTAGCTCGGTATTCGTAAACGAAACACCTCAAAGTGAATTCCAAACTGAAACCTGTGAAACGTCTGGGGTAAACTTACTCACTACGGTAAATATAACAAAAGAAAAAATTAAAAGGTGTATAGACAAACTCAAAGTTAATAAAACACCAGGGCCTGACGGTTGGCATCCAAGAATCTTAAAGGAAATGAAAAATGAGATTGTTGTTCCATTAGAAATTATTTTCAAGAAATCCATCATATCCGGAGATGTCCCAAGAGAATGGAAGCTAGCTAACGTTACTCCCATATTCAAAAAAGGTGACAAAAAGAAACCAAATAACTATAGGCCTATAAGTTTGACTTCAATCATAGGAAAAATAATGGAAACTATCATCAGAGATGCTATCGAACATCATTTAGAAAGTAACCGTTTGATAAATGATAGCCAGCATGGTTTCAGACGGAAACGTTCTTGCGTAACTAACTTATCTCGAATTATGACAAAAGAAACAATATAGATTTAGTATATCTAGACTTTGCAAAAGCTTTTGATACCGTCCCACACGAAAGACTACTTACTAAATTAGCTTTGCATGGAATAAGTGGTAGCCTATTAGATTGGACTAGTAATTGGTTGAATGGTCGAAAACAGAGAGTTGTTTTAAATGGAAAAACTTCTGGATGGAAAAGTGTGCAAGTGGAGTTCCTCAGGGTTCCGTTCTTGGGCCACTTCTATTCATAGTATATATAAATGATATAGACCATGGACTAAAATCTACTGTTTCCAAATTTGCTGATGATACAAAACTGTGCGGAGTGGCAAATGATCACTCAAACCAATTAGATATTCAAGAAGATTTAGATCAATTACAGCAATGGTCTGAAAAGTGGCTAATGAAATTTAACACAAGTAAATGCAAGGTAATGCACATAGGTAAAAATAACAGTAAGTACGATTACAAGTTATTTGGTAATTCGTTAACAAAAGTGGATAGCGAAAAAGATCTCGGCGTAATTATCAGTAACGACCTCAAATCATCCAAGCAGTGTATTTCAGCCTCTGAGAAAGCAAATGAGATTCTAGGACTGATTGCGCGATCTTTTGATTTCAAAAGTCCATCACTCATTAACAAGCTATATAAATCGTTAGTTCGTCCACATTTGGAATATGCTGTTTCTTTATGGTCACCGAATCTCATTAAAGACATTGACAGACTGGAAAAAGTACAACGGCGAGCCACAAAACTGATTCCAAATATCAAAAATAAATCATACGAAAATCGACTAAAACACATGAATCTGTTTTCCCTAAAAAAACGTAGACTCAGAGGTGACTTGATACAGGTCTTTAAGATTTTAAAGGGAATTGACAACATCAAAAGTGACCAAATTTTCACATTGAATGAGAATCAGACAAGAAACAATGGTCTCAAACTATCCGGAAATAGATTCAATTTAGAAGTAGGTAGAAACAACTTTGCCAACCGTGTAGTAAATGAATGGAATAAACTTCATGCACAGGTAGTGCAATGTAGTTCAGTTCGAAGCTTTAAGAATCAGTTAGATAAATACCTAAGTAAGATGCTGTAATGATTATAATTTATCTTATATTATTTGTTTTTGTTTTGTTATCATTTGTCTGTCTGATTTTCATTTATTATTAGTTATATGTCAATTTATTATTATTTACTATTTACCTGTTTGTTTATTATTTAACTATACCTATGCATTTATTTATGTATTTTATTTGTTATTTACATTATTATAGTTTTTATTTATCGTTTTATTATTAATATGATTTATTTTTTCGCATCCGACCTAGATATGGATCAAAAGGTCTCCTGTCGGCATGCTCCGCCTTTGTAATCCTTTGTAATCCTTATACAGCTAAGGCCGCTTTCACACGAGCGTTTCCGTACACGCGTTCGGGTGCACCGCGTTTTAACTTTCAATGGAGTTCAATGGGACCTTTCACACGACACGGTTTGCGGACATGCAACACAGCACAAACGCAGTGCCAGCAAGAATGCATCCGTTTTTCCTGACGCACGCGTCCTTGCTGGCTACTAGTGGCCATGAGAGCTTTCACCCGAACGTTCTAGAACGCGCGCACGCAGGTCCCGCTGCCATATCAGTCATCGTTTCCAGCTGGGTGATGTAAGTTACACATCCCGTTCTGGTGTGTAGTTCATTCGAGTATGATATAACAGTCATGATTTATAGGAAATATGCATAGATATTTGAGCACAGTTGATATACATGCATGCATACATCACGTAGCCTACTAATATTAATTAATGAAGAACATTTTCAGACGAGTAGCAGGATGGCATACCACAACACTGAGGAGTTGATTTCCGAAGTAGAAAAGAGGCCTGCACTATGGGATCCTTCGAAAGAAGGTTCGGGCGGGAGCGCTCACCGCAGGCCAGCGGCAGGGACCTGCTGGTCAGTGAAACGCGAACGCGTGGCAAACGCGTGTACAAATAGCTGATGCGTTTCTGTGCGTCCGTTCGACGCGTGCACAGAAACGCTCGTGTGATACTACTTTTGTTCTTGAGAATTGTAGAGATAGTTGAATGTGAGAAGCCATGGCTGTCAGCAATAGCTTGGACTTTCTTACCTCCCTCGTGCTCGTTAATGACTTTCATTTTTATATCTAAGTCGATGGCTTTCCTCTGCTTCTTAGGACCGGATCCAGTAGGAGAATTTGTATTCTTTCGTTTTCCAGTCATCATGAAGGGATAAAGTTGTATACTATCAACTAGAAATCACTAAAAACTTGGAGCAAATTTAAGTATAGACACGCTAGCAGCGTGTTACGGTTACAACTGACGAGTAGCGATCGCATGTGTTTCGGTAGGCACGAAGATTCGAATGCAGTAAAAGATTTTTTTTTTTTTTAAGAAGCCATTGTAACTCCGAGTCGTCACTAAACGAGATCGTTGTTAAGCAAGGACTGGCTGTATATATATATATATATATATATATGTATATATATATATATATATATATATATATATATATATAGTGTGTGCAAAAACTACACAAGAATTTAAGATCAAACTGGATACTGAAAAATACAAAAGCAGGTCAATATGAGCATAGCTCTCTTCCCGTAAAATACAACTAAGTAAATATATGATCCAGGGCAGTAGGCGAGATGCAGGGATGACCAGTCATCCAGGAAGAGCCAAAAAAAAAAAAAGAGAGAGGGAGGGGTGGTGAATGGGAGTGGAATGTGTGGGAATGAAATGGGTGGGACATTTATGCCTTTGACTTTAGCTACCTCCGTTGTAAGGGGGAAAAGCCATTGGTATATGCATATATGAATATATATAGTGATTCTGAAGGAAGTCACAAGATATAGAAGATACACAAGTAAAAACTACAACAAAAATGGTAATTATTCATGCATAATCATGATATATGGAAGAAAAATATTGTAACTAATAAACAAAGGTTTTACTGAAAAAAATTAAATAAACTGAAAAAGTCCTTAGAAAGATAATTCATTCAAATGTCATGGTTCTCTGTTACTGGAGACCTACAGACCCCAGGAAACTAGCAATGGCCAATAGTTCAGCTCATAAGTCGCTCACTGAAGAGGTTTTGTGAATATGTCTGGAGTGGGTGTAAAATAATATATAGTGTACCATATCTTCTGTGTGGTGGTTACACCTAGAGCATTTAGTGTCTGTTGCCAGGCACTGCTTCAGAGCCAGGTGGTAATACAATGGGTGTACTAGTACAATTATTGCTCATTTTGTGAGTGATTTCCCAACTGGGTTCATTTCTTGGAAAGTCTGGCAACCTATAGTATTTAGTAGTCTATTAAGTATTGTTTGTTTTGTGATCTATATGTATACATATTTATATATCTAGAAAAGAAATCTGCTGGGAAGAGATGACAGTGAAGGGTAGAGATGACCTATGGGGAAATGTACTACTTGATATGATTATAGAACATACAATGACACAATGGATACAAGAGAATACTAGGTATAGAAATGAGGAAGAACCACTGATACTAGACCTAATAATCACATCAGAACCTGAAATAGTGGACATGATTGAATATAAGACACCAATAAGTAAAAGTGACCACATATTGGTTGAACTGGAACTAAATTTGGAAAAATACATGGAAAAAAGCAAACAATATAGAAAGGGAAGATTAATGTATGGAAAAACAAATTTTGATAAAATAAGAGAATTCTTTCAAAAAGCAGACTGGGAAAGGATACACAAGGAGGAAACAACAGTAGAAGAGAAATGGAATATTTTGACAAAAATTTATAAAGGAGTGGAAAAGTATGTTCCAAGACAAAAACAAGAAAAAGGATATATAAAGTGTTGGTACAACAAAAGATGTAGGGAGTTAAAAGACAAAAGGGATAAAGCTTGGATAAAATGGAAGAAAGACAAAAGACCTGAAAAATGTCAAATATATACTAGTTATAGAAATCAATATGTACAAGTGTGCAGAGAAGAAAAGAGAAAATACAAAAATGATGTCATAGAAAAATATAAAGATCAACCAAAACTATTTTATAGATTAGTAAACAACAAACTATGACAAGGAGGAGGTGAATACACAGAGGAAATATAAATGGCAGAAATTATGAACAAGCATTTTAAATCGGTGTTTACGAGGGAGAACATACAACTTAGAGATGTCGAGTGGGAGGAGAAAGTACCCCCTACGAAAGAGATAGAAGTAACAAGGAAAGAAATAATGAATCACTTGAGTAATCTCGATGTCAGAAAATTGCATGGACCAGATGAAATGGCAAACTGAATTTTGAGAGAATGCAGGAAAGTACTAACAAACAAAATACATTGTCTAATAAGCAGTTCATTAAAAGAAGGAAAAGTTCCAGAAGATTGGAAAAGAGCAAATATAGTACCAATATATAAAGGGGGAAACAAGGAAGACCCTACTAATTATAGACTGATCTCTCTTACAAGTACAATAGCTAAAATTTGTGAAAGAATTATCAAAATTAGATGGGTAAGGCATTTGGAAAAAAACAACATATTAAATCCAAGGCAGTGTGGATTTAGACAAGGATGATCATACCTAGTTGTATTTTGCGGGAAGGGGAGCTATGCTCGTGGTGTCCCGCCATTGTATCTCGCACTGTCTAGTTTGCTTTTAAACTCATGAATGGTTTTTGCACATACTATTTCATTATCCAGTTTGTTCCAAGTGTCTACTACTCTATGTGGAAAACTGTTTTTCTTCAGTTCTCTTCTATAGCTGTTTTTTTATTTTCTTTCCATGTCGTTTTGTGTTTCTCTTGTCCCAGTAAAGTCCTCTCTATCAAGTATCTCTGTGCCTGTCATGATTCTGTAGATGGTCAATAGGTCACCTCTCTCTCTTCTTTGCTCCAGTGTCGGTAACTCCAGTTTAGCCAATCTCTCCTCGTATGATAGGTTTGCAAGTGCAGGTGCCATTTTTGTAGCTGCTCTTTGGATTCTTTCTATTTTCTTTATATTCTTTTTGGTACTGGGGGACCACAATGTCGCTGCATGCTCTAGTCTAGGCCTTATCAATATACGTCACAAACTTTATGTGTTTCTATTCAAGGCTAATAGATGTAATACAAGAAAGAGATGGATGGGCTGATTGTGCATTTCTAGACCTGAAAAAAGGTTTTGATAAGGTGCCACATAAGAAATTGCTAAAGAAATTAGAAACTGCAGGAGGAATACAGGGCAAACTACTAAAGTGCTTGGAAGACTTCTTGTATGAAAGAAAAATGAGAGTTGTAATAAGAGACAAACATTCTAACTGGGATGAAGTGATTAGTGGAGTTTCACAAGGAATAGTTCTGGCCCCAATAATGTTTGCTATATATATTTGGATAGATTTAAATGAGTGCATAGAGGGTTTAGGAAGAAATGTCAATGTAATAGTACTGGGAGACCTTAATGCTAGAGTGGGAAATGGTCCAATCGATGGAGTGGTTGGGAAGTGTGGAGTTCCAGGAAAGAATCGTAGTGGAGAGTTGATGGTGGAAATGTGTCTAGAAAGAGAGTTGATGATAGCAAATACAGTGTTTCGGAAGAAAGTCAAGCATAAGTACACATGGGAGAGGGTGGTGGAGGGAAGGGTGGTAGATAGAGCGCTAATGGATTATGTAGTGGTAAATAGGATTATGATAGGAAGAGTTAAGGATGTACATGTGCTAAGGGGAGAGGGTGGGGGAATATCAGATCATTTTTTGGTGGAAGGTAAGTTGAGAGTGGAGAATAGATGGAGAAGGAGGAAAGGGACAAAAGGTAGGGAGGTTCTTAGAGTGAACTCCTTGAATGAAAAGGAAAAGGAGAAGGAGTACGAAAAGAAGCTGAAGGAGGAGTGGGAGGGAGTTAAGGATAGAGCAGAGATGGGTGTGGAGGAGGAATGGGGATGGTTCAAGGAGGGAGTCTTAAAGTGTGCAAGGATGGTGTGTGGAACAAGAAGGACAGGGGGAAATAGAAGAAAGGGTAGTGAATGGTGGGATGAGGAAACAAAGAAGGTTGTAGAAGAGAAGAAGCGAGCATTCACAGATTGGTTACAAAAGAGGACAGGGGAGTCATATGAGACGTACAAAGAAAAGAAAAGAGAAGTAAAGCAAAAGGTAAAGGAGGCAAAGAGGAGAGCAGATGTGAAATGGGGTAGGAGTATGACAGAAAATTTTGAAAGTAATAAAAAGATGTTTTGGAAAGAAATTAAGAGAGGAAGAGGAGGCGAATCAAGTAGGGAAGAAAAGGTAAAAGGTACAGATGGAGAGTTGATAATGGAAGAATTGGCAGTGAGGGGAAGATGGGCAGAATATTTTAGGGAGTTGCTGAATGTGAAGGAGGATAGGGAGGGAAAGATAGCTGCAGTGGGAAATACGAAGAAAATGAGAGTGATGAGTGAGGAGAATGGAGGAGAAATAAGGAAGGATGAGGTGAAGGCAGTTGTAAAGATGATGAAAGCAGGTAAGGCACCTGGTCTGGATGGATGTCATGCAGAATGTCTGAAAAAGGGAGGTTCAGTGATGGTGGACTGGTTGGTTAGATTATTTAATGTTTGCTGGAGAGAGGGTAGAGTACCGGAGGACTGGAGTAGTGCCTGTATAGTTCCTCTTTACAAGGGAAAAGGGGACAAGTGTGAATGTAGTAATTTCAGAGGGATTAGCCTGTTGAGTGTAGTAGGGAAGGCTTATGGGAGAATCTTAATTGAGAGGATTAGGAGAGGAACAGAAGGAGTAATTGGTGAGGAACAGTGTGGATTTAGGACGGGTAGAGGTTGTGTAGATCAGATCTTTGTGGTAAGACAGATATGTGAGAAAGCTATAGGAAAGGGGAAGGATGTTTTTTGGGCTTTTATGGATCTGGAAAAGGCTTATGATAGGGTAGACAGAAAGGCACTGTGGGAGGTTATGCAGATTTATGGGATAGGAGGAAAGCTTTTGGGAGCTGTCAAGAGTTTTTATGTGAGTAGTAGAGCATGTGTTAGGATTGGAAATGGAGAGAGTGAGTGGTTTGAAGTAAAGGTGGGACTTCGTCAAGGATGCGTTATGTCGCCCTGGCTGTTCAACTTATACATGGATGGGGTGGTGCGAGAGGTGAATGCTAGGGTAGTGAGTCAGGGATTGGAGATGGTTAAAGAAAATGGAGAAAAGTGGGAGGTGAGCCAGCTGTTGTTTGCAGACGACACTGTGCTTGTGGCAGGGTCAGAGGAGGGATTGAGGAAGCTGGTGGCAGAGTTTGGGAGAGTATGTGATAGAAGAAAGCTAAAGATAAATGTGGGTAAAAGTAAGGTGATGAGATGTACAAGGGGTGAAAGTGGCAGTAGACTGGAAGTGAACATTAAGGGAGAGCGACTGGAGGAAGTGGATAGTTTTAGATACTTGGGTGCAAGTGTAGCAGGAAAAGGTGGAGTGAAGGTGGAGGTAGAATGTAGATTGAGAGAAGCGAGTAAATGCCTTGGTGGTTTAAAGAGTGTAATGAGAAATAGACATTTGGGAATGGATGCGAAGAGGAGACTGTATGAAGGAGTGATTGTGCCAACAGCACTGTATGGGGCAGAAACGTGGAACATAAGAGAAGAAGAGAGAAGGAGTTTGAATGTGTTTGAGATGAGGTGTCTGAGAAGTATGGTGGGGGTTACTAGGCTAGATAGAGTGAGAAATGAGGAGGTGAGGAGGAGAACAGGGGTGAAAAAGGATTTGGGAGATAGGGTTGATGAAAGAATATTAGGATGGTTTGGACACATGGAAAGAATGAGTGAAGAAAGACTAGTAAAAGAGGTATGGAAGGCAGATGTGGAGGGAGTGAACATGAGGGGACGTCCTAGGATGAGGTGGATGGATGGGGTGAAGGGGGCTTTTGGGGAAGAGGGGAATGTCTGTTGAGGAAGGAAGGGAGAGGACGGAAGACAGAGGTGAGTGGAGAATGGTTGTATATGGATGATGTTGTGACTGCATGAGGAGGAATGGGCGGGGGTAGTATGTGTGAGTGAATTTTGACGCAGCCCGAAGGGATTTCTCCCCGTCCTCTCCTTATATGCAAAGGGGGACGGAGAGGGGGGGTCGCCGATTAAATGAAGCGGCCTTGCTGTGGATGTACTGTGTCTTGCGACACTGCTTCTGACCCAGGGCGGTGGGCAGGGTGCAGGGATGACCCGTCATCCAGGAGGTGCTCAGATGAGAGGAGGGGTGGGAGGGGTGTGGAGTGTATTTAGGGATGAAATGGGTGGGAGTGTTTTTATGCCTTTCCCTTTTTGGCTACCTCCCTTGGAAGGGGGAAAAAGCCTTGGTATATGTATGTATGTATGTATATATATTAATGATATGGATAAAGGAATTGAAAGTTATATGAGCTTCTTTGCAGATGATGCAAAATTGTTGAAAAAAGTAAACACTGTAGAGGATTGTGAGTCGCTGCAGAGTGATCTCAATAAAGTATGGGAATGGAGTAGGAAGTGGGAGATGGAATTCAATATTAACAAGTGTAGTATAATGGAATTTGGAAGAAGCAAAACAACAATAGTGGGATCATATAAATTGGGAGAGGAAGAAATAAAAAAGTAGAAAATGAGAAGGACCTGGGAGTCATTATTATGAATAATAGGTCACCTGAGAAACATTTAAACAAATTTTTTGGAGAAACTTATAATTTGATAAGAATAATCAAAGTGGCATTTACATACCAGGACAAAAAAATGGTGAAAATACTAGTCACTTTGATAAGACCAAGTACAAAAAAATGTACAAGAAAACTTGAAAGAATACAAAGAGCAATTACAAAATTGGCACCAACACTCTCAGAACTATCACATGAGGAGAGACAAGCAAAACTTGAACTACAGACATTAGAGCAAAGAAGAGAGAGAGGAGACTTGATAACTATTTATAGAATCATGAAAGGCAAGGAAACTATTGATAGAGAGGATCTAATAAAATGGGATAGTAGAGATACAAGAGAACACAGAAAGAAAATCAAGAAAGACAGTTATAGTGTAGTTGGGAAGACTTACAGGAGGCTTTTGATTGAGAGGCCTAGGAGAGGAACATAGGGAGTAACTGGTGAGAAACAATATGGGTTTAGGAAAGGTAGGGGTTGCATGGATCAAATTTTTGTGGTAAGGCAGATATGTGAGAAAGTTTTGGGAAAAGGTAAGGATGTTTTTTTGGGCCTTTATGGACTTGGAAAAGGCTTATGACAGAGTAGCCAGGAAGGCAATGTGGGAGGTTTTTCTGATATGACATTGGGGGAAAGCTGTTAAGGGCAGTCAAGAATTTTTAGGTGAGTAGTACAGCCTGTGTTAGAATGGGATATGGAGAAAGTGAGTGGTTTGAGGTAAAGGTAGGACTTGGAAAAGGCTTATGACAGAGTGGCCAGGAAGGCACTGTGGGAGGTTTTTCGGATATATGATATTGTGGGAAAGCTTTTAACCTATTCACTCCAGGCCAAAATCTTGCGGGCAGCATTAGCTGTCAGACGTACGATGTGTCGTAATAATACTCGCATCATAAAATATAGTCACCGCTTATATCGATCGTTCTCTCTTTCACCCGTGAATTTTGATAACCATAGAAAATGTGATGAAGACAGTTTAGAGAGTATGTCATTATGCAGGGGCAACTACAATAAATATAATCAAAACGCCGATATGGCAGCCTCGCGTACCCACTTGCTCCTCATGCCGCCTACGTATGCGGCACCGTAGGGAAGGGGTTAAGGGCAGTCAAGAGTTTTTAGGTGAGTAGTAGAGCCTGTGTTAGAATGGGAAATGGAATGGAGAAAGCGTAAAGTGGTTTGAGGTAAAGGTAGGACTGCATCAGGGCTGTCATGTCACCATGGCTGTTCAATGTGTAATGACAGGGTGGTGCAGGAGGTAAAGGCAAGTGTAATGGGCAGGGGACTGGAGACTGTTAAAGAATATGGATAAAAATGGAAGGTGAGCCAGTTGTTGTTTAATGACAACACTGTGCTTGTGGCAGGGTCAGAGGAGGGATTAAGGGAGTTAGTAACAGACTGAGAGAGGACCTTAAGGAGAAACATCTGGAGGAGGAGCAGGTGATGGACCAAAACCGGTGGAAACGACTAGCGAGGAACGGCGACCCCATATGAAAATGGGAAATGTCAACAGGAAAAGAAGTGATGGAGTTTGGAAAGGTATGTAATAGAAGAAATTGAGGGTAAATGTGGGTAAAAGCAATGTGATGAGATGTACAAAGGTAGAGGATGGCAGTGAGTTGGAAATCTAAAAGCAAATAGGCTGGAGGAAGTGGGTAGCTTTAGGCATTTGGGGTTGCATATGGCAGGAAAGGGAAGAATGGAGGTGGAAGTAAATTGTATATTGAGAGAATCAAGTATATGCATTGGGGGACTGAAAAGTGTTATGAGAAACAGGCAACTAGAAATGGATGCAAAGAGGAGACTGTATTTACCTAGTTGTATTTTGCGGGAAGGGGAGCTATGCTCGTGGTGTCCCGCCTTTGTATCTCGCTGTGTCTAGTTTGCTTTTAAAGTCATGAATGGTTTTTGCACATACTATTTCATTATCCAGTTTGTTCCAAGTGTCCACTACTCTATGTGGAAAACTGTTTTTCTTCAGTTTTCTTCTGTAGCTGTTTTTTTATTTTCTTTCCATGTCCTCTTGTGTTTCTCTTGTCCCAGTTTAGTAAGTCCTCTCTATCAAGTATCTCTGTGCCTTTCATGATTCTGTAGATGGTCAGGGATGATTGTGCTGATGGCATTGTATGGGGTAGAAACTTGGAATTTATGAGATGCAAAGACGAAAAGTTGAAATGTGTTTGAGATAAAATGTCTGAGAAGTACGGTAGGGGTTACTAAGATGGATAGAGTGAGAAACGAAGTGAGGAGGAGAGCGGGAGTGGAAAAGGAAATGGCAGATAGAACTGATAAAAGATTATTGGGATGGCACAAAATACATTTATCCCCCTAAAGTCAATACGGAAAAATAGTAATACTCCCAAATGGATGACGGACAGATTGAAACATGAGATCGGAATGAAAAGAGGACTTTACGTAAAAATGAAAAACGAGGAATCACACCTTAGATCAAGATATAACGAAATGGCAAAGCTGGTTAAAAGGAATACACGTTCAGCTAAACGTAATTATGAAATCAAGGTTGCCAGTCAAGCAAAATCCAACCCAAAGGATTTCTTTCACCTCTATAGAACAAAAAATAAAGAAAGAATAGGATCAATTAAAAACAATGAAAATGTCATGATTGAATCGGAAGAAAAAATGAGTGAGGAGTTTAACAATTATTTTCTATCGGTGTTTACTAATGAGAGGTTAGATAAAGTACCTGACTGCAATCCAATTTTCAGAGGGGATGAAGAAAGTAGTCTAACTAATATCAGCATTAATAAAGAAGAAGTAGTCAAGCAGATTGACAGACTTAAAGCTACAAAATCTCCGGGTCCACACGAAATTTTTCCAAGAATGCTTAAAGAGTGTAAATTTGAAATCTGCGACCAGTTAACTGAAATATTCAATAAATCGGTAGACACTGGTTCTGTTCCAACTGCTTGGAGGCAGGCAAACGTTGTTCCTGTTTTTAAGAAGGGAGATAGATCGTCTATATGCAACTACAGGCCAATCAGTTTGACATCGGTTATAGGAAAAATGCTTGAATCAATAATAGTAAATAGACTCAGAGAACACATTGAAGGGCATAATTTAATTCGTGTTTCACAGCATGGTTTCTCCAAGGGTAAGTCATGTGTGACTAATCTTCTATCCTTTTACACTAAGGTATATAAGGCATCAGACAACAATGAAAATTACTATGTTATTTACCTTGACTTTAGCAAAGCGTTCGACAAAGTGCCACACCAGAGACTACTAAATAAAATCAAAGCCCATGGCATAGGAGGAAAAGTGTTAGAATGGATTAGAGCTTGGATTAGTAACAGAAAACAGCGGGTCACCATAAATGGAATAAAATCTAGGTGGGGCAATGTTACTAGCGGGGTCCCCCAGGGCTCGGTTTTGGGTCCCTTGTTGTTCATTATGTATATAAACGACTTAGACAAAGGGCTAAATAGTGATGTTAGTAAGTTTGCGGACGACACTAAAATAGGACGCCTAATTAGGTCAGGAGACGACGCCCAGATTCTGCAGGATGACCTTAATAAGCTGTTAACATGGTCGGTGAAATGGCAAATGAACTTCAATATCTCTAAGTGCAGCATGTTAAACGTAGGGCTACACAACCCCGAAAATAGATACAACTTAAATAACGCGTTTTTAGAAAAATCTGAGTGCGAGAGGGACTTGGGAGTTCTGGCGAGTCCGAACCTTAAAACCAGGAAGCAGTGTATTAGCACCAGAAATAAAGCTAACAGTGCATTAGGCTTCATTGCTAGGACGGTAACGAATAGAAGTGCAGAGGTAATTATTAAACTCTATCTAGCGATAGTTAGACCCATCCTTGACTATGCGGTACAGTTTTGGTCTCGGTCCTACAGAATGGACGTAAATTCACTAGAATCAGTACAGAGAAGAATGACCAAAATGATACAAGGACTCGGAAATTTGCCTTACGAAGAGAGGCTTAGGCATCTAAACTTACACTCTCTGGAAAGACGCAGAGTGCGGGGTGATCTATTAGAAGTGTTCAAGTGGATCAAAGGCTATAACAAGGGTGATGCAAACAAGGTCATCATAATAAAACAACAGGGCAGGACTCGGAGTAATGGGTGTAAACTGGACAAATTTAGATTTAAGAAGGAAATAGGCAAGAATTGGTTTACTAATAGGGTGGTCGATGAATGGAATAAACTCAGTAACCATGTAGTAAGCGCTGAAACTATCAGTTGTTTTAAAAAACGATTTGACAACTTTATGGATGGGGATGACAGGTGGTGATGGATACGGAGCTGCCTAGTGTAGGCCTTATGGTCTTTTGCAGTCTCCTTTATTTCTTATGTTCTTATGTTCTTATGATATTTTGATGCAGCCCAAAGCTGAGGGGATGGAGAGGGGGGGGTTGGCAATTAAGTGAAGCGACCTTGTTGTGGATGTACCATGTCTTGCTGCATTGTGTTTGACCTGGGGCAACTGGTGGATACAGGGATGATCCATCATCCATGAGGAGCTGAGATGGAAGGGATGGAAAAGTTGGTGGAAGGGAGTGAAATAGGTGGGAATAGGTATGTGCCTGACTTAGCTACCTCCCTTATAAGGGGGAAAAAGCTCTTGGTATATAGATAGATTGACCTAATTATAATGATCTAATTTCCCTATGGAACTGCCTGCACTAAGATAACATCAATACAAAATCCTTACCATAGAACTGTATAGTACATGAGCATTATAGACATAAAATTATACACAAGAGCCCTCAAACTCACCCATCCCTTACATCACACCCTGGAATAGCCCAGGAGATGAAATAGCATAAGCTGGAACTATACATGAATTTAAAAACAAGTTATGACAATTGAAGAGTAGGAGACAACACCACAAGCAAAGCTCCCTTTCTATAATATATAGCCTACATATGTACATACATAGTGAAATTATATGAAAGGATTGTGAAAGATTGATGGACCAAATATCTTGAAGAGATGAACATTGGTAAACAGTCAATTTTATCTCATATCTGGAAGGTTGTGTGTGTCAAGTCTTTTAACCTCTTCACTCCGGGGCACATCGCACATGTGGCAGCATTAGCTGCCCGATGTGCGATGTTGCGTCATAATAATCGCCTTATAAAAAATAAAGTCAGTGCTCAATCGTTCGTTCTCTTTCACCCATGAATTTTGATAACCATAGAAAACACGATGAAGCCAGTTTAGAGAGAATGGAGGTTATGTAGGTATGATTACAATAAATATAATCAAGATGACGACATCGGCATCATCGCGTACCCACTTGCTCCTCATGACACCTACGTAGGCGTCACCGTATGGAAGTGGTTAAGCTTTTACTTGAAAGCATATATTTACACTATACACTTCCAAGTGAAAGCTACAAAGTCCACTGTAAGGGACAGTGTTCTAGCTTCCCAATAGGGGGGAGTTTGTGACGCTAAACCAAATCATTATCGCATGTGGAAATTGGAGCATGTTGGAAGACTAAGAGGCAAACTACTTGAATGTATGAAAGATATTTTGAAGGGAAGATACACAAGGACAGTAGTGAAGGATAAAATGTCATGATAGAGAGCAGTAACTAGCAGAATTCCACAAGGTTCAGTGCTTGCACCAATAATATTTCTTATGTATTTCAATGACATGATGGAAAGTATAACAATCTATGCCAATATGTTTGCAGATAATCTAAAAATCATGAGAAGAGTGAAAAATAAGGAGGACTGTAAGCAATTGCAAAAACTTCTAGCCACTATTTTTACATGGTGCCAAGAATGGGAAATTAATTTTAATGCAAAAAAAAAAAAAAAAAGTAATGAAAACGGGCAATAGCAGCAAAAGACCATCTTTAAACTATTCCTTGGGAAGTGAATCTATTACAAAGGCAAAAGAGAAAAAATACTTAAGATTTGGGGGTGTTGATAAAAGAAACCTGTCACCTGACAGGCATATCAGCAGGATTGTGGGAGAGACATATGGACTGATGCAAAAGATTAAAGTGGCTTTTCATTATATGGATGAAGAGATGATGAAAAACTCATTAAAATCCTAATCCATCCAAGAGTGGAATAAGCATCAGTGATATGGTCCCCCCCACAGGATATAGGAAAGATCAAGAGAATATAAAGAACAGCAACCAAAATGGTTCCCAGGCTGGCAGATAAACCGTACAAGGAAATACTAAAAGCACTGGATCTGCCAACCTTGAGAGATCAAAGAGAATGTGGTGACACAATTACAGCACTCAGGTCACTAAAGGGGAGAGGGTACACTGATAGAAGAGATCTCTTGATTAAGGATAGGAGGGTTTTAATAGGTCATGAGAATAAATTAACCACTTCACTCCGGGCCAAAATCTCGCAGGCAGCATGCCAGACGTACGATGTTGCGTCATAATACTCGCACCATAAAAAATAGTCACCGCTTATATCGATCGTTCTCTCTTTCACCCGTGAATTTTGATAACCATAGAAAATGTGATGAAGCCAGTTTAAAGAGTATGTGAGTTACGCAGGGACAACTACAATAACTATAATCAAGACGCCGATATGGCAGCCTCGCGTATCCACTTGCTCCTCATGCCGCCTACATAGGCGGCACCGTATGGAAGAGGTTAAGGGAGATTACATGTCTAATGAATGTGATGAAATACAGTTTTCCATGCAGGTGTTGAAATGGCTTGGAAGGTGATATAGCCCAACCTGGAACAATACATGAATTCAAATCTAAATATGTATTGGACATCAAGGATGTAGACTATGTTGGAACTGTACATGAATTTGAGGATAAGCATAATAAATTGGAGAATAGGAAACAGGACCCAATGAGTGTTGCTCCTTTCCTATATACTACAATAGGGTAATACATATACCTAAAGGTCTCTTTCCCCATATCAGGAAAATAACCAGCCACATCATGCATCTGTCTTTCATCCATCCCACACCCACTTCTTTTAAATCTTAGCACTTTCTGGATGAAGACCCATCACTGACCCTCATCCACTGCCTGGGTCAGAAATAATGCAGCAAGACATAGCTCCTCAACAACATGACCCAACATCTTCATTACTTGGCATTTTTACAATTAGGTAAGTACAATCAGGTAAAATATCCAGAGCTGTGATATCAGGTACAGGAGTCCCTCAAATAATGCAGGGGTTAGGTTCCTGAAATTACCGCGTATGACCAAATCCGCGTATGCTGACTTTCCATATTAAATACCGAGAACCGTATGTATGTATTTACCTAGTTGTATTTACCTAGTTGTATTTTACGGGAAGGGGAGCTATGCTCGTGGGGTCCCGTCTTCATATCTCATTTTATCTAAACTATTTTTAAATTCATGTATTGTTTTTGCACACACCACTTTCTCATCTAACTTGTTCCAACTGTCTATTGCTCTGTGAGGAAAGCTGTTCTTTTTAAAATCTCTTCTATAGCTGTCTTTTTTTATTTTCTTTCCGTGTCCTCTTGTATTTCTGTCATCCCATTTTATCAGATTCTCTCTATCAGTAATTTCTATGCCTTTCATGATTCTGTAAATAGCTATCAAATCTCCTCTCTCTCTTCTTTGCTCTAGTGTCTGTAGTTTAAGTTTTTGTAGTCTCTCTTCATATGATAGTTTTGAGAGTGTTGGTGCCAGTTTTGTAATTGCTCTTTGTATTCTTTCAAGTTTTTTTATGCATTTTTTTGTACTTGGTGACCATATCGTTGCTGCATATTCCAATCTTGGTCTTATCAGGGTGATTAGGATTTTCCTCACCATTTCTTCATCCAGGTATGTAAATGCCACTTTGATTGTTCTTATTAAATTATAAGTTTCTCCAAAAATCTTATTTATATGTTTCTCAGGTGACATATTATTCATAACAATGACTCCCAGGTCCTTCTCATTTTCTACTTTTTTTATTCCTTCTTCTCCCAAATTATATGATCCTGTTATTCTGTTTTTGCTTTTTCCAAATTCCATTATACTACACTTTTTTGTATTGAACTCCATCTCCCACTTCCTACTCCATTCTTGTACTTTATTTAGATCTCTCTGTAGTGATTCACAATCTTCTTCAGTTTTCACTCTTTTCAGTAATTTTGCATCATCTGCAAAGAAGCTCATATAGCTTTCAATTCCTTCATCCATATCATTAATATATATAGCAAACATTATTGGGGCCAGAACTGTTCCCTGCGGGACACCGCTTATTACTTCATTCCATTTTGAGTGCTGATCTCTTATCACTACTCTCATTTTTCTTTCTTGCAAAAAGTCTTCCATCCAATTTAGCAATTTACCTTGTATTCCTCCTTCATATTCTAATTTCTTAAGCAACTTCTTATGTGGTACTTTGTCAAAAGCTTTTTTTAGGTCTAGAAATGCACAATCAGCCCATCCATCTCTTTCTTGTATTATATCTATTAGCCTTGAATAGAAACATATTAAATTGGTGACGCATGATCGTCCTTGTCTGAATCCAAATTGCCTTGGATTTAGTACGTTGTTTTTTTCCAAGTATTTTACCCATCTACTTTTGATAATTCTTTCACATATTTTTGCTATTGTACTTGTTAGAGAGACTGGTCTATAGTTGGTAGGTTCTTCTTTATTTCCTCCTTTATATATAGGTACTATATTTGCTTTTTTCCAATCTTCTGGAACTTTTCCTTCTTTTAAGGAACTGCTTATTATGCTATGTATTTTGTCTGCCAGTTCATTCCTGCATTCTTTCAGAATCCAGTTTGCTATTTCATCTGGCCCATGCGACTTTCTGACATCAAAATTACCCAAGTGTGTCAATATTTCATTCTTTGTTACTTCTATTTCTTCCATAGGGGGGACTTTTTCCTTCCACTCAATCTCTTCAGGTTGTATATTTTCCCTTGTAAACACTGATTTAAAATGTTTGTTCATAATTTCTGCCATTTCCATTTCCTCAGTGTATTCAACTCCTCCTTGTCTTAATTTCTCTAAGTCTTGTTTGTTTTTCAGTTTATTGTTTACAAATCTGTAGAATAGTTTTGGTTGATCTTTACACTTTTCTATAACATCTTTTTCATATTTTCTTTTTTCCTCTCTGCACTTTTGTACATATTCATTTCTATAACCAGTATATATTTTCCATTTTTCAGGTCTTCTGTCTTTTTTCCATCTGGTCCAGGCTTTGTCTCTTTTGTCCTTTAACTCCCTACAACTTTTGTTGTACCAGCATTTTACATATTCTTTTTCTTGTTTTTGTCTTGGGACATACTTTTCCACTCCTTTTTTGTAATTTTTTGTCAAAATATTCCATTTCTCTTCCACTGTTGTTTCTTCTTTGTATATTTCTTCCCAGTTTTCTTGTTGGAAGAATTCTCTTATTTTATCAAAGTTTGTTTTTTCATACATCATTCTTCCTTTTCTATATTGTTCATTTCTTTTCATATATTTTTCTTCATTAAGTTCCAGTTCAATCAATATGTGGTCACTTTTACCTATTGGTGTTTTATATTCAATCTTGTCCACTATTCTAGGTTCAGATGTAATTATTAAGTCTAGCCTCGATGGTTCTTCTTCATTTCTATACCTAGTGTTCTCTTGTATCCATTGTGTCATTGAATGGACAGTAATCATCTCAAGTAGAGCATTTCCCCATGAGTCATCACCACTCTTTACTGTCATTTCTTCCCAGCAGATTTCTTTGCAATTAAAGTCGCCCATCATAACTATTCTTCCTCCGTCTTCCATTATTTTAGTTAATGCTATCTTTGTGTCCTCTAACATACTTTTATGTTCACTCTCCTCCCATGAGGCTGTTTTCGGAGGCACATAATTGATCACAAATTTTCTGCTCTTCTTATCTCGGTCTTCCACTTCTATCATAATCATCTCTACTGTATTCTTTCCATATATGACACCTTTCACGTTTATATCCTTCTTAGTCAGGAACATAACTCCACCCCCTTGTTTTTTCTCTCTGTTTCTAATCCAATAATTGTATGTATCATGTCCTACACTGTTGGGTGGTAGTGGGCCTTTTAATTTTGTTTCTACAATTCCCATTATGTCCGGTTCTTTTTCTTTCAAATAATCATTCAGTTCATTCAATCCTGTTATCAATCCATCTATATTTGTGTAAGACACTCTTAGTTTTCTGCCACTTCCATTGTATTCTCTGTTTCCCTTATGTTTTTCTTTAGTATGTCGAACTGCTTTATTTTCATGTTCACTACTCTCCAATAGAATCTCTCTTTCTCTGACTCCGTTCTTTCCTCGTTTTTTGCCTTAGCTTCAATTCTTTTCTGCTTTTCTGCCTCTCTTTCCTCCTTATTCATTTCTCTTTTTATCCATACCTTTTTATATTGATCATTTGTTGCTAGTTTCCCTGTCTTGGATAGAATTTTCTCTGCCGTTGTTTGTGACCTGAATTTAATCTTAATTGGTCTGGTCTTATCTGTACTATATTTTCCGAGTCTGAATTTTTCCTCAATTTCCTTTATAATTTCTGGTTCATCTTCCTGGACTAATTTTAATAAACTGCTTACTCTTTCATTTTCCTCCTTGATTCTTGCGGGTCTATCTGGGTTATGTTTCTCTTCCATTCCTAATATAATTATACATTTCTTTTTGTCAGCTAATTCTCTTACTATATTCTCCTTCTGTCTCATCACTTTAATAACTGAGTCTTCATTATGTTCTTTCAATTGCTGTTTGACTATGTCAGTGAATGAAACCTTATTCCCTTCTTGAGTTATTCTCCAATTTTTAGCTTCTGTAGCTATTTTCTCTCTGTTTTCATTACTATTCTTCTTCAATTTCTCATTCTCCTCCTTTACATTTCCTAACTGTCTCTTTAGGTCCTCTATTTCTTCAGTTAAGTTTCTGTTAGCCTTCTCTAGTTGTTCCAACCTTTCAATTCTCTGGAAAATGGAGTCCACGTTACCTAACTTACGCTCCAAGGCCTCGATCACCTTCTCAACCCTCTCCTCTAGCCTTATCAGTCGGGGGGGGGGGTTGTGTCCCCCCACCCTCTTTAAATCCCTGGAACATATTCTCGTCACTTTCTTCTGTATTGCTCCTCTCTATACTTCTAATCTTTACATTTTTATTAGACATGTCATCCTCACTCAGTCTTTTGTTTACCTTCCGCTTGTCTGGCTGGGCCAAGTCTACTCCCTCCTCATTTCCTTCCATTTCCCTCAGTAATCCCTCCCCTTTTCCTCTTTCCCTACTTTCCCACTACTCCACGAGCAATTTCCCCCCCACCCTGCAAAAACACTAGGCACTTCTCTTTGCGTTGGGAGTTGGGATCCACAGACTTCAGTTTTCTTCAGAACGTCATCCAAGCCGTCCATTCGCTGAAGTGTGTGTGTGTGTGTGTATTTACCTAGTTGTATTTACCTAGTGCGTGCGTGTGTGTGTGTGTATGTGCGCGCGCGTGTATGTGGTGTATGTATGTGGCGTTTGTGGCGTATGTATGTGTTTGTGCATATATACATGTGTATGTGGCGTATATGCATATGTGTATGTGGCGTATATACATGTGTGTGTATGTGGCGTATACACATTGTGTGTGTGTGTGGCGTATGTATATGTGTGTGTATGTGGCGTATGTATGTGTGTGTGGCGTGTGTGTATTTACCTAGTTGTATTTTACGGGAAGGGGAGCTATGCTCGTAGTGTCCCGTCTTCATATCTCATTTTATCTAAAATATTTTTAAATTCATGTATTGTTTTTGCACACACCACTCTCTCATCTAACTTGTTCCAACTGTCTATTACTCTGTGAGGAAAGCTGTTCTTTTTCAGATCTCTTCTATAGCTGTCTTTTTTTATTTTCTTTCCGTGTCCTCTTGTATTTCTATCATTGTGTGTGTGTGTGTGTGTGTGTATTCACCTCGGATCTGCTGCAGCCTCTTTTCGAGACAGCCAGACACCACCCTACGGCAGTGAGCTCAGAGCTCATTATTAGCAGATCTCTGGGTAGGTCTGAGACCACTCACACTCCACACACCGGGAATGCAAGGTCACAACTCCTTGACTAACGTCCCGTACCTACTTGCTGCTAGGTGAACAGGGGCTACACGTGAAAGGAGACAAACCCAACTTGTCTCCGCCCGGCCGGGGAATCGAACCCCGGTTCTCCGGCTTGTGAGGCCAGTGCCTTACCAATCCGCCACCGGGCCGTGTGTGTGTGTGTGTGTGTGTGCGTGCGTGCGTGTATGTGTCTGTGTTCACATGTACAAGAAAGCATGCACGTGCGTGTGTCTGTGTTTGTATTTGTGTGTACACGCACGCGCATTCACAACATACACTGGTTGTTTAACACGTGTCCACGTGTGCGTGTCTACACGTGTATTTACCTAGTTGTACCTAGTTGTATTTTACGGGAAGGGGAGCTATGCTCGTGTTGTCCTGCCTTTGTATCTTGCAGTGTCTAGTTTGTTTTTAAACTCATGAATGGTTTTTGCGCATACTATTTCATTGTCCAGTTTGTTCCAAGTGTCCAAAACTCTATGAGGAAAACTGTTTTTCTTCAGTTCTCTTCTATAGCTATGTTTTTTTATTTTCTTTCCATGTCCTCTTGTGTTTCTTTTGTCCCAGTTAAGTAAGTTCTCACTATCGAGTACCTCTGTGCCTTTCATGATTCTGTAGATGGTCAATAGGTCACCTCTCTCTCTTCTTTGCTCCAGTGTCGGTAACTCCAGTTTAGCCAATCTCTCTTCGTATGATAGGTTTGCAAGTGCAGGTGCCATTTTTGTAGCTGCTCTTTGGATTCTTTCTATTTTCTTTATATTCTTTTTGGTACTGGGGGACCACAATGTCGCTGCATACTCTAATCTAGGCCTTATCAATGTAACCAATATTTTTTTCATCATGTCTTCGTCCAAGTATGTAAACGCCACTTTTATTGATCTTAGCAAGTTGTAAGTCTCCCCGACAATTTTGTTAATCTGTATATCATAGGACAAGTCGTTCGTGATAATTACACCCAAATCTTTTTCGGATCCTATTTTCTTTACTTCTTTGGTTCCAATTGTATATTTTCCTGATATTCTGTTTTTGCTTTTTCCAAACTCCATTATGCTACACTTCTTAGTATTAAAGTCCACTTCCCATTTCTGACTCCAGTTCCATACCCTATTTAGGTCTTCTTGCAGTGCTTCACAGTCCTCATCAGTTTCTATTTTCCTTAGCAGTTTGGCGTCATCGGCAAAGAAGCTCATGTAGCAGTTCACGTCCTCATCCATGTCATTCATATAGATAGCAAACATTATTGGTGCCAGCACAGATCCTTGCGGTACTCCACTGATCACCTCTTTCCAGTCTGAATATTTTTCTCTGAGCACTACTCTCATCTTTCTACCAGTCAGAAAGTCCTCTATCCATTTTAGTAGGTTTCCCTGTATTCCTCCTATGTGTTCCAGTTTTTTTAGTAGTTTTCTGTGTGGTACTTTGTCAAAGGCTTTTTGCAAGTCTAGGAATGCACAATCAGCCCATCCATTTCTTTCTTGCACTATGTCTATTAGTCTTGAGTAAAAGCATATTAAGTTTGTGGAGCATGATCTTCCTTGTCTGAATCCGAATTGTCTTGGGTTTAATATGTCATTGTCTTCCAGATGTTTTACCCATCTATTCTTGATTATTTTCTCACAAATTTTGGCAATGGTGCTTGTTAGTGATACTGGCCTATAGTTGGTGGGTTCTTCTTTGTTTCCTCCTTTGTGTATTGGTACAATGTTAGCGTTTTTCCAGTCGCGAATTTTAAAACAGTTCTCTACATTTGAGATAGTTTTGAAATAAAATCCGCATATGATTGAATCCATGTTATTCGAATCCGCGTTATTTGAGGGACCCCTGTACCCATGACCAGAAAATATCTACTGGATATGTGTTGGTACTAGGGGGGAAATCATGGGGTTATATAACTTAAAAAAGAGTGAAACAAGTTCAAAGTCTTTCTATATACCAAGGGCTTCTTCCCCCTTATAAGGAAGATAGTCAAGGCATACACTCACTCACACCCATTCCACTCCCATCATCCATCACCCTTGTTTCCCTCTCATCTTAGATCCTTGTGGATGAAGGGTCATCCCTGTCTCCTGCCCACTGCCCAGTCAATATAATAAATAAATACATACATACATACATATACCAAGGCTTTTTCCCCCTTCCAAGGGAGGTAGCCAAAAAGGGAAAGGCATAAAAACACTCCCACCCATTTCATCCCTAAATACCCTCCACACCCCTCCCACCCTTCCTCTCATCTGAACACCTCCTGGATGACGGGTCATCCCTGCACCCTGCCCACCGCCCTGGGTCAGAAGCAGTGTCGCAAGACACAGTACATCCACAGCAAGGCCGCTTCATTTAATCGGCGACCCCCCCTCTCCGTCCCCCTTTGCATATAAGGCGAGGGCGGGGAGAAATCCCTTCGGGCTGCGTCAAAATTTACTCACACATACTACCCCCCCCACCCCCCCGCCCATTCCTCCTCATGCAGTCACAACATCATCCATATACAACCATTCTCCACTCACCTCTGTCTTCCGTCCTCTCCCTTCCTTCCTCAACAGACATTCCCCTCTTCCCCAAAGCCCCCTTCACCCCATCCATCCACCTCATCCTAGGACGTCCCCTCATGTTCACTCCCTCCACATCTGCCTTCCATACCTCTTTTACTAGTCTTTCTTCACTCATTCTTTCCATGTGTCCAAACCATCCTAATATTCTTTCATCAACCCTATCTCCCAAATCCTTTTTCACCCCTGTTCTCCTCCTCACCTCCTCATTTCTCACTCTATCCAGCCTAGTAACCCCCACCATACTTCTCAGACACCTCATCTCAAACACATTCAAGCTCCTTCTCTCTTCTTCTCTTATGTTCCACGTTTCTGCCCCATACAGTGCTGTTGGCACAATCACTCCTTCATACAGTCTCCTCTTCGCATCCATTCCCAAATGTCTATTCCTCATTACACTCTTTAAACCACCAAGGCATTTACTCGCTTCTCTCAATCTACATTCTACCTCCACCTTCACTCCACCTTTTCCTGCTACACTTGCACCCAAGTATCTAAAACTATCCACTTCCTCCAGTCGCTCTCCCTTAATGTTCACTTCCAGTCTACTGCCACTTTCACCCCTTGTACATCTCATCACCTTACTTTTACCCACATTTATCTTTAGCTTTCTTCTATCACATACTCTCCCAAACTCTGCCACCAGCTTCCTCAATCCCTCCTCTGACCCTGCCACAAGCGCAGTGTCGTCCGCAAACAACAGCTGGCTCACCTCCCACTTTTCTCCATTTTCTTTAACCATCTCCAATCCCTGACTCACTACCCTAGCATTCACCTCTCGCACCACCCCATCCATGTATAAGTTGAACAGCCAGGGCGACATAACGCATCCTTGACAAAGTCCCACCTTTACTTCAAACCACTCACTCTCTCCATTTCTAATCCTAACACATGCTCTACTACTCTCATAAAAACTCTTGACAGCTCCCAAAAGCTTTCCTCCTATCCCATAAATCTGCATAACCTCCCACAGTGCCTTTCTGTCTACCCTATCATAAGCCTTTTCCAGATCCATAAAAGCCCAAAAGACATCCTTCCCCTTTCCTATAGCTTTCTCACATATCTGTCTTACCACAAAGATCTGATCTACACAACCTCTACCCGTCCTAAATCCACACTGTTCCTCACCAATTACTCCTTCTGTTCCTCTCCTAATCCTCTCAATTAAGATCCTCCCATAAGCCTTCCCTACTACGCAGATGGCACCGATCCCCAAGGAGGAGCTACGCCTACCTGGGGGAGTACCACAATCCTTTTTTTCCAACACACAATGTTACGTTTTTTCTGCACTGAGGGGTCATTTTCCGGCGATCACCCCTCTTCTTCTACTTTTAGCCGGAGATGTAGAGAGCAATCCTGGGCCCACCACAAAATACACATGCCCAACATGCTCTAAACCCATTACTTCGAGCAGACAGACAAAGGGCTCAGTTCAGTGCAATATGTGCAAAAACTGGGCCCACCTCACTTGTACAACACTTGCTGACACAAACCAATACACAAACACTTGGACATGTTCTACCTGCCCTCCAGTAACCCCAATCCCACCTCCCCAACCACAGCCAACACCCTTACCCACTCCCAATTTCCCTTTGCCCTTACCCCCGATTAGTACTCCCCTTCCTTTGTCCCCGATCTCTCCTTTCCCCCCCTCTGACCCAGATCCTACACCTTCCCCACCACCACCCCAACCTCAACCCCAAACTGAAACATACAACACATACAAAACACACAACATCAACATATTACAACACAACATTGACGGTATTAACACTAAAAAACATGAACTTGAACACTTTCTTAAACAACACAACATACACATTGCAATTCTACAAGAAACAAAATTAAGACACTCACACAAAACACCATCATTTCATAATTACACCACCATCAGACAAGACCGGACTGACGGCAATGGCGGTGGACTCATCACCCTGATCCACCATTCCATCTGTTTTGTGGACACAAGTGCCACAACCAAAATTCTCCTCCCTACCACAGATAACACAACAGAAACCCAATCCATTCGTATCCGCACAGGCAACAATTCAACACTAACAATAGTTAACATGTACATTCCCCCCCAATCATCCCCCACAGTTCCAACAACCTTCAGACCTCAACTCAGCCAACTAACCTCAATCCCCAACCTGATCATGGGTGGTGACTTCAACGCCAAGTCGTCTGCCTGGTTTGTCGACAACCCTGACACAGACAGAGGGCTTGATATACAGACTCAATTCGACTCATTGACTATCATGAACAACACGCATAATCATACACATATCCCATACCAAGCCCTCTACACTCCCTCCTCTCCTGATATCACCTTTTGCTCCCCCTGCCTAACCCCAACAACATCATGGAGAGTGGTCGGAGCCCTTGGTTCTGACCACCTTCCAATCATCATCACCACCAAAACAAGATGCACCCCAGCTGGCCACAGACACACTTACACCAATTACAAGAGAGCTAACTGGGAAGCCTTTAATGAAGAGACAGAACAACATTTTGAAACACTTAACAGTACACCAATCACAAACATAAACAATGCTGTGCACGCTTTTAATACAATCATACAAAACGCAGACAAGAGATACATCCCTAGAGGCAACAGAAAATTACACAACCCCAACTTCACACCAGAAATCCAAGGCCTCATCAGACAACGTGACACACTTAAACACGATACCCCCACACCTATCCCTCAAAACATAGCAGACCAAATACAAACACTAAACCCTGTGATTGCCAATAAAATACATGAACAAAAAACACAAAATTGGCAAAACTTTATCAATACACTTGATCACAAAACAAACACCAGCAAATTGTACAAAACACTCAACAGCATCACACTATCCAACACTAACACTACACGCTCTCACGCAGCAATAATCACAACAACAGATAATCTACCCTCAAACAGACAACAAGCAAACGCACTCATACGTCATTTTGCACAGACGAGCCATCTTACATCTCACCCTGACGACCGACGCACCATTCGACGTAAGAAAGACTTTCCCACAGACTCAGACTATACACCCTTCATAGACAGTCAGACAAAACTCATAATGCATAGTCTCAAGCACTCATCTGCCTGTGGCCCTGATAACATAAGCAACATCCACCTAAAACACATTGGACCACAAGGTATACACGCACTCACAAACATTGCAAACTACAGCTATTCACAAAACACTATACCCGACATCTGGAAGCATGGTAAAATAATCACCATTCCAAAACCGAACAAAGACCCAACAATCCCAACATCGCACCGCCCAATCACACTTCTCTGCACCCCCTCTAAAGTCATTGAACGCCTAATACTTAAACTTGTCACACCATATATTCCCCTTGCTGACTCACAACACGGTTTTAGGCCACTACACTCCACAAACACTCTTCTGACAAACCTCACACAAAGAATTTTAGATGGCATCAATTCAGATAGGCCCCACCACAGAACACTTCTTATAACATTGGACATTAGTAAAGCTTTTGATGCTATCCCCCGCCACAACCTAACAAATAAAATATATAACACAGACATGCACAATAACACCAAAAGATGGCTGGCCAATTATCTGGCAGGCAGGAATGCTCATGTGTCATATAATGGCCAATCATCGCACATCAGAAACATTAAGAACGGAGTACCACAGGGCTCAGTTCTATCCCCCACATTATTTAATCTATACATGCATGACTTACCCACGCCAGACACCTCAGAAATACAAATCTCTTCCTACGCAGACGACATAACAATCACATGCACACATCGTAACACAGACAAAGCTGCAGAAATAATCCAGCCTTACCTTGACACACTCAACACATGGTTCATCACAAACAGACTCAAAATAGCTCCAACCAAATCTACAGCAACACTTCTCACCAACTGGACAAAGGAACACAAATACATACCTCATCTCTACATCAACAACACTCTAATACCACACACACACACACCGAAGATTCTTGGTGTCACATACGATACATCCATGCCATTTAAACAACACACACAAAAAAATGCACACCTAGAGTCAATGCACTTAAACCAATCACTGGAACAACATTTGGACAAAACAAAGAAACTAATATAACAATATACAAACAATGCATACGCTCAGTGATGAATTATGTGAGTCCTGCATGGGCTCCTAATCTCAGTGAGACACACCACAACACCCTTCAAATCATACAAAACAAAGCCCTAAAAACAATTACAGGCTGCACAAATACATCACCTACAGACCATTTACACCATGAAACAAAAGTCCTCAAAGTCAAGGACCACCTCGACATGAGAGGCACACAAACACTTGCTGCAGCCACCACAAACACATCACACCCGCTACACTACATAGCAGAACACCCACACACACCAAGAAACATTAAAACTACACCCATAGACCTTTATTACACACAGATACTCTCTTCTCTTCCTCCACAACCACCAAATACCAGCCTCCGGAAACATATTCATAATCATATCACTCACCGCTCCATTAACACACTGAAAGACAACACACTGCTGCATGCCAGACCCCCTGATATCCACCCTTCTGAATCCTCTCTCCCACGTAAGGACAGAGTCCACTTGGCCAGACTGCGATGCGGTCACCACCCAGCACTTCTAAGCTACCAGAAGAGGCTGGACGACCGTGTTGTGAACAGCTGCCCAGGATGTAACACTTCACCCCATACCATACAACACATAATGGAAGACTGCATTATACACAATCATGCACGCAAACAACACAACATACACTCTATAAAGGATTTGTGGGAAAACCCAGTTTCGGCTGTGGCCTTCCTTGGGGAGACGGGACTGCTCGGACAGACAGTCTAGGGAACGACAACAACAACAACTACACTCAACAGGCTAATCCCTCTGAAATTACTACATTCACACTTGTCCCCTTTTCCCTTGTAAAGAGGAACTATACAGGCACTACTCCAGTCCTCCGGTACTCTACCCTCTCTCCAAAAAATGGAAAGTAAGTGAAGAAGCCAAGATGACAGATGCAGTGGAGATTGAGTGGAAAATGACAACAGAATATCAATTAATTGTTGCCTCAAGTTTCACTAAATAGAAAATTCACAGCTCCACAGTGGCTGGCAATGGTCCTTGGGCCCTACCACAGATCTCTCTGGAAAGAAAATTTGGAGTGTTTTCTGTGTTCACTGTACAGATGAGAGAAAAAAGGAAGACATAGGTAGTATGTGAGAAGAAAGATGGATGTGTTGGCATTGAGTGAAACTAAGTTTGGGAATGTAGTTGGGAGGTTCTCAGAAGTGAAGAGAGGATGAGGGAGAGATGGGGTGGCTATACTAGTAAGTGAAGAGATAGGTAAACGTGTAGTGGACTGGAAGGAGGTTTCTTCAAGGTTAATGTGGATGAAAGTGAAACTGGGAAGGGAGATGTGGGTTTTTGTAAGTGCATATGGACTTGGTAGTGAGAAGAGTGTAGAAGAAAGGGAGGCTCTTTAGATAGATTTAAATGAGTGCATAGAGGGATTAGAGAGAAATGTCAATGTAGTAGTATTGGGAGACCTTAATGCTAGGGTAGGAAATGAACCAATAAATGGAATGATTGAGAAATGTGGAGTTCCAGGATAGAATCGTAGTGGAGAATTGATGGTGATGTGTCTAGAGAGTTGATGATAGCAAGTACAGTATTTAGGAAGAAAGTCAAGCACAATTACAAATGGGAGAGGGTTGTAGATGGAAGGGTGGTTGAGTGTTAATGGACTATGCAGTGGTAGATAGGAGTATAATAGGAAGAGAACATGTACATCCTTAGATGTACATGTTCTAAGGGGTGAGAGTGGGGGAATATCAGATCATTTTCTGGAAGGTAAATTGAGAGTGGAGGATAGATGGAGATAGAGGAAAAGGACAGAAGGTAGTGAGGTGCTTAGAGTGAACTGCTAAAATGAAAAAGAAAAGGAGGAGTACAAGAGGAAGCTGAGGGAGGAGTGGGAGGGAGTGAAGGATAGAGTAAAACTAGGAGTGGAGGAAGAATGGGGATGGTTCAAGGAGGGAGACATAAGGTGTGCAAAGATGGTGTGTGGAACAAAGAGGATGGTAGGAAACAGAATGAAGGGTAGTGAGTGGTGGGATGAGGAAGCAAAGAAGGTTGTAGAAGAGAAGAAGGAACCTTTCACAGATTGGTTATAAAACAGGACAAATGGAAACATATGAGAGGTACAAAGAAAAGATAAGTAAAGCATAAGATAAAGAAGGCAAAGAGGAGAGCAAATGTGAAATGGGGTAAGAGTATGACAGAAAATTTTGAAAGTAATAAAAGATGTTTTGGAAAGAAATTAAGAGAGGAAGAGGAGACAAATCAAGTAGAGAAGAAAAGGTTAAAGATGCAGATAGAGAGATGATAATGGATGACAAGGCAGGAAGAGGAAGATGGGCAGAGTATTTTAGGAAGTTGCTAAATGTGGGTTTAGGACAGGTAGGGGTTGCATAGATTAGATTTTTGTGGCAAGACAGATGTGAGAAACCTATAGGAAAAGGTAGGAATGTTTTTTGGGCTTTCATGGATTTGGAAAAGGCTTATGGCAGGGTAGACAGGAAGGCACTGTGGGAGGTATTGCAGATATATGGGATAGAAGGAAGGCTTTTAGGAGCTGTCAAGAGTTTTTACAAGAGTAGTAGAGCATATGTCAAAATTAGAAATGGAGAGAGTGAGTGGTTTGAGGTAAAGATGGGGCTCCATCAGGGATGTGTTATGTCACCCTGGCTTTTCAATTTATACATAGATGGGGTGGTGCAAGAGGTAAATGCAAGGGTGGTGGGTCAGGGATTGGAGATGGTTAAAGAAAATGGAGAAAAGTGTGAGATAAGCCAGCTGTTGTTTGTAGATGACACTGCGCTTGTAGCAGGATCAGAGGAGGGATTGAGGAAGTTAGTGACAGTTTGGGAAAGTGTATGAAAGAAGGAAGTTGAAGAAAAATGTGGATAAAAGTAAGGTGATGAGTACAAGGGGTAAAAGTGGCAGCAGACTGGAAGTGAGTATTAAGGGAGAGAGACTGGAGGAAGTGGATAGTTTTAGATACTTGGGTGCAAATGTGGCAGGAAGGGGAGGAGTGGATGTGCAGGTAGAATATAGATTGAGAGAAGTGAGTAAATGCCTTGGTGGATTAAAAAGTGTAATGAGAAATAGACATTTGTGGATGGATGCTAAGAGGAGATTGTATGAAGGTGTGATTGTGCCAACAGCATTGTATGGAGCAGAAACATGGAACATAAGAGAGGAAGAGAGGAGTTTAAATGTGCTTGAGATGAGGTGTCTGAGAAGTATGATTGGGGTTACTAGGCTGGACAGAATGAGAAATGAGGAAGTGAGGAGGAGAATGGGGGTGGAAAGGGAGTTGGGAGATAGGGTGGATGAAAGAGTATTGGGATGGTTTGGACACATGTAAAGAATGGGTGAAGAGGTGTGGATGGCAGATGTGGAAGGTGGGAACATGAGGGGTGACCTAGGAAGAGATGGATGGATAGGGTAAAAGGGGCTTTGGGGAAGAAGAGAATGTCTGTTGAGGAAGGATGGAAGAAGACAGAAGACTGGGGTGAATGGAGAATGGTTTTATATGGATATATATGGATGATGTTGTGGTGCATGAGGTGGAATGGATGGGGGGTGAGGGAGTATGTGAGAGAAACATTTGATGCAGCCCAAAGGGATTTCTCTCCATCTTTTCTGCACGAGGGGATGGAGAGGGGGGGTCGCCAATTTAATGAAGAGGCCTTGCTTTGGATTTACCTAGTTGTGTTATACAGGAAGGGAGCTGTGCTCGTGGTGACCCGTCTTTATATCTTTCAACATAAAGTTTTTTCTTAGAATTTTGAATGGTATTTACACACACTGTTTCTTTATCTAAGTTATTCCAGATATCCAGCACTCTGTGTGGGAAGCTATTTTTTTTTCAGATCTCTTCTATAGTTATCCTTTTTGAGTTTCTTTTCATGACCTCTTGTTTTTCCATTGTCATTTTTTAGTAAATCACTCCTATCAAGGATTTCCATTCCTTTCATGAATCTATAGTTGTACGATATGTACGATATGTTGGGCCGACATATCGGCAATGCGCAAGCCGTTGTCGGCGCTGCCGCGCACTGCCGGGGCAGTACACTGTAGACCATGCCACAATAAAGTATATTGTACATGGCGCAGTGAGTAGGATGACAAAGCCAATGCCCACCTTGCTCCAGTCCGTCACTACCACCGTAGGTCTGTCCTTGTCGTAATATGTTAGGCCTTCTTTGGCGAGCTTGCAGACTACTTCTTTGGCTTGCCGAAACTTTTCCTGTAGGTTTTCGTCCCAAAAGACTTTCCTCCCCTGTGGTCTCCGTAGTAACTCCCGGAATGGCTCCATGACTGGAGCGGTGGCTAGGAAAGGTGCCAGCTGGTTGACAAACCCATGCCAGGAGCGTATGTCTGTTATAGATGGTTCGACAGGCATGTCAATGTTCCTGATGGCGGCCAGTCTTTCTTCCGTGGGCTTGTAGGCGTCCCAGCCTACATGAAAGCCCACAAAGTCCACCTGCCTTCTACAAAACCTGAATTTTTCTGGTTTCAGGGTCACACCTTTCATGGCACATGTCTCCAGAAAATCATACGTGTGCCAGAAGGCGTCTTCCACGCTGGCGTCGTACAGTAGGGTATCGTCCACACACTTGAATTTTCTTGGGATCCCAGCGATGGCGTTGTCGTACCTTCTGGTATAGGCATCCGGAGCAGCACAGTGGCCCATGGGGGTTCTACAGTACCTATACCTGCCCCAAGGTGTGATGAAGGTAGTAAGCCTTCTGCTGGCTTCCTGTAGCTCTACCTGATGGAAGCCCCAGTGAGCATCTGCTGTTGTCTTGTAGGTGTGGCGTGGGATGCCAGATACCATGTCAAACGGTGTAGGAGTGTGGTGGGTCTCTCTCCTGCAGGCGGCATTGAGTTTCTGGTAGTCGATGGTGCGTCTCGGTTGGCCCGACTTCTTCGCGACCACCACCATCCTTGCGCACCATTCTGTTGCCTCTGCAGATCAAGTACCTCCCAGGTAAGCGCAACTCTGCAGCCGATTTCTTGTACCGTTACCCAGCGCTCTGTGCACCACCGGACGTCATAGATGAAGAGCTGGCCAACGACATGGAAGCTGCTGTAGCGGCCGCAACAGTGGCGGTGCTCGACAGCGATGACCAAATAGCCCTGGAGAACTCGGCAGTGGTGCAGGCCGCCGCCGATGACCCAGACTATCAGCTACTCATCGCTAAAGTGACAGCAGGAGATTGGCACCCACAACGGGCTCAAGAGCTGACCTGCCTGCGACAGTTCTATGGAGTCAGGGACAGACTGGCGGTGTCGCAAGGGCTGGTGACATACACCTACGAACAAGGAGCGGTCCGTTTAGTGGTACCTGCAGCACTGAAACACCGTGTGGCAGCAAACCTCCACGCAAGCCATCAAGGTTTAGACGGAATGCTACGAAGGGCGAGACAGGCTGTGTACTGGCCTGGCATGGAAGGTGACCTACAGCACCACAGAGACACCTGTGCCAGCTGTAACACGCACTCACCCTCGCAAGCCGCCGAACCCCTCACCCTGACACCCCCACCCCAGTACCCATTCCAACACACCGTGGCAGACCTGTTCCAGCTCGACGGACGAGTATACTTAGCGTACGCAGACAGGCTCACGGGCTGGCTGGAAATAGCGCACTTGACCAGCGGAGCTACATCAAGCAAGCTCTCGTCAACACTTCGACAGTACTTCCATCGGTGGGGCGCACCAGAGTCAATCTCGACAGACGGTGGAACCAACCTAACCAGCGAGGAGATGCGCAACTTCTTTGGGAAATGGGGAGTGAAGGGAAGAATCGCCTCTGCTCACTTCCCACAGTCGAACGGGCGTGCAGAGGCGGCAGTCAAGTCTGCCAAGAGGCTACTTCGCGACAACACAGGCGTCGGAGGGAGCCTTGACACCGACAGAGCAGCTATGGCGTTACTGCAGTACTTAAACACGCCTCTACGCGGGGTGAACAAGTCACCAGCGCAGCTGGCTATGGGCAGGCAGCTGCGGGACGGTGTCCCCGTCCACAGGCAACACTACAAAGTGGACATCCACTGGCGACACGCCCTCCGGACAAGGGAGCGTGAGGCAGTACGGCAACAGGAAGCATGGGTTGGGAAACAAGGCACACCCAGATCGCTGCCCCCATTAACGCTTGGTACCCGTGTGTTTGTGCAAGACCAGTCCACGAAGCTGTGGGACAGACGAGGCGTGGTCAGTGAAATCCTGCCGCATCGTCAATATACAGTCAAACTCGAGGGAAGTGGACGACTGACGCTACGCAACCGCAGGCATCTGCGAGCCGTAAGAGGCTCATCTCAACTCACAACACGGACAAACCCAAGCTCTCCTCCTCCACCAACTCCTCGACTCCACACACAGCAAGAGACGGTGGATCGCCCACGGCGTCGTGTCAAACAACCGGCATGGATGGCGGATTTTATTACCACACCCTCACATTAGATATATGCGTGTATATCTGTTTGTATTTACGTGTGCATTTTTGTACAACTACAGTTTTTTATTTTATTTTTTTCTTGGTTCATCTTATACCTTGTAAGATACTCTGATTAAATTTACATTCCTTTATGTTTATATTCGTGAATGTTACTGCAGTCAGATACTACAATGTCCATACATTGTGAATGCCATGTACATGTATTATCTTGGGGGGAGATGTACGATATGTACGATATGTTGGGCCGACATATCGGCAACGCGCAAGCCGTTGTCGGCGCTGCCGCGCACTGCCGGGGCAGTACACTGTAGACCATGCCACAATAAAGTATATTGTACAATAGTCAGTAGATCTCCTCTTTCTCTTCTCTGCTCCAGTGTTAGTAGTTCCAATTTGGATAATCTTTGTTCGTATTTTAATTTGGAAAGAGCTGGTGCCAACTTTGTCATTGCTCTCTGTATTCTTTCTAATTTCCTTATATTCTTTTTAGTACTGGGTGTCCATAGTGTCCCTGCATATTCCAGTTTTGGTCTTATTAATATAACTAATATTTCTTTAATAATTTCTTCATCCAAATAGTCAAATGCCACTTTCAATGACCTTAATAGGTTGAAGATTTCTCCGACTATTTTCTTTATATGTTTATCCGGTGTCATGTCTTTGCTGATTATTAATCCAAGGTCTTTTTCAGAGTTCACTTTTTTTATTTCTTCTTCACCGATTTTATAATTTCTTGATATTCTGTTTTTACTTTTTCCAAAACTCCATTATACTACATTTCTTGATATTGAAGTTCACTTCCCACTTTTGAGTCCATTTCCAGATTTTGTCCAGGTCTGATTGTAATGAATCACAGTCCTCCTCTGTTCTTTCTTTCTTTAGTACTTTTGTATTATTTCTATTAGTCTTGAAAAGAAGCAGATCAGGTTTGTTGTACATGATCTTCCTTGTCTAAATCCAAACTGAATTGGGTTCAATATAGTTTTTTCTTCCAGATGTTTAACCCAACTACTTTTGATCACTTTTTCACATATTTTTACTACTGTGCTTCTTAAGGAGACCGGTCTGTAGTTAGTTGGATTTTCCTTGTTTCCTCTTTTATATATTGGTACAATATTTACATTTTTCAGTCTTGTGATACCTTTCCTTCTTTGAGCAAGCATTTGATTTTATTGTATATTTTATCTGTTAACTCCTCTATGCATTCTTTCAGTACCCAATTTGCAATTCCACCTGGACCATGCAATTTGTTACAGTTATTTCCTTCATTGGGGGGATTTCTCTCTCCCTTGTGAATACCAACTTGAAATGATTGCTCATAATTTCTGCCATTTCTTGTTCTTCTGTATATTCATGACTTCCTTGGTGCAGCTTTTCTATTTCTTGTTTGTTTTTTAGTTTACCATTCACATATCTGTAAAATAGTTTAGGCTGTTCCTTGCATTTTTGTATTATTTCTTTTTCATAGTTTTTCTTTTCTTCCCTGCATATTCTTACATAATCATTTCTTAGTTTGATGTATGTTTGCCATTTGCTATTTTTTTTTTTTTTTTCCCAGGCTTTGTCTCTTTTATCCTTAGCTTCACTACATTTTTTGTTGTACCAGTTCTTTATGTATACTCTTTCTTGCTTTTGTTGAGGTACATATTTGTTCACTCCCTCATTATAAATTTCTTTTAGTGCAACACTGCTTCTGACCCAGGGCAGTGGACAAGATGCAGGGATGACACGGTATCCAGGAGGTGCCATCCAGGAGGGAAGTGGAGTGTGATAGGGATGGAATGAGTAGGAGTGGTTTTTATGCCTTTGTTCTTTGGCTACCTTCCTTATAAGGGGGAAAAAGCCTTTTGTATATATTTTTATGTATGTACCAGCAGTCAGTGGTTGTTAGCTCTCCATGTAAGAAAAAGTGTAAGAAATAAAGTTGAATCAATCAATCTATTGTCTCTGGTGTCTTGCAGAAGACCTGCATCCTTCAAGTAACTGGTGACAGTGTCTGGGTAGGTCCACAAGTCACTCAAGGAAGATATATTGTGCTGCAGTCCAGGGATTGTTAGTCCTCCAACTTATTCCAACTTCCATACTAGTCAATTGTGAGGGACTTTGTCAAAGTCTTTCTTTAGGTCTATGTAAATTCAATCCATTCAGAATTGTGTGGATGGTGGAAATGTGTCTAGAAAGAGAGTTGATGATAGCAAATACAGTGTTTCGGAAGAAAGTCAAGCATAAGTACACATGGAAGAGGGTGGTGGAGAGAAAGGTGGTAGATAGAGCGCTAATGGATTATGTAGTGGTAAATAGGATTATGATAGGAAGAGTTAAGGATGTACATGTTCTAAGGGGAGAGGGTGGGGGGATATCAGATAATGTTTTGGTGGAAGGTAAGTTGAGAGTGGAGGATAGATGGAGAAAGAGGAAAGGGATAAAAGCTAGGGAGGTTCTTAGAGTGAACTCCTTGAATGAAAAGGAAAAGGAGGAGTATGGAAAGAAGCTGAAGGAGGAGTGGGAGGGAGTAAAGGATAGAGTAGAGCTGGGTGTGGAGGAGGAATGGGGATGGTTCAAGGAGGGAGTCATAAAGTGTGCAAGGATGGTGTGTGGAACAAGAAGGACAGGGGGAAATAGAAGAAAGGGTAGTGAATGGTGGGATGAGGAAACAAAAAAGGTTGTAGAAGAGAAGAAGCGAGCTTTCACAGATTGGTTACAAAATAGGATGAGGGAGTCATATGAGAGGTACAAAGAAAAGAAAAGAGAAGTAAAGCAAAAGGTAAAGGTTACAAAGAGGAGAGCAGATGTGAAATGGGGTAAGAGTATGACAGAAAATTTTGAAAGTAATAAAAAGATGTTTTGGAAAGAAATTAAGAGAAGAAGAGGAGGCGAATCAAGTAGAGAAGATAAGGTAAAAGGTGCAGATGGAGAGATGATAATGGAAGAGAAGGCAGTAAGGGGAAGATGGGCAGAATATTTTAGGGAGTTGCTAAATGTGAAGGAGGATAGGGAGGGAAAGATAGCTGCAATGGGAAATGCAAAGAAAATGAGAGTGAGGAGTGAGGAGAATGGAGGAGAAATAAGGAAGGATGAGGTGAAGGCAGTTGTTAAGATGATGAAAGCAGGTAAGGCACCTGGTCTTGATGGATGCCATGCAGAATGTCTGAAAAAGGGAAATACAGTGATGGTGGACTGGTTGGTGAGGTTATTTAATGTTTGTTGGAAGGAGGGTAGAGTGCCGGAGGACTGGAGGAGTGCCTGTATAGTTCCTCTTTACAAGGGAAAAGGGGACAAGTGTGAATGTAGTAGTTTCAGAGGGATTAATTTGTTAAGTGTAGTTGGGAAGGCTTATGGGAGGATCTTGATTGAGAGGATTAGGAGAGGAACAGAAGGAGTAATTGGTGAGGAACAGTGTGGATTTAGGACAGGTAGAGGTTGTGTAGATCAGATCTTTGTGGTAAGACAGATATGTGAGAAAGCTATAGGAAAGGGGAAGGATGTTTTTTGGGCTTTTATGGATCTGGAAAAGGCTTATGATAGGGTAGACAGGCAGGCACTGTGGGAGGTTATGCAGATATATGGGATAGGAGGAAAGCTTCTGAGAGCTGTCAAGAGTTTTTATGAGAGTAGTAGAGCTTGTGTCAGGATTGGAAATGGAGAGAGTGAGTGGTTCGAGGTAAAGGTGGGACTTAATCAAGGATGCATTATGTCGCCCTGGCTGTTCAACTTATACATGGATGGGGTGGTGCGAGAGGTAAATGCAAGGGTAGTGGGCAAGGGATTGGAGATGGTTAAAGAAAATGGAGAAAAGTGGGAGGTGAGCCAGCTGTTGTTTGCGGACGACATTGCGCTTGTGGCAGGATCGGAGGAGGGATTGAGGAAGTTGGTGACAGAGTTTGGGAGAGTATGTGATAGAAGAAAGCTAAAGATAAATGTGGGTAAAAGTAAGGTGATGAGATGTACAAGGGGTGAAAGTGGCGGTAGACTGGAGGTGAGCATTAAGGGAGAGCGACTGGAGGAAGTGGATAGTTTTAGATACTTGGGTGCAAATGTGGCAGGAAAAGGTGGAGTGAAGGTGGAGGTAGAATGTAGATTGAGAGAAGCAAGTAAATGCCTTGGTGGATTAAAGAGTGTAATGAGGAATAGACATTTGGGAATGGATGCTAAGAGGAGACTGTATGAAGGAGTGATTGTGCCAACAGCACTGTATGGGGTGGAAACATGGAACATAAGAGAGGAAGAGAGAAGGAGTTTGAATGTGTTTGAGATGAGGTGTCTGAGAAGTATGATGGGGGTTACTAGGCTAGATAGAGTGAGAAATGAGGAGGTGAGGAGAACAGGGGTTGAAAAGGAGCTGGGAGATAGGATTGATGAAAGAATATTAGGATGGTTTGGACACATGGAAAGAATGAATGAAGAAAGACTAGTAAAAGAGGTATGGAAGGCAGATGTGGAGGGAGTGAACATGAGGGGACGTCCTAGGATGAGGTGGATGGATGGGGTGAAGGGGGCTTTGGGGAAGAGGGGAATGTCTGTTGAGGAAGGACGGGAGAGGACAGAAGACAGGGGTGAATGGAGAATGGTTGTATATGGATGATGTTGTGATTGCATGAGGTGGAATGGGCGGGGGTGGGTGGGTGAGGTAGTATATGTGAGCAAAATTTGACGCAGCCCAAAGGGATTTCTCTCCGTCTTCTTTTATGCAATGGGGGGATGGAGAAGGGGGGTCGCCAATTTAATGAAGCGGCCTTGCTGTGGATGTGCTGTGTCTTGCGACACTGCTTCTGACCCAGGGCAGTGGACAAGGTGCAGGGATGACCCGTCATCCAGGAGGTGCTCAGATAAGAGGGAGGGTGGAGGGGTGTGGAGTGTATTCAGGGAGGGAATGGGTGGAAATGATTTTATGCCTTTCCCTTTTTGGCTATCTCCTTTGTAAGGGGGAAAAAGCCTTGGTATATGTATGTATTTGCATATGCTGCTCCATTTAAAGAATCTTTATTTCTGAGTCTAGATGTGCAGTTGGTATTGTTTTAGTGTAGTTAGTTATTACTCTTAACCACTTCATGCCGGGCCAAAATCTCATGGGCAGCATTAGCTGCCAGACGTACGATGTTGCGTCATAATACTCGCATTATAAAAAATAAAGTCACCGCTGTATCGATCGTTCTCTCTTTCACCCGTGAATTTTGATAACCATAGAAAATATGATGAAGCCAGTTTACAGAGTATGGGGGTCACGCAGGTACAACTACAATAAATATAATCAAGACGCCGATATGGCAGCCTCGCGTACCCACTTGCTCCTCATGACGCCTACGTAGGCGTCACCGTATGGAAGGGGTTAAGGCTATAGTTTATATTGTTTGTAAGTTATCTGTTTGTTTTCTTAATTGTCATGGAAGCATAATTATTACCCTTTGTAATCTCATGATCTTTTTAAGTCCTCTTCTTGTGTGGAAACCACATCAATATTGATTAAATGGAGATGGATTAGATTTTCTACGAGTTTTATCATCTGTTGATCCACTAACTGAGATGCCATTTTTATATTTGTCAACACCATATATCTCTTCCATAACCTTGTTAATATATTTACTGAGTGACATTTTTTATGGTCATCACTTCCAGGTTCCTCTCTTTCTTCTTTATAATATTTTTTTTCTTTTTCCCATTGAATAACTCAGTGATGACCACTACAAATTTGTACATTTATAATTTTCTTTAATAAAATTCTTTTCAACACTTTTAGTAAGGCAACATGTGAACAGGGTAACAGTATTCAATAACAACCTACAAGTCTTGCAAATCCTACACGCTTGAAAAAAAAAAAATAATAATAATAATAATAATAAATAAATAAAAAAATAATAATAATAAAAAAAATAAAGCACATACATACATATATATACCAAAGGCTTTTTCCCCCTTACAAGATATGTAGCCAAAAAACAAAGGCATAAAAACCACTCCCACCCATCCCTAGCATACTCCACTCCCCTCCACCCTCTTCCCTCCCCTTTATCTTGGCTCCTCCTGGATGATGGATCATCACTGCATCTCACACACTGCCTTGGGTCAGAAGCAGTGTTGCAAGACACAGCACATTCACAGCAAGACTGCTTCATTAAATCAGTGATGCCCCCCTCTCCATCCCCTCATGCAGAAAAAGAAAACAAAGGAAGAAATCCCTTCAGGCTGTTAATTTCAAACAAATACTCCCTCATACCCCATCCCCCACACACTCCGCCTAATGCACCACAGCATCATCCATACACAACCATTTTCCATTCACCACTATGTTCTATCCTCTCCCATCCTTCCTCAACAGACATTCCTCTCTTTCCCAATGGCCCTTTTACCCAATCCATCTCATCCTAGCTCGACCCCTATGTTCACTCCTTCCACATCTGCCTTCCATACCTCTTTCAATAGTCTTTCTTCACTCATTCTTTCCATGTGTCCAAACTATCCCAATACTCTTTCATCAACCCTATTTCCCAACTCCCTTTCCAACCCCGTTCTCCTCCTCACCTCATTTCTCACTCTATCCAGCCTAGTAACCCCTATCATATTTCTCAGGCACCTCATCTCAAACTCATTCAAACTACTTCTCTCTTCCTCTCTTATGTTCCATGTTTCTGCCCCATACAGTATTGTCGGCACAATCACTCCTTCATACTTGGACGAAGACATGATAAAAAAAATATTGGTTACATTGATAAGGCCTAGACTAGAGTATGCAGCAACATTGTGGTCACCCAGTACCAAAAAGAATATAAAGAAAATAGAAAGAATCCAGAGAGCAGCAACAAAAATGGCACCTGCACTTGCAAACTTATCATATGAGGAGAGATTAGCTAAACTGGAGTTACCGATGCTGGAGCAAAGAAGAGCGAGAGGTGACCTACTGACCATCTACAGAATCATGAAAGGCACAGAGATACTCGATAGAGAGGACTTACTAAACTGGGACAAGAGAAACACAAGAGGACATGGAAAGAAAATAAAAAAAACATAGCTACAGAAGAGAACTGAAGAAAAACAGTTTTCCACATAGAGTAGTGGACACTTGGAACAAACTGGATAATGAAATAGTATGCGCAAAAACCATTCATGAGTTTAAAAGCAAACTAGACATTGCAAGATACAAAGGCGGGACACCACGAGCATAGCTCCCCTTCCCGCAAAATACAACTAGGTAAATATAACTAGGCAACTAGGTAAATATAATCTCCTCTTAGCCAGTCCACCATCATTGTACCTCCTTTTTTTCAGACATTCTGTATGACATTCATCCAACTCAGGTACCTTACCTGCTCTCATCAACATAACAACTGCCTTCACTTCATCTTTCCTTATTTCTCCTCCATTTTCTTCACTCATCACTCTCATTTTCTTAGAGCTACCCACTGCAACTACTTTTTCCTCCCTATCCTCCTTCACATTTAGCAACTCCCTAAAATACTCTGTCCATCTTCCTTTTACTGCTGTCTCTTCCATCTACGCCTTTTACCTTTTCTTTTCTACTTGATTCGCCTTGTCTTCTCTTAATTTCTTTCCAAATTTTTTTTTTATTACTTTCAAAATTTTCTGTCATACCCTTACCCCATTTCACATCTGCTCTCCTCTTTGCCTCCTTTATCTTATGCTTTACTTCTCTTCTCTTTTCTTTGTACCTCTCATATGATTCTCTCATCCTATTTTGTAACCAATCTGTGAAAGCTCGTTTCTTCTCTTCTACAACCTTCTTTGCTTCCTCATCCCACCACTCACTACCTTTCATTCTATTTTTTCCCATCCTCCTTTTTTCACACACCATCTTTGCACACCTTGTGACTCCCACTCCTCTCTCAGCTTCTTCTTGTACTCCTGCTTTCCTTTCTCATTTAAGAAGTTCACTCTAAGCACCTCACTACCTTCTGTCCTTTTTCTCTTTCTCCATCCATCCTCCACTCTCAACTTACCTTACCTTCCACCAAAAAATGATCTGATATTCCCCCACTCTCTCCCCTTAGAACATGTATATCCTTAACTTTTCCTACTATACTCCTGGTTACCACTATATAGTCAATTAACCTCTTCACTCCGGGGCACATCGCACGTCTGGCAGCATTAGCTGCCCGACATGCGATGTTGCATCATAATAATCGCATTATAAAAAATAAAGTCAGTGCTCAATCGTTCGTTCTCTTTCACCCGTGAACTTTGATAACCATAGAAAATATGATGAAGCCAGTTTAGAGAGAATGGAGGTTACGTAGGTATGACTACAATAAATATAATCAAGATGCCGACGTCGGCATCATCGCGTACCCACTTGCTCCTCATGACGCCTACGTAGGCGTCACCGTATGGAAGTGGTTAACACTCTACCACCCTTCCATCCACCACCCTCTCCCATGTGTACTTATGCTTGACTTTCTTCCTAAACACTGTATTTGCTATCATCAACTCTTTCTAGACACATCTCCACCATCAACTCTGCACTACAATTTTTTCTTGGAATTCCACACTTCCCAACCACTCCGTCAATTGGTTCATTTCCTACCCTAGCATTAAGGTCTCTCTAATCCCTCTCATTTAAATCCATCCAAAAAGCCTCTCTTTCTTCTACACTCTTCTCACTACCAGGCCCCTATACACTTACAAAAACCCACATCTCCCTTCCCAGTTTCACTTTCATCCACATTAACTTTGAAGAAACCTCCTTCCACTACATGCTTATCTATCTCTTCACTTACTAATATACCCACCCATTCTCTCCCTTGTCCTCTCTTCACTCCTGAGAACCTCCCAACTACATTCCCAAACTCACACTCGCCCCTCCCTCTCAACTTAGTTTCATTCAATGCCAACACATCCATCTTTCTTCTCACAAACTTACTACCTATCTCTTCCCTTTCACAAAGGATTACAAAGGATTGCAAAGGTGGAGCATGCTGACAGGAGACCTTTTGGTCCATAACTAGGAGATGTGACCCAAATCTTAGGGCACTAGTTGGAAAACTCTTAGACCCTCTTATGCCTTTACTTTTTATAAGAATGTCCCCTTTGGGGCTACCAGGAGAAGGATGCTTAATCCTAATCCCATCCTCTTTTTTTGTTGCCTTGTATGACTCAAGTGGGAAGACTTGGTGGCAGTATTCTTTTCCCCCACCACAGGGAACAAATAATCAAAAGTTCTTACTTTCTCCCCTCTAGGTATTAGTGCAGCAAGCCTTGGTTTGAATTCAATCCCAATGTAGTCTCCATAGAAGGCTCGGTTAAGAGAATTACTGCGTCTCTCCTTGCGGTTCAGGATCAAATCACTGGCTTCTTCTTTTTCTCTAAGCAATATCTGTTTACTGAAAATGTGAAGAGTTCAGTTAATTGACTCACAGTTAACTAAATGTAAATATTAGTAGACAGTTTGAAAGTTTTATACATATATTATATATATAAACACATCAGGAAGTCACACAGGCCGGATGGAATTGCAAACTGGATATTGAAAAAATTTATTATTGACCTAACGGACAAAATACACAAGATTATTGATTTCTCACTCAAAGAAGGAAAAGTACAATATTGGAAAAATATTGTACCACTATGCAAAAAAGGAGACAAAGAAAACCCTTAATACTTACTTCCAGTCTGCTGCCACTTCTGCCCCTTGTACATCTCATCACCTTACTTTTACCCACTTCCTTCTTTCACACACCTTCCCAAACTTTGTCACTAACTTCCTCAATCCCTCCTCTGATCCTGCCACAAATGCAGTGTTGTCAGTAAACAACAACTGGCGTATCTCCCACTTTTCTCCATTTTCTTTAACCATCTCCAATCCCTGATCCATTACCCTTGCATTTACCTCTTGCACCACCCCATCCATGTTTAAATTGAACAGCCAGGGCAACATAACACATTCCTGGCAAAGTTCCACCTTTACTTCAAACCACTCTCTCCATTTCTGATTCTAACACATACTCTACTACTCTCTCGAAACTCTTGACTGCTCTTAACAGCTTTCCTCCTATCCCATATATCTGCAATACCTCACACAATGCCTTCCTGTCTACCCTGTCAGAACCCTTTTCCAAATCCATAAAAGCCCCCAAAAACATCCTTACCTTTTCCTAAAGCTTTCTCACATACCTGTCTTACCACAAAAATCTGATCTACACTACCCCTACCTGTCCTAAACCCTCACCAATTACTCCCTCTGTTCCTCTCCTAATCCTCTCAATCAAAACACTCCCATAAGCCTTCCCAACTACACTTAAACTGATCCCTCTGAAACTACTACACTCACATTTGTTATCTTTTCCCTTGTAAAGTGGAACTATACAGGCACTCCTCCAGTCCTCCAACACTCTATTCTCTCTTAAACAAACATTAAATAACCTCACCAGCCAGTCTCCTATCATTGTACCTCCTTATTTTGGACATTCTGCATGACATCCATTCAACCAAAGTGCCTTACCTGCTCTCATCATCTTAACAACTTCCTTCACCTCATCTTCCCTAATTTCTCCTCCATTTTCCTCGCTCTTTGTCATTTTCTTAGTGCTACCCACTACAACTACCTTTCTCTCCTTATCCTCTTTCACATTTAGCAACTCCCTAAAATACTCTGCCCATCTTCCTCTTATTGCTGTCTCCTCCATTATTATCCCTCCATTTGCACTTTTTACCTTTTCTTCTCTACTTGATTCGCCTCCTCTTCCTGTCTTGATTTCTTTCCAAAACATCTTTTTATTACTTTCAAAATTTTCTGTCATACTCTTACTCCATTTCACATCTACTCTCCTCTTTGCCTCCTTTATCTTACTTTTCTCAAGAAATAGCAATGGAAATACTTTTGAATACATGTTTCATGTGTGTTGCATAATGTAAGTCAGCCCTGGAAGTAAAAATAAATCCATGAGTGTGCTATGTAAACTTCATTTATACTATACCTGAAATATTTCCTAAAAGCTGATTGAATCACACGTGCGTAGTGGTCATATTTTCTTTCTCTGTATTCTTCAAGTAAATACAAACTTTCAGGATCCTGCAATCCAAATAAACTTCATCATTTAATGTCATAAAAAATACATAATATAGAACATAAGTCCATGGAGTCTCTGTAATTAGGAATTCATTTTGGAAATAGATAAAAAAATTCCCATATTAAGACAGGGAGAGATAAGAAAGGTACAGAAAGCAAAAGATATGACAAATAAATTTTTTGAGTTTCACTAACTGGAAAATTGTATCCCTGCAGCAGTCAGCATTTGTTTTTGGACCCCTTCATAGACATCTCTATGAATAACTGAATGTCTGTATTGTATTAGTATTTACTTAGTTGTATCATACAGGAAGGGAGTTATGCTCATGGTGACCTGTCTTTGTATCTTTCAGCATCAAGCTTTTAAAATCTTGAATAGTATTTGCACACACTGTTTTCTCAGCCTCAGGTCCACCACTTTCCCCCCCAAAAAATAAAATCATTCTTTTCAGCCTCAGTTCTTTTTTCATTTTTTCCTTTGCTTCATTTCTAAGCTCCTTTTCTTTTTTTCTTTTTTTCATCACTTCTTTCTTTATCCATACATTCTTGTGATTTTCACTGTTTGCTAGTTTTGCTGTTCTGGAGAGTACTTCCTCTGCTATCATTTGTGACCTAAGTTTTACTTTTAATGGCCTGTATTGCTTTTCTTTTGAGTATCTACCTATTCTATACGTTTCCTCAACCTATTCTACACTTTTTTTTATTTTTTTTTATTACACCAAGTGGGGACTCAATGGTACTTATGTCCACACATCCCTTTGAAGTTCCTTTTCTCTAAATCTTTTGTTTATTTCATCTATTGTTGGCACTGATCTTGCAGAAAGAATAGCTGTATGAAGATACAAAGACTACATTTTCGGTCACATTTACTACAATACTCCCTTCCCGTTTGTAAACAACCAGGCAGCACTTGGTTAGTTCTAAAATCGTTGTCGGCAACTCGCTAAACAACGGTTTGGAGCATATTTTGGGACATCCTTCCTTGATCGCTACTAACCAAATTACCTTTCTCTTTAATCATTCCACTATTTCTTTAAAGAAAATTTTTTACTTTCCTGTTCCACCCTCCACTGTTTATTTCTTGGACATCAGTTTCTTTGATCTTTTTTTCCACTTTCTCAGTCACTGCCTGTATTTGATCCTTCATCTCTTTATTTAATGCCTCATTCCTATTTATTTCTTCATTTTTCAATCTTTTATTTTTATTTTCTTCATTGGCCTTTCTATTAAGAAAGACCAATGAAGAAAATAACAGGGAAATAGAGGAGATGAAAATGGAACTAAATAGGATAAAGGGAGAAAATAAAAGATTGAAAAATGAAGAAATAAATAGGAATGAGGCATTAAATAAAGAGATGAAGGATCAAATACAGGCAGTGACTTCTTTGTATATACTTTTGCATTCACTTTTGAGTTTGATTATTTCATCTAACAATTCATTGATTTCCCTATTTCTTATTATATTCTAAAACCTGGGTTCTCTTTCCGTGAGCCATCTGTCAGTGGCTGGTGGGAGAGGAGGGGAGCAGTCACTGGTTACCATATCTATTTTTATGTGAAAAAATGTGGAAGAAACATATTTGAAGTTGAGAGATTTTTCTAAACTGGTCTAGAGACCAAGTGCCAGCTTCTTATGGTTGTACCTCTAAATAGGTCTGTTTCTGTCATTTATACTAGGTCAAAGTAAAAACAAGACCAATGAGAAAAAAAAATCTAAAAGTCTGACTCATCCCAGACTGGAATATGCAGCAATGGTGTGGTCACCACACCTAAAGAAAACTATATGAAAAGTAAAGTGGTTACAAAGGACACCAACCAAGATGATTCCAAATCTAGATGACAAAATATATGAGGAAAGATTGAATAAACTGGGACTTCCTGCATTGAAAGAGTGAAGAGAGAGACATCTATCTATCCATCTATATAGCAAGGGCTTCTTCCCCCTTATGAAGTAGGTTGCTAAGAGGTAGCAACATCATAGAAAGGTTCAGAAAAAAGATAAATAGAGGATTTGTTGGTATGTGATGAAAGATCAAAAAGAGGTCATAATAAAGACTAAAAAAAGCATAGTGTAGACTTGTATAATAAGTTGGATGAAAATATAATCTAAGCCAACACCATAAACAAATTTAAAGCAAAGCTTGATGAGTATAAAGCATATACTAGATAGATTTAGTAAAATATCCTTTAATGAAATCCATCTGAATTTACTACAAAAGCATCAGACTTTAGTTAAGCACCAAATGATTCACACCAATTAGGTACATTTAGGTAAATACAACAAAAATTCAGGAAACCACAAAGTTAAAAAAAATATATATATATAATCACCTTTACAAATATCTTAGTTCTACCAATCTGATACTGCCCAGAATCCATGTTCACACTATTCATGATGAGATGAATGCCTTGGTGAGGATGACCATTCCAGTGTGGGAAAGTTTCTTTACACAAGATTGCATAGCGCTGTAAGAACTTCTCATAAACTCGACGATAAGCAAACCCAGCTCGTTTGACTTTGATGTTATCTTTCAGACCTAAATATTCTACCTGTAAATATAGTATCATTAGTTAATTATACATACTAATCAATATTTCATAATACATACATGAATGCAGTAATATTTCAGCTATCAGAAGTATAAATACAAAAATATCATAGAAACTAAATAGATTGAAAAATGTTAGGCTCTTTGATTTCTTGACCTTGAAAAAATTATCAAATTATATAATTAGATAAGGATTGCAACTGAAAAATTAATTCACTTACCTATGGCACAGTTAGTTAATGGTAACCAAGCACACTGATATACAGAAATTACTACTACACTTATCTCAAACCATGAGATCCCATTGTTACATAGATATAGTATATGAATATGCTTTCTTGGACTTACAAAAACTTTCGACAAGGTACCACAAAAAATTATTTAAAAAAAATTGGAACACATGGTAGGGATACAAGGCAACCTGCTAAAATGGATGGAGGACTTCCTGAATGGTAGAAAGATGAGAGTAATACTCAGAGAAAAATATTCAGGTTGGAAGGAGGTGATCAGTGGAGTTCTGCAAGGATTTGTATTGGCTCCAATAATGTTTGCTATTTATGTAAATGACATGGATGATGATGTGAAATGTTACATGAGCTTCTTTGCAGATGATGCTAAATTGTTAAGAAAAGTAAAAACCAGAATGGATTGTGAATCACTACAGGAAGACCTGAATAGGGTTTGGAAGTGGAGTCAGAAATGGGAAGTGGACTTCAATATTTAGAAGTGTAGCATAATGGAGTTTGGAAAAAGTAAAAATAGAATATCAGGACAACATAAAACTGGAACTAAGGAGGTAAAGAAAATGGGATCTGAAAAAGATGTGTGAGTAATTATCTCAAATGACTTGTCCTATGATAAACAAATAAATAAAATTGTCAGAGAATCCTATAACTTGCTAAGATCAATAAAAGTGGCATTTACATATTTGGACGAAGAAATTATTAGAAAAAATATTAGTTACACTGATAAGGCCTAGACTAGAATATGCGGTGATATTGTGGTCACCCAGTACCAAAAAGAATACAAAGAAAATTGAAAGAATCCAGGGAGCAGCCACAAAAATGACTCCAGTACTTTCAAACTTGTCATATGAGGAAGAACAGGCTAAATTGGAGTTATCGACTTTGGAGTAAAGAAGAGAGAGAGGCAGCCTACTGACCATCTATAGAATCATGAAGGCCACAGAAATATTCAATAGAGAGGACTTGTTAAATTGGGACAAGAGAAATACAAGAGGACATGGAAAGAAACTCAAAAAACATAGTTATAGAAGAGACATGAAGAGGAACAGTTTTCCACATACAGTGGTGGACACTTGGAACAAACTGGACAAAAAAATAAGGGTCAACTTGCTCTCTGCCGCACTGCTTGGGCCAAAAGCAATGCAGCAAAGCATAGCTCTTCTCTAGCAGGGCCTGACAACAAAAGTTTGCTTATTCCCATGGCTTCACCATACAGCAACCACCCTCCTCATCCATTCACCTGTGAACCAAATCATAATATCCCTTCAGCCATTCACAACCTCCATTCATTCATATCTTATGCATTTTTCTCCTGCTTAACAGACATACCACATCAAAGCTTTATTCACCTCTTCAATTTATCTCATTCTCAGTCTTATTCTCAAGCTCACCCCACCCACTTATCCATCTTTGCTAGTCTCTCCTTATTCATTCTTTCTATATGCCAAAACCACTATTTTACTCTATCCAACAAATCTCCCTCCACACCTCACCTCAACATATCCCACTCAATCCACTCGTGTAAAACCTATTATACCACTGAATTACTTCACCTTAAAAACTTTTAGACTTTTCCTTTCTGTTTCCCTTATACTCCAAGTATTTGCTCCATACAGTGTCATGGATATAATCACTACTTTATACAACTTTCCCTTTGCAGTCATCCCCAAATGCCTATTTCTCATGACAAATTTCATCCCACCCTAACATTTCTTTGCTTCTTTTACTCTATAAATCACCTACACATCCAATCCTCTGTCTATTGCCAAATCTAACTCTAATATAAAAAAAAATCCACATCCTCCAGATTCACATCCCTCCATTCTTGCCCACCAACTCCAAACCTCTGCCTAGCGAACGTGCTTTAATCTCATTTGCAATCCTGCTCATATATACACTGGAAGAAAAAATATACTGAATCCCAAATAATTTGGATTTAGACAAGGAAGTTCATGTACCACAAACTTGATTTGCTTCTACTTGAGACTAATAGAAATAATACAAGAAAAAGATGGATGAGCGGACTGTGCTTTTCTAGATCTGTGAAAAGCATTTGATAAAGTACATAACTACATACATATACCAAGGCTTTTTCCCCCTTACAAGGGAGGTAGCCAAAAAGAAAAAGGCATAAAACCATTCCCACCCATTACATCCCTAAATACACTCCACACCCCTCCACTCTCCCTCTTATCTTAGCACCTCCTGGATGATGGGTCATCCCTGCACCTTGTCCACTGCCCTGGGTCAGAGGCAGTGTCGCAAGACACAGCACATCCACAGCAAGGCCGCTTCATTAAATTGGCGACCCCCCCCCTCTCTGTCCCCTCATGCAGAAAAGGAGAAGACGGGGAGAAATCCCTTCAGGCTGCGTCAAATTTTTCTCACACATACTACCTCACCCCCATCCCCCTACCCATTCCACCTCATGCATCACAGCATCATCCATATACAACCATTCTCCATTCACCCCTGTCTTCTGTCCTCTCCCGTCTTTCCTCAACAGACATTCCCCTCTTCCCCAAAGCCCCCTTCACCCCATCCATCCATCTCATCCTAGGATGCCCCCTCATGTTCACTCCCTCCACATCTGCCTTCCATACCTCTTTTACTAGTCTTTCTTCACTCATTCTTTCCATGTGTCCAAACCATCCTAATACTCTTTCATCAACCCTATTTACCGACTCCCTTACCACTCCTGTTCTCCTCCTTACCTCCTCATTTCTCACTCTATCTAGCCTAGTAACCCCCATCATACTTCTCAGACACCTCATCTCAAACACATTCAAACTCCTTCTCTCTTCCTCTCTCATGTTCCATGTTTCTGCCCCATACAGTGCTGTTGGCACAATCACTCCTTCATACAGTCTCCTCTTAGCATCCATTCCCAAATGTCTATTCCTCATTACACTTTTTAATCCACCAAGGCATTTACTCGTTTCTCTTAATCTACATTCTACCTCCACTCCACCCTTTCCTGCTACATTTGCACCCAAGTATCTAAAACTATCCACTTCCTCCAGTCACTCTCCCTTCATGCTCACTTCCAGTCTGCTGCCACTTTCACCCCTTGTACATCTCATCACCTTACTTTTACCCACATTTATCTTCAATTTTCTTCTTTCACACACTCCCAAACTTTGTCACCAACTTCCTCAATCCCTCCTCCGATCCTGCCACAAGCGCAGTTTCGTCTACAAACAACAGCTGGCTCACCTCCCACTTTTCTCCATTTTCTTTAAACATCTCCAATCCCTGACCCACCACCCTTGCATTTACCTCTCGCCCCACCCCATCCATGTACAAGTTGAACAGCCAGGGTGACATAACCCATCCCTGACGAAGTTCCACCTTTACCTCAAACCACTCACTCTCTCCATTTCTAATCCTGACACATGCTCTACTACTCTCATAAAAACTCTTGACAGCTCTTAGAAGCTTTCCTCCTATCACGTATATCCGCAAAACCTCCCACAGTGCCTTCCTGTCTACCCTGTCATAATCCTTTTCCAGATCCATAAAAGCCCAAAAAACATCCTTACCTTTCCCTATAGCTTTCTCACGTATCTGTTTTACCACAAAAATCTGATCTACACAACCTCTACCTGTCCTAAATTCACACTATTCCTCACCAATTATTCCCTTGTTCCCACAAAAAACTAATAAGAAAAATGGAATCAATAGGTGGTATAAAAGGAAAATTATTGGAATGGTTGGAAGACTTCTTGACTGGGAGGAAAATGAGGGTACTAATTAGAGACAAATACTTGACCTGGGAAGAAATGATAACTGGTGTCCTGCAAGGTTCGGTATTGGCTTCGATCATGTTTGCCATATATATAAATGAAGTGGATGAAAGTGCGGAATATTATATGAACTTCTTCACAGATGATGCAAAAATACTAAAGAAAGCAAGTATAGAAGAAGACTGTGAATCAATACAGAAAGACCTAGATAATATCTGGAAATAGAGTCAAAAGTGGGAAGTGAGCTTTAACATCAAGAAATGTAGTATAATGGAGTTTGGAAAAAGTAAAAATAGAATATCAAGGAATTATAAAATTGTTGAAGAAGCCAAAAAAATGAGCTTGGAAAGGGACCTAGGAGTAATTATCAGCAAAGACATGTTACCAGACAAACATATCAATAAAATAGTAAGAGAAACCTTCAACTTACTAAGGTCAATGAAAGTGGTTTTTGACTATTTGGATGAGGAAATGGTCAAGAAAATATTAGTTACACTGATCAGACCAAAATTGGAGTATGCTGCAACACTATGGACACCCAGTACAAAAAAAAACATAAAGAAATTAGATAGAATTCAAAGAGCAACAACAAAGATGGCACCAACACTCTCCAAATTGACATGCAAACAAAGACTGTCCAAATTGGAACTACCAACTCTGGAACAAAGAAGAGAAAGAGGAGACCTACTGACTATTTATAAAATAATGGTATGAAAGTCCTAGATAGAGATGATTTATTAAAGTGGGACAAGACAAAAACCAGAGGACATGAAAAGAAACTCAAAAAGGATAATTATAGAAGAGATCTGAAAATGAATAGCTTCCTACACAGAATGGTGGATATCTAGAATAAATTTGGTAAAGCAACAGTGTGTGCAAATACTATTCATGAATTTCAGAACAAACTTGATGCTGGAAGATACAAAGATAGGTCACTATGAGCATAGCTCCCTTCCTGTACATTACAACTAGGTAAATACATGAACTTGACACAGCCCCACATTTCTCTTATACCATTCACTCTCTATCCCCAACCTTCACACATGCCCTACTACATACATACACATGTCCTACTACATATATTTACCAAAGGCTTCTTCCCCCTTATAAGGGAGGTAGCTAAAAAACAAAGGCATAAAAACCACTCCCACCCATTCCATCCTCAACATACTCCACTCCCATTCACCCTCTTCCCTCCCTCTCATCTTGGCACCTCCTGGATGACGGGTCATCCCTGCATCTTGCCCACTACCCTGAGTCAGAACCAGTGTTGCAAGACACAACATATTCATAGCAAGGCCAATTAATTAAATCAGCAACCCACCCTCTCTGTCCCCTCATGCAGAAAAGGAAAACGCAGAGAGAAATCCCTTTGGGCTGAGTCACTTTATTTCTCACACATACTCTCTCACCCCCCCATTCTCCACCCACTCCCTTTCTTGCATCACAGTATCATCCATACACAACCATATTCCATTCACCCCTATCATCTGTCCTCTCCCGTCCTTCCTCAACAGACATTCCCCTTTCCCAATGCCCCTTTTACCCCATCCATCTATCTCATCCTGGGTTGACCCCCCATGTTCACTCCTTCCACCTCTGCCTTCCACACCTCTTTTACTAGTCTTTCTTCACTCATTCTTTCTATATGTCTAAACCATCCCAATACTCTTTCATCAACCCTATTTCCCAACTCCCTTTCCACCCCCGTTCTCCTCCTCACCTCCTCATTTCTCACTCAATCCAGCCAAGTAACACCTATCATATTTCTCAGGCACCTCATCTCAAACACATTCAAACTCCTTCTCTCTTCCTTCCTTATGTTCCATGTTTCTGCCCCATACAGTGCTGTTGGTACAATAACTCCTTCATACAATCTCGTCTTAGCACCCATTCCCAAATGTCTATTTCTCATTACACTTTAATCCCCCAAGACCACATTCACACCCAAGTATCTAAAACTATCCACTTCATCCAGTCTCTCTCCCTTAATACTCACTTCCAGTCTGCTGCCACTTTCTCCCCTTGTACATCTCATCACCTTACTTTTATCTTCAACTTCCTTCTTTTGCACACTAACTTCCTCAATCCCTCTTCTGATCCTGCTACAAGCACAGTGTTGTCAGCAAACAACAACTGGCTTATCTCCCACTTTTCTCCATTTTTTTAACCATCTCCATTTCCTGATCCATTACCCTTATGTTTACCTCTTGCACCACCCCATCCATGTATAAATTGAACAGCCAGGGCAACATAACACATCCCTGATGAAATCCCACCTTTACCTCAAACCACTCATTCTCTCCACTTCTAATCCTAAAACAAGCTCTACTACTCTCATAAAACTCTTGAGAGCTCCAAAAAGCTTTCCTCCTATCCCATATATCTAATACCTCCCAGTGCCTTCCTGTCTACTCTGTCAGAAGACTTTTCCAAATCCATATAAGCCCCATAAAACATCCTTACCTTTTCCTAAAGCTTTCTCACATATCTGTCTTACCACAAAAATCGTATCTACACAACCCCTACCCGTCCTAAACCTACACTGCTCCTCACCAATTATTCCCTCTGTCCCTCTCCTAATACTCTCAATCAAAACACTCCCATAAGCCTTCCCAACTACATTTAACAATCTGATCCCTCTGAAACTACTACACTTATTTTTGTCATCTTTTCCCTTATAAAGTGGAACTATACAGGCACTCTCCAGTCCTCCAGCACTCTACCCTCCCTTAATCAAACACTAAATAACCTCACCAGCCAGTCCACCATCATTGTACCTCCTTTTTTCAGACATTCTGCACGACATCCATCCAACCCAGGTACCTTACCTGCTCTTATCATCTTAACAACTGCCTTCACTTCATCTTTCCTTATTTCTCCTCCATTTTCCTCACTCACCAGTGTCAGTTTCTTAGAGCTACCCACTGCAACTACCTTTCCCTCCCTATCCTTCACATTCAGCAACTCCCTAAAATACTCTGCCCATCTTCCTCTTACTGCCTTCTCTTCCATTATCATCTCTTCATCTGCACCTTTTACCTTCTCTTCTCTACTTGATTTGCCTCCTCTTCCTCTCTTAATTTCTTTCCAAATTATTTCTTATTACTTCCAAGTAATTAATGGAAAAGCAAATTGGGTGAGACACAGTAGATAGGAAAAAATGTATTGTGGTATATGGACTAAAAGAAAAGCACAGTCTGGCGAGGTACACAAGAGAAAAAGAAGAAAAAGAGACAGTAATAGAAATCCTAAAAGAAATTCATGATGGAGCCCAAGAAGCAGCGAAAGACATAAATGATGCATATAGGATTGATCACTATTCTAAGGATAGAAATAGACCCCTAGAGATAAAACTAAGATCACAAATGGGAGTAGAAGACATATTTGAAAAAGTAGGTAACTTGGCAAGGAGTGAAAAGTACAATAAGATATGGATAAAAAGAGAAATGAGTATTAAGGAATTAGATAAAGAAAAGACACTAAGAGATGCAGCAAAGGAAAGAAGCACGAAGAGAACAGAGACTGAAAGCAAGGAATCCTAATGGAAAGTAATTGATATGACACTGAGGAAATGGTACATCAGAATGGGTGAACCAAAGACAGAAAAAAAAATGGAGAAAGAAGAAAATTGAAAGTGGCCTATACCAACATCGACGGATTAATTTCAGGACTGAGTGAACTTAATGATTACCTGCTAGAAGAAAAACCAGACATAATGGGAATTGTGGAGACTAAACTAAGGGGTGAAATACCATTCATCGATGTTGGACATGGACTATACAATTACTGGGTTGAAAACAGAGACGAGAAACAGGGAGGATAAATCATGTTCTTGCAAAGAAAAATTTCAATGTGACGAAAATTGCAGAGGGCAGAGGTAATGTAGAACTGATCATGATAAAAGTCCAAGACAAGAACATGAAAAGTAGAAAATTTGTGGGGACTTATGTGCCCCCAAAAATGAACGCTTGGAAAGAGAACAAGCATACAAAAATACTAGAAGATACAAGACAATTATTAAATAAGATACTAATGGGTGGGGGTAATCTGGTAATTATGGGGGACTTCAATTGCCAAGAAATTTACTGGGAGAATATGACAGTGAGAGGAGGAGAAGACTTATGGGGTAATGTACAACTGGACATAACCATGGAATATACAATGATTCAGTAGGTCAGTGAAAACACCAGATGCAGAAATAATGAGGAGCCGTTGAAACTAGATTTAATATTTACAACAGAACCTGAAATTGTGGATAAAATCCAATACAAGACACCAATTGGAAAGAGTGACCATATACTCATTGAGACTGAACTAAAGAAAGAAATATACATGGAGAGAAATGAAAAGCATAGGAAAGGAAGATTGATGTACAACAAAACAGACTTTGCAAAACTAAAGAAATTCTTCCAGAATGCAAACTGGGGAAAATTTTACATGGAAGAGACAAAAGTGGAAGAGAAATGGGATATCTTGATGGATAATTACAATGAAGGGGTGAATAGGCATGTACCAAGACAGAAGCTGGAGAGAGTGTACATTAAATGCTAGTTTAACAAAAGATGCAGCGAGGCAAAAGATAGAAGGGACAATGCTTGGAAAAGATGGAGAAAAGATAAAAAACCTAGAAAATGGCAAGTTTATAAACTATAGAAACAAGTATGTTAAAGTGAGAAGAGAGGATAAAAGGAACCATGAAAAGGATATTATAGATAAATGCAAAGAGCAACCCAACCTATTCTATTGATACGTGAATGGTAAACTTAAAAAGAAACAGGAAATGGTGAAACTACACCAAGGGAATATAAAATACACAGAAGAATTAGAAATGGCCAAATTCATGAATAATCACTTATTTGTCTTTACTAGAGAGAAAGCACAATATTGGGACGAAGGTAATGAAAGGCGATCTACCCACCATGAGCAAGATAACAATAACACAAAAAGATATATTGGAACATCTATCAAACCTTGATGTCAGGAAATCATATGGCCCAGATGGAATTGCAAATTGGATTCTAAAAGAATGCAAAGAAGAACTAACAGACAAAATACATAACATAATAAGTTGCTCACTTAAAGAAGGAAAAATACCAAAAGACTGGAAAAATGCTAACATTGTACCAATATATAAAGGAGGAAACAAGGAAGAACCAACTAACTACAGGCCAGTCTCACTAACAAGCACTATAGCCAAAATTTGTGAGAAAATCATCAAAAATAGATGGGTAAAACATCTGGAAGACAACAATATAATAAACCAAAGACAATTTGGGTTCAGACAAGGAAGATCATGTACCACAAACTTAATATGTTTCTACTCAAGATTAATAGACATAGTGCAAGAAAGGAATGGGTGTGCTGATTGTGCCTTCCTGGACTTGCAAAAAGCTTTTGACAAAGTACCACACAAAAAATTATTAAAAAACTGGAACATATAGGAAGGATACAAGGGAACCTACTAAAATGGATGAAGGACTTCCTGATTGGTAGAAAGATGAGAGTAGTACTCAGAGAAAAATATTCAGGTTGGAAAGAGGTGATCAGTGGAGTACCACAAGGATCTGTATTGGCTCCAATAATGTTTGCTATTTATATGAATGACATGGATGATGTGAAATGTTACACAAGTTTCTTTGCAGATGACGCCAAACTGTTAACCCCTTCCATACGGTGCCGCACACGTAGGCGTCATGAGGAGCAAGTGGATTCGCGACGCTGCCATATCGGCGTCTTGATTATATTTATTGTAGTCGCCCCTGTGTTTTTACATTCTCCCTAATCTGCTCTTAATCCCATTCTCTGTGGTTTTCAAAATTCACGGGTGAAAGAGAGAACGATCGATATAAGCCATGACTATATTTTATGATGCGAGTATTATTACGACACGTCATACGGCTGGCATTGGCTGCTACCTGCGAGATTTAAGTCCCGTAGTGAAGTGGTTAAGGAAAGTAAAAACTGAAAAGGATTGCGAATCACTGCAGGAAGACCTGAATAAGATATGGAACTGGAGCAAGAAACGGGAAATGGACTGCAATATAAACAAGTGTGGCATAATGGAGTTTGGAAAAAGCAAAAACAGAATATCAGGACAATATAAAATTGGTTGTATATGGATGATGATGTGATTGCATGAGGTGGAATGTGCGGGGGGGTGGGGGGTGAGGTAGTATGTGTGAGCAAAATTTGACGCAGCCCAAAGGGATTTCTCCCCGTCCTCTCCTTTTATGCAATGGGGGGACGGAGAGGGGGGTCGCCGATTTAATGAAGCGGCCTTGCTGTGGATGTGCTGTGTCTTGCGACACTGCTTCTGATCCAGGGCAGTGGACAAGGTGCAGGGATGACCCGTCATCCAGGAGGTGCTCAGATAAGAGGGAGGGTGGAGGGGTGTGGAGTGTATTCAGGGATGGAATGGGTGGAAGTGATTTTATGCCTTTCCCTTTTTGGCAACCTCCCTTGTAAGGGGGAAAAAGCCTTGGTATATGTATGTATGTATAAAATTGGAACCAAGGAGGTAAAGGAGAGATCCGAAAAAGATTTGGGTGTAATGATCTCAAACGACTTGTCCTATGATAAACAGATTAACAAAATTGTCGGAGAATCCTACAACTTGCTAAGATCAATAAAAGTGGCATTTACATATTTGGACAAAGAAATTATTAAAAAAAATATTGGTCACACTGATAAGGCCTAGACTAGAAAATGCGGCAACATTGTGGTCACCCAGTACCAAAAAGAGTATAAAGAAAATAGAAAGAATCCAGAGAGCAGCCACAAAAATGGCACCTGCACTTGCAAACTTGTCATATGAGGAGAGATTGGCTAAACTGGAGTTACCAACTCTGGAGCAAAGAAGAGAGAGAGGTGACCTACTGACCATCTACAGAATCATGAAGGGCACAGAAATACTCGATAGAGAAGACTTGTTAAACTGGGACAAGAGAAGCACAAGAGGACATAGAAAGAAAATAAAAAAAACAGCTACAGAAGAGATCTGAAGAAAAACAGTTTTCCACATAGAGTGGTGGACACTTGGAACAAACTGGACAATGAAATAGTGTGCGCAAATTCCATTCATGAGTTTAAGAGCAAACTAGACACTGCGAGATACAAAGGCGGGACACCACGAGTCTAGCTCCCCTTCCCGCAAAATACAACTAGGTAAATACATCTGCTCTCTTATTTGCCTCCTTTATCTTATGCTTTACTTCTCTTCTCCTTTCTTTGTACCTCTCATCAGACTTACCCACATTCTATATTTTTATGCACTTATTCAATTTTAAAGAAATGATGGACAAATGATTGATATCACTGCAAATGGTGTCTTACAAGAAAGATGTTGGAGATAAACATCTCCCTGTCATCCATCTTCAAACTATCACACCAGCATTGTGAGGCTGACACTGGGTCTTCTGACTGGGCCAAGATCTCTACCAACTTTAACAGTATCTCCTTCAACTTTTCCTACAAGAGAAGCCAACAAAAGAGCAACTGCTCCCCCATCCTACTACTACATACCAAAGGCTTCTACATGCTGGTAATATAGAAACAGTCCTCCACTAATGCAACACAAACAGCAATGCATTTCTTTCCACAGAGATCTATAGGGAGAGCCTGAGGACCATTGCCAGCCACAGTGAGACTGCAGGATTCTAGTCAACAAAACCTAAGCTGACATTATTATAATGATAATAATAATAATAGTTTCATCTAACTTCACTACATGAAAAAGCTGTTGTCCCACTGTGGCTGGCAACAATCCTTGGGCCTTCCCACAAATCTCTACGAGATGAGACTTTGGATTTTTGTCTATGTCACCAGCTGAAAGTAGAAGAGGAGGAAAGCAGCAATCAGTTGGCAACTCTCTGTATGTGAAAGGGTGTAAGAAATACAGTTAAAGTTGATAGAATGAGATCTTGAGCCCAGTCCAGAGATGGAGTATTAGCCCCTCAGGGCTGCACCTACTTTTGGAAGTGAGGGGATTGACAGGATTTGAAAATAGGCACTTCTGCTGTCCATCTTGCAGGGCCACTGCAAGCAGATACCCATCACTGTTCCCTGCTGACATATTATAGAGAAATACTGAGAACAACAATGAGAGATCCTGCAAGATAACATCAGAGGAATCACCTCTTCACCATTCATCTTCAAAATCCAATACTTTACCTTCATCTAGAGGTGGAGCCCCAAGTGGTTGACACTTAATCTGGGCTAGACCCAAGATCTCTTTCTAGCAACTTTAACTAACATCCCTCTTTTTTTCATGTGAAGATTGATTTATGAAATTTTTGGCTTGAAGGCCAAGCGCAGGAGCCGGTAGGCCATTCAGCGCATATCATATTTTTTCATGTGAAGAAAGCTGACAGATGATGACTGCTTCCCCCCTCCCTCCCCATTCATCTTACTACTCCTCCTTTTCCCTTTTTTCTCCTACTCAGTACAAAAAATAAATAAATAAATGAATAAATAAAGACCCAAACTAATAAAACCCAGACAAGTTCAATGGGAGACCCTTGTACTGTGCCTTTGCAGGTTTCCTATTAGTAAAACCCATGGTAACAATTATTATTTAGAGAAATACTAACCTGATGTTTAACCATTTGTTCATTCCAATCCCGTGGTTTCTTGGTTTCATTGGGTTTGATGCAGCGAATGTAGTGTGGCACACATTTCATTAATGCTCCAACGAGTTCATTTGCCTGTGTTTTTATTTTACTGCCAGCTGTGGTGGGACGGCCCTTTACACCTTGATTTATCTTGTCAGGGAACAAACTTTGTATGAAAGCATTCGAGCTTGTCTGCATAACCTATGAAATAAATATAATTACATTATTAATAACCATATAAACTTGATAAACAATACCAATATAAAAAAAGTCAGGATCTTGTCCACTCAAAATCTGTTTAACTTATGAATTCTTAAAGCTTAACTTACTTCAATAATATCTGTTACAAGAACATCCCTGTTTTTTTCACAAAAACCTTCAATATGATAAGAAACATTCCCAGCATAATGTTTGATTGTAAACCCATCTTTGAATGGCATGTAGTGTGGATTTTCAGACACCTAGAAATAAAAGGGAAAACATGTAAAAATGTGCAAGTTAGAATATATATTTCACCAGCTAATACAGGAATACAGTAGAACCTCTATTTATGATTGCCTAAACATACAAATTTTCCAACATACGATGTGAAATTCGAACTAATATTTGACTCTACACCTGAAGTCATTTCCAAAATACGAAGTCATCGAAGTTTTGCATATACTGTATATATATGCTTACTCAAACACAGCAAAGGAAATATGGATTGGGAGTGAATTATTTATTCCTGACATTTCATCTACTACTTTTTCAAGTACTCGAAATGTCAGGAATAAACGCTTCACTCCCAGTCCATGTTTCCTTTGCCATGTTTAAGCAACTTGTTCACATGGATATTAATTTTCATATATATTTACATATGGATGAGCCATATAGACATAGCTAAACAGACATTTGGAAATGGATTCTAAGAGGAGATTGTATTTACCCAGTTGTATTTAACCAGTTGTATTATACAGGAAGGGAGCTATGCTCGTGATGACCCATCTTTGTATCTCTCAGCATCAAGTTTTTTCTTAAAATCTTGAATAGTGTTTGCACACACTGTTTCTTTGTCTAATTTGTTCCAAGTATCTATCACTCTGTGTGGGAAGCTATTTTTTTTCAGATCTCTTCCGTAAATATCTTTTTTGAGTTTCTTTTCATGTCCACTTGTTTTCCCATTGTCCCATTTCAATAAATCATTCTTATCTAAGATTTCCATTCCTTTCATAATTCTATAGATAGTCAGTAGGTCTCCTTTTTCCCTTCTTTGTTCCAGAGTTGGTAATTCTAATTTGGACAATCTTGGAAAGAGTTGGTGCCAGTTTTGTTGTTGCTCTTTGTATTCTTTCTAATTTTTTTATATTCTTTTTGGTACTGGGTGTCCGTAGTGTTGCTGTGTACTCGAGTTTTGGTCTTATTAGTGTAGTTAATTTTTTTTTTATCATTTCCTCGTCCAAACAGACAAATGCTTGTTTTATTGACCTCAATGAATTGTAGGTTTCTCCAACTATTTTATGATATGCTTGTCCGGTGTCATGTCTTTGCTGATCATCACTCCAAGGTCTTTATCAGAGTTTACTTTTTTGACCTCTTCTTCACCAGTTTTATAATCTCTCGATATTCTGTTTTTACTTTTTCCAAATTCCATTATACTACATTTCTTGATATTGAATTTCACTTCCCACTTTTGAGTCCATTTCCAGATCTTGTCTAAGTCTTGTAACCCTCCTCCATTCTTACTTTTAGTATTTTTACATTGTCTGCAAAGAAATTCATATAACACTCTACTCCTTCATCCATGTCATTTATGTATATGGCATACATGATCGGGGCCAGTACTGATCCCTGCAGGACACCACTTATCATTTCTTCCCAATTTGAGAATCTATCTCTAATTACTACTATCATTTTCCTCCCAGTCAGGAGGTCTTTCATCCATTCCAATAATTTTTCTCTGATACCACCTATTGACTATCTTCCTTATTAGTTTCTTGTGTGGTACCTTATCAAATGCCTTTTATAGGTCCAGAAGGGCACAGTCTGCCCAACCATCTCTCTCTTGTATTATATCTATTAATCTCGAGTATAAGCAGATCAAGTTTGTTGTACATGATCTTCCTTGTCTGAATCCAAATTGATTTGGACTCAATATAGTTTTTTCTTCCAAATGTTTAACCCATCTATTTTTGATGACCTTTTCACAAATTTTTGCTACTGTGCTTGTCAGAGAGACCGGTCTGTAGTTTGATGGATCTTCCTTGTTTCCTCCCTTATAAATCGGTACAATGTTTGCATTCTTCCAGTCCTGTGGCACTTTTCCTTCTTGAAGTGAGAATTTAATTATATTGTATATTTTATCTGCTAAGGAGTAATTGTACTGACAGCACTGTATGAGGCAGGAACATGAAAAATATGAGAGGAAGAGAGGGAGTTTGAATGTGTTGCGATGAGGTGCCTGACAAGTATGATAGGCTGGATAGAGTGAAAAATGAGAAAGTGAAGAGGAGAACGGGGGTGGAAAGAGAGTTGGGAGATAGGGTTGATGGAACAGTACTGGGATGGTTTGGACACATGGAAAGAATGAATGAAGAAAGACTAGTAAAAGAGGTGTGGAAGGCAGAGGTGAAGGACAAGATGGATGGATGAGGTAAAAGGGGTATTGGGAAAGAGCAGAATATCTGTTGAGGAAGGAAGGGAGAAGACAGAAGATTGGTTAGTGAAGAATGGTTGTGTATGGGTGATGCTGGGATGTATGAAAGGGAGTGGGTGAGGAATGGGGGGTCAGGGAGTATGTGTGAATGATATTTTGATGCAGCTTGAAGGGATTTCTCCCAGTCTTCTCTTTTTCTGCATGAGGGGAGAGAGGAGTGGTCTGATTAAATGAAATGGCCTTGCTGTGGATGTGCTGTATCTTGCCACGTTGCTTCTGACCCAGGGCAGTGGATGAGATGCAGGAATAACCCATCATCCAGAAGCCAAGAAAAGAGGGTGGGGTAGTGAATGGGAGTGGAGTATGTAGGGATGAAATGGGTGGGAGTGGATTTATGCCTTTGACTTTGGCTACCTCCCTTGTACATACATATACCAAGGCTTTTTCCCCCTTACAAGGGAGGTAGCCAAAAAGGAAAAGGCATAAAATCATTCCCACCCATTCCATCCCTAAATACACTCCACACCCCTCCACCCTCCCTCTCATCTTAGCACCTCCTGGATGACGGGTCATCCCTGCACCTTGTCCACTGCCCTGGGTCAGAAGCAGTGTCGCAAGACACAGCACATCCACAGCAACGCCGCTTCATTAAATCGATGACCCCCCCTCTCCGTCCCCTCATGCATAAAAGGAGAAGTCGGGGAGAAATCCCTTTGGGCTGCGTCAAATTTTGCTCACACATACTACCTCACCACCCATCCCCCTACCCATTCCACCTCATGCATCACAGCATCATCCATATACAACCATTCTCCATTCACCCCTGTTTTCTGTCCTCTCCCGTCCTTCCTCAACAGACATTCCCCTCTTCCCCAAAGCCCCTTTCACCCCATCCATCCACCTCATCCTAGGACGTCCCCTCATGTTCACTCCCTCCACATTGCCTTCCATACCTCTTTTACTAGTCTTTCTTCACTCATTCTTTCCATGTGTCCAAACCATCCTAATACTCTTTCATCAACCCTATCTCCCAGCTCCCTTTCTACCCCTGTTCTTCTCCTCACCTCATTTCTCACTCTATCTAGCCTAGTAACCCCCATCATACTTCTCAGACACCTCATCTCAAACACATTCAAACTCTTTCTCTCTTCTTCTCTTATGTTCCATGTTTCTGCCCCATACAGTGCTGTTGGCACAATCACTCCTTCATACAGTCTCCTCTTAGCATCCATTCCCAAATGTCTATTCCTCATTACACTCTTCAATCCACCAAGGCATTTACTCGCTTCTCTCAATCTACACTCTACCTCCACCTTCACTTCACCTTTTCCTGCCACATTTGCATCCAAGTATCTAAAACTATCCACTTCCTCCAGTCGCTCTCCCTTAATGCTCACTTCCAGTCTACTGCCACTTTCACCCCTTGTACATCTCATCACCTTACTTTTACCCACATTTATCTTTAGCTTTCTTCTATCAAAATACTTTCCCAAACTCTGTCACCAACTTCCTCATTCCCTCCTCCGATCCTGCCACAAGCGCAGTGTCGTCAGCAAACAACAGCTGGCTCACCTCCCACTTTTCACCATTTTCTTTAACCATCTCCAATCCCTGACCCACTACCCTTGCATTTACCTCTCGCACTACCCCATCCATGTATAAGTTGAACAGCCAGGGCGACATAACGCATCCTTGATGAAGTCCCACCTTTACCTCGAACCACTCACTCTCTCCATTTCTAATCCTGACACAAGCTCTACTACTCTCATAAAAACTCTTGACAGCTCCTAGAAGCTTTCCTCCTATCCCATATATCTGCATAACCTCCCACAGTGCCATTCTGTCTACCCTATCGTAAGCCTTTTCCAGATCCATAAAAGCCCAAAAAACATCCTTCCCCTTTCCTATAGCATTCTCACATATTTGTAAGGGGGAAAAAGCCATGGTTATATGTGTATTTACCTAGTTGTATTTACCTAGTTGTATTTTACGGGAAGGGGAGCTATGCTCGTGGGGTCCCGTCTTCATATCTCATTTTATCTAAACTATTTTTAAATTCATGTATTGTTTTTGCACACACCACTTTCTCATCTAACTTGTTCCAACTGTCAATTACTCTGTGAGGACAGCTGTTCTTTTTCACATCTCTTCTATAGCTGTCTTTTTTTTTTTTTCCGTGTCCTCTTGTATTTCTATCATCCCATTTTTTCAGATTCTCTCTATCAGTAATTTCTATGCCTTTCATGATTCTGTAAATAGCTATCAAATCTCCTCTCTCTCTTCTTTGCTCTAGTGTCTGTAGTTCAAGTTATGCTAGTCTCTCTTCATATGATAGTTTTGAGAGTGTTGGTGCCAGTTTTGTAATTGCTCTTTGCATTCAAGTTTTTTTATAAAAAAAATTGTACTTGGTGACCACATCGTTGCTGCATATTCCAATCTTGGTCTTATCAGAGTGATTAGAATTTTCTTCACCATTTCTTCATCCAGGTATGTAAATGCAACTTTGATTGTTCTTATTAGATTATAAGTTTCTCCAAAAATCTTATTTATATGTTTCTCAGGTGACATATTCATAACAATGACTCCCAGGTCCTTCTCATTTTCTACTTTTTTTATTCCTTCTTCTCCTAATTTATATGATCCTGTTATTCTGTTTTTGCTTTTTCCAAATTCCATTATACTACACTTTTTTTGTATTGAACTCCATCTCCCACTTCCTACTCCATTCCTGTACTTTATTTAGATCACTCTGTAGTGATTCACAATCTTCTTCCGTGTTCACTCTTTTCAGTAGTTTTGCATCACCTACAAAGAAGTTCATATAGCTTTCAATTCCTTCATCCATATCATTAATATATATAGCAAACATTATTGGGGCCAGAACTGTTCCTTGTGGAACACCGCTTATTACTTCATCCCATTTTGAGTGTTGATCTCTTATCACTCCTCTCATTTTTCTTTCTTGCAAAAAGTCTTCCATCCAATTAAGCAGTTTGCCCTGTATTCCTCCTTCAGTTTCTAATTTCTTAAGCAACTTCTTATGTGGTACTTTGTCAAAAGCTTTTTTTAGGTCTAGAAATGCACAATCAGCCCATCCATCTCTTTCTTGTATTATATCTATTAGCCTTGAATAGAAACATATTAAATTGGTGACGCATGATCGTCCTTGTCTGAATCCAAATTGCCTTGGATTTAGCACGTTGTTTTTTTCTAAATATTTTACCCATCTACTTTTGACAATTCTTTCACAAATATTTGCTATTGTACTTGTTAGAGAGACTGGTCTATAGTTGGTAGGGTCTTCTTTATTTCCTCCTTTATATATAGGTACTATATTTGCTTTTTTCCAATCTTCTGGAACTTTTCCTTCTTTCAAGGAACTGTTTATTATGCTATGTATTTTAAAAAGTCTGCCAGTTTATTCCTGCATTCTTTCAAAATCCAGTTTGCTATTTCATCTGGTCCATGCGATTGTCTGACATCAAGATTACTCAAGTGTTTCAATATTTCATTCTTTGTTACTTCTATTTCTTTCATGGGGGGGACTTTCTCTTTCCATCCGATCTCTTCAGGTTGTATGTTCTCCCTTGTAAACACTGATTTAAAATGTTTGTTCATAATTTCCGCCATTTCAATTTCCTCTGTGTATTCAACTCCTCCTTGTCTTAATTTCTCCAAATCTTGTTTGTTTTTCAGTTTGTTATTTACAAATCTGTAAAATAATTTTGGTTGATCTTTACACTTTTCTATGACATCTTTTTCATATTTTCTCTTTTCCTCTCTGCACGTTTGTACATATTCATTTCTATAACAAGTATATATTTTCCATTTTTCAGGCCTTTTGTCTTTTTTTCATCTGGTCCAAGCTTTGTCTCTTTTGTCTTTTAACTCCCTACAACTTTTGTTGTACCAGCATTTTACATATTCTTTTCTTGTTTTTGTCTTGGGACATACTTTTCCACTCCTTTTTTATAAATTTTTGTCAAAATATTCCATTTCTCTTCCACTGCTGTTTCTTCTTTGTATATTCCTTCCCAGTTTTCTTTTTGAAAGAATTCTCTTATTTTATCAAAGTTTGTTTTTTCATACATCATTCTTCCTTTTCTATATTGTTCATTTCTTTTCGTGTATTTTTCCTCATTTAGTTCCAGTTCAATCAATATGTGGTCACTTTTACTTATTGGTGTTTTATATTCAATCTTTTCCACTATTCTAGGTTCAGATGTAATTATTAGGTCTAGTCTCGATGGTTCTTCATTTCTATACCTAGTGTTCTCCTGTATCCACTGTGTCATTGTATGGTCAGTAATCATCTCAAGTAGAGCGTTTCCCCATGAGCTGTCTCCACCCTTTACTGTCATCTCTTCCCAGCAGATTTCTTTGCAATTAAAGTCGCCCATCATAACTATTCTTCCTCCATCTTCCATTATCTTATTTAATGTTATCTTTGTGTCTTCTAACATACTTTTATGTTCACTCTCTTCCCACGAGGCTGTTTTCGGAGGCACATAATTTATCACAAACTTTCTGCTCTTCTTATCTCTGTCTTCCACTTCGATCATAATCATCTCTACTGTGACACACCTCACGTTTATATTCTTCTTAGTCAGGAACATAATTCCACCCCCTTGCTTTGTCTCTCTGTTTCTAATCCAATACTTATATGCATCATGTCCTACACTGTTGGGTGGTAGTGGACCTTTTAATTTTGTTTCTACAATTCCCATTATGTCCGGTTCTTTTTCCTTCAGATAATCATTCAGCTCATTCAATCCTGTTATTAATCCATCTATATTTGTGTAAGACACTCTTAGTTTTCTGCCACTTCCATTGTGTTCTCTGTTTCCCTTTTGTTTTTCTCTAGTATGTCGAATTTCCTTACTTTCATATTCACTATTCTCCAATAGAATCTCTCTTTTTCTGACTCTGTTCTGGTCTCGTTTTTTTTGTTAGCTTCAAGTCTTTTCTTTTTTTCCTCCTCTCTTTCCTCATTATTCATTTCCCTTTTTATCCATACCTTTTTATATTGTTCACTTGTTGCTAGTTTCCCTTTTTTGGATAAGATATTCTCTGCCGTCGTTTGTGACCTGAATTTAATCTTAATTGGTCTGGTCTTATCTGTACTATACTTTCCGAACCGAAACTTCTCTTCGATTTGTTTCATTATTTCTGGTTCATCTTCCTGAACTGATTCTAGTACACTGCTTACTTTTTCATTTTCCTCTTTGATTCTTGTGGTTCTATCTGGGTTATGTTTCTCTTCCATTCCTAATATAATTATACATTTCTTTTTATCTGCTAAGTCTCTTACTATATTCTCCTTCTGTCTCATCACTTTAATAACTGAGTCTTCAGTTTGTTCTTTCATTTGTTGTTTGATTATGTCAGTAAATGCAACTTTACTGTTTTCTTGGATTTTTTCCAACCCTCTTTGTTGTACTTACTATTCCTCTTTAATTCTTCATTCTCATCTTAGCTGTCTTTTTAGTTCTTCTATTTCCTTAGTTAAGTTTTCGTTTGCTTTCTCTAGTGCTTCCAATCTTTCAACCCTTTCTGCCATTTTTGACATTCTACTGAACCTACTCTCCCAATGTTCGGTCATTTGTTAAAGTTTTTCTTCGAGTCTTGCCAGTCGGGGGAGGTTGGTATCCGCCACCCCCTCATTGAATCCATGGAAATTATTATCCTCACCTTCTATTGTGTTACTCATATGTTTCTAATCTTTACATTTTTGTTAGACCTTTCGTCATCACTAAATTGGTCCGGCCCTCTTTTGTTTACATGGCGTCTGCCTGCCTGGGCCAAGTCATCTCCTTCCTCATTTCCTTCCATTTCCCTCAGTTATCCCTCCCCTTCTCCTTTTTCCTCACTTTCCCACTACACCACGAGCAATTCCCCCCCCTGTAAATACAATAGGTACTTCCTTTGCATTGAGATCCACGAGAATTTAACTTTTTCTTCAGGACATCAATCTCCGCCGTCCATCCAACGGACGTGTGTGTGCGTATATATATATACAGGTAAACGTCGACTTACGATGGCATTAGGTTTCGATAGAGCCATCGTAAGACGATTTCATCGTAAGTCGATCCCCAATTTGTGTATCACTGTTCCGTGGTCACTGTACCTAGCCTACCTGTATATTAACCACCAGAGATACTGAATATAGCCTATTAAACATGTACAGTAGTTTATTTAATTATTTTTATCCTTTTTACCATATTCAAACACTATGATATGTATTTTCAGTACGGACCTTAAATCTCGCGGGCAGCAGCCAATGCCAGCCGTACGACGTGACGTAATAATACTCGCATCATAAAATATAGTCACCGCTTATATTGATCGTTCTCTCTTTCACCCGCGAATTTTGAAAACCACAGAGAATGGGATTTAGGGCACATTTGAGAGAATGTAAAAACACAGGGGCGACTACAATAAATATAATCAAGACGCCGATATGGCACCGTCGCGAATCCACTTGCTCCTCATGACGCCTACGTGTGCGGCACCGTATGGAAGGGGTTAAATTATCATATCGTCGTCGTCGTCGTCGTCATCGTAAAGTCGAACAATCGTAAGTCGCGGCCATCGTAAGTCGACGTTTACCTGTATATATATATATATATATATATATATATATATATATATATATATATATATATATATATATATGTATTTACCTAATTGTATTTACCTAGTTGTAATATATGGGAGGGGAGCTATGCTCTTGGTGACCCGTCTTTGTATCTCTCCGCATCAAGTTTTATCTTAAAATCTTGTATAGTGTTAGCACATACTGTTTTGTTGTCTAATTTGTTCCATGTATTTATCGCTCTGTGTGGGAAACTGTTCCTTTTCAAGTTTTTTCTATAACTATCCTTTTTCAATTTTTTTCCGTGTCCTCTTGTTTTACCGTTGTCCCACATTAATAGGTCGTTCCTGTCTAAAACTTCCATTCCTTTCATTATTCTGTAGATAGTTAGCAAATCTCCTCCTTCTCTTCTTTGTTCCAGAGTTGGTAGGTTCAATTTGGATAGTCTTTGCTCATATGTTAGTTCGGCGAGTATCGGTGCTAGTTTTGTTGTCGCTCTTTGTAATCTTTCTAGTTTCTTAATATTCTTTTTGGTACTGGGTGTCCAAAGTGATGCTGCATACTCGATTTTTGGTCTTATTAGTGTAGTATTTTCCTTATCATTTCTTCGTCCATATAGGTAAATGCCACTTTGATTGCTCTCAATAAGTTGTAGGTTTCTCCGAACATCTTGTTTATATGCTTATCTGGTTTCATGTCCTTTCCAATCATCACTCCAAGATCTTTTTCATAGTTTGTTTTATTTATTTTTTCTTCCCCAATTCTGTAATCTTTTGATATTCTATTTTTACTCTTTCCAAATTCCATTATGCTGCATTTCTTAATATTGAATTTTACTTCCTATTTTTGAGTCCAATTCCATATTGTGTCCAGATCTTGTTGCAATGAGTTGCAGTCCTCTTCCGTTTTTACTTTCTTAAGTAATTTTGCATCATCTGCAAAAAAAATTATATAGCACTCCACGCCTTCATTCATGTCCATTAACCACTTCAATACGGGACTTAAATCTCGCGGGCAGCAGCCAATGCCAGCCGTACGACGTAACGAAATAATATTCGCGTCATAAAATATAGTCGCCGCTTATATCGATCGTTCTCTCTTTCACCCGCGAATTTTGAAAACCACAGAGAATGGGATTTAGGGCGCATTTGGGAGAATGTAAAAACACAGGGGCGACTACAATAAATATAATCAAGACGCCGATATGGCAGCGTCGCGAATCCACTTGCTCCTCATGACGCCTACGTGTGCGGCACCGTATGGAAGGGGTTAACGTATACAGCGAACATGATCGGTGCCAGTACTGATCCTTGCAGGACCCCGCTTTTTACTTCTTCCCAGTTGGAGAATTTTTCTCTAATTACAACTCTCATTTTCCTCCCAATCAGAAAGTCTTTCATCCATTCCAATAATATATATATATATGTATTTACCTAGTTGTATTTACCTAGTTGTATTTTACGGGAAGGGGAGCTATGCTCGTGGGGTCCTGTCTTCATATCTCATTTTATCTAAACTATTTTTAAATTCATGTATTGTTTTTGCACACACCACTTTCTCATCTAACTTGCTCCAACTGTTTATTACTCTGTGAGGAAAGCTGTTCTTTTTCAAGTCTCTTCTATAGCTGTCTTTTTTTATTTTCTTTCCGTGTCCTCTTGTATTTCTGTCATCCCATTTTATCAGATTCTCTCTATCAGTAATTTCTATGCCTTTCATGATTCTGTAAATAACTATCAAATCTCCTCTCTCTCTTCTTTGCTCTAGTGTCTGTAGTTCAAGTTTTTCTAGTCTCTCTTCATATGATAGTTTTGAGAGTGTTGGTGCCAGTTTTGTAATTGCTCTTTGTATTCTTTCAAGTTTTTTTATACATTTTTTTGTACTTGGTGACCATATCGTTGCTGCATATTCCAATCTTGATCTTATCAGGGTGATTAGGATTTTCTTCACCATTTCTTCATCCAGGTATGTAAATGCAACTTTGATTGTTCTTATTAGATTATAAGTTTCTCCAAAAATCTTATTTATATGTTTCTCAGGTGACATATTATTCATAACAATGACTCCCAGGTCCTTCTCATTTTCTACTTTTTTTATTCCTTCTTCTCCCAATTTATATGCTCCTGTTATTCTGTTTTTGCTTTTTCCAAATTCCATTATACTACACTTTTTTGTATTGAACTCCATCTCCCACTTCCTACTCCATTCCTGTACTATATTTAGATCTCTCTGTAGTGATTCACAATCTTCTTCAGTTTTCACTCTTTTCAGTAGTTTTGCATCATCTGCAAAGAAGCTCATATAGCTTTCAATTCCTTCATCCATATCATTAATATATATAGCAAACATTATTTGGGCCAGAACTGTTCCCTGCGGAACACCGCTTATTACTTCATCCCATTTTGAGTGCTGGTTTCTTATCACTACTCTCATTTTTCTTTCTTGCAAAAAGTCTTCCATCCAATTTAGTAGTTTTCCCTGTATTCCTCCTTCAGTTTCTAATTTCTTAAGCAACTTCTTATGTGGTACTTTGTCAAAAGCTTTCTTTAGGTCTAGAAATGCACAGTCCGCCCATCCATCTCTTTCTTGTATTATATCTATTAGCCTTGAATAGAAACATATTAAATTGGTGACGCATGATCGTCCTTGTCTGAATCCAAATTGCCTTGGTTTTAACACTTTGTTTTTTTCTAAATATTTTACCCATCTACTTTTGATAATTCTTTCACAAATTTTTGCTATTGTACTTGTTAGAGAGACTGGTCTATAGTTTGTAGGTTCTTCTTTATTTCCTCCTTTATATATAGGTACTATATTTGCTTTTTTCCAATCTTCTGGAACTTTTCCTTCTTTCAAGGAACTGTTTAGTATGCTATGTATTTTGTCTGCCAGTTCATTCCTGCATTCTTTCAGAATCCAGTTTGCTATATCATCTGGTCCATGCAATTTTCTGACATCAAGATTACTCAAGTGTGTCAATATTTCATTCTTTGTTACTTCTATTTCTTCCATAGCGGGGACTTTCTCTTTACACTCAATCTCTTCAGGTTGTATGTTCTCCCTTGTAAACACTGATTTAAAATGTTTGTTCATAATTTCCGATATTTCCATTTCCTCAGTGTATTCAACTCCCTCTTGTCTTAATTTCTCCAAGTCTTGTTTGTTTTTCAGTTTATTGTTTACAAATCTGTAGAATAGTTTTGGTTGATCTTTACACTTTTCTATGACATCTTTTTCATATTTTCTCTTTTCCTCTCTGCACGTTTGTACATATTCATTTCTATAACCGGTATATATTTTCCATTTTTCAGGTCTTCTGTCTTTTTTCCATCTGGTCCAGGCTCTGTCTCTTTTGTCTTTTAACTCCTTACAACTTTTGTTGTACCAGCATTTTACATATTCTTTTTCTTGTTTTTGTCTTGGGACATACTTTTCCACTCCTTTTTTGTAAATTTTTGTCAAAATATTCCATTTCTCTTCCACTGTTGTTTCTTCTTTGTATATTTCTTCCCAGTTTTCTTGTTGAAAGAATTCTCTTATTTTATCAAAGTTTGTTTTTTCATACATCATTCTTCCTTTTCTATATTGCTCATTTCTTTTCATATATTTTTCTTCATTAAGTTCCAGTTCAATCAATATGTGGTCACTTTTAATTATTGGTGTTTTATATTCAATCTTGTCCACTATTCTAGGTTCAGATGTAATTATTAAGTCTAGTCTCGATGGTTCTTCTTCATTTCTATACCTGGTGTTCTCCTGTATCCATTGTGTCATTGTATGGTCAGTAATCATCTCAAGTAGAGCGTTTCCCCATGAGCCGTCTCCACCCTTTACTGTCATTTCTTCCCAGCAGATTTCTTTACAATTAAAGTCGCCCATTATAACTATTCTTCCTCCATCTTCCATTATTTTATTTAATGTTATCTTTGTGTCCTCTAACATACTTATATGTTCACTCTCCTCCCATGAGGCTGTTTTCGGAGGCACATAATTTATCACAAATTTTCTGCTCTTCTTATCTCTGTCTTCCACTTCTATCATAATCATCTCTACTGTATTCTTTCCATATATGACACCCTTCACGTTTATATCCTTCTATATATATATATATATGTATTTACCTAGTTGTATTTTACGGGAAGGGGAGCTATGCTCGTGGGGTCCCGTCTTCATATCTCATTTTATCTAAACTATTTTTAAATTCATGTATTGATTTTGCACACACCACTTTCTCATCTAACTTGTTCCAACTGTCTATTGCTCTGTGAGGAAAGCTGTTCTTTTTAAAATCTCTTCTATAGCTGTCTTTTTTTATTTTCTTTCCGTGTCCTCTTGTATTTCTGTCATCCCATTTTATCAGATTCTCTCTATCAGTAATTTCTATGCCTTTCATGATTCTGTAAATAGCTATCAAATCTCCTCTCTCTCTTCTTTGCTCTAGTGTCTGTAGTTTAAGTTTTTGTAGTCTCTCTTCATATGATAGTTTTGAGAGTGTTGGTGCCAGTTTTGTAATTGCTCTTTGTATTCTTTCAAGTTTTTTTATACATTTTTTTGTACTTGGTGACCATATCGTTGCTGCATATTCCAATCTTGGTCTTATCAGGGTGATTAGGATTTTCCTCACCATTTCTTCATCCAGGTATGTAAATGCCACTTTGATTGTTCTTATTAAATTATAAGTTTCTCCAAAAATCTTATTTATATGTTTCTCAGGTGACATATTATTCATAACAATGACTCCCAGGTCCTTCTCATTTTCTACTTTTTTTATTCCTTCTTCTCCCAAATTATATGATCCTGTTATTCTGTTTTTGCTTTTTCCAAATTCCATTATACTACACTTTTTTGTATTGAACTCCATCTCCCACTTCCTACTCCATTCTTGTACTTTATTTAGATCTCTCTGTAGTGATTCACAATCTTCTTCAGTTTTCACTCTTTTCAGTAATTTTGCATCATCTGCAAAGAAGCTCATATAGCTTTCAATTCCTTCATCCATATCATTAATATATATAGCAAACATTATTGGGGCCAGAACTGTTCCCTGCGGGACACCGCTTATTACTTCATTCCATTTTGAGTGCTGATCTCTTATCACTACTCTCATTTTTCTTTCTTGCAAAAAGTCTTCCATCCAATTTAGCAATTTACCTTGTATTCCTCCTTCATATTCTAATTTCTTAAGCAACTTCTTATGTGGTACTTTGTCAAAAGCTTTTTTTAGGTCTAGAAATGCACAATCAGCCCATCCATCTCTTTCTTGTATTATATCTATTAGCCTTGAATAGAAACATATTAAATTGGTGACGCATGATCGTCCTTGTCTGAATCCAAATTGCCTTGGATTTAGTACGTTGTTTTTTTCCAAGTATTTTACCCATCTACTTTTGATAATTCTTTCACATATTTTTGCTATTGTACTTGTTAGAGAGACTGGTCTATAGTTGGTAGGTTCTTCTTTATTTCCTCCTTTATATATAGGTACTATATTTGCTTTTTTCCAATCTTCTGGAACTTTTCCTTCTTTTAAGGAACTGCTTATTATGCTATGTATTTTGTCTGCCAGTTCATTCCTGCATTCTTTCAGAATCCAGTTTGCTATTTCATCTGGCCCATGCGATTTTCTGACATCAAAATTACCCAAGTGTGTCAATATTTCATTCTTTGTTACTTCTATTTCTTCCATAGGGGGGACTTTTTCCTTCCACTCAATCTCTTCAGGTTGTATATTTTCCCTTGTAAACACTGATTTAAAATGTTTGTTCATAATTTCTGCCATTTCCATTTCCTCAGTGTATTCAACTCCTCCTTGTCTTAATTTCTCTAAGTCTTGTTTGTTTTTCAGTTTATTGTTTACAAATCTGTAGAATAGTTTTGGTTGATCTTTACACTTTTCTATAACATCTTTTTCATATTTTCTTTTTTCCTCTCTGCACTTTTGTACATATTCATTTCTATAACCAGTATATATTTTCCATTTTTCAGGTCTTCTGTCTTTTTTCCATCTGTTCCAGGCTTTGTCTCTTTTGTCCTTTAACTCCCTACAACTTTTGTTGTACCAGCATTTTACATATTCTTTTTCTTGTTTTTGTCTTGGGACATACTTTTCCACTCCTTTTTTGTAAATTTTTGTCAAAATATTCCATTTCTCTTCCACTGTTGCTTCTTCTTTGTATATTTCTTCCCAGTTTTCTTGTTGGAAGAATTCTCTTATTTTATCAAAGTTTGTTTTTTCATACATCATTCTTCCTTTTCTATATTGCTCATTTCTTTTCATATATTTTTCTTCATTAAGTTCCAGTTCAATCAATATGTGGTCACTTTTAATTATTGGTGTTTTATATTCAATCTTGTCCACTATTCTAGGTTCAGATGTAATTATTAAGTCTAGTCTCGATGGTTCTTCTTCATTTCTATACCTGGTGTTCTCCTGTATCCATTGTGTCATTGTATGGTCAGTAATCATCTCAAGTAGAGCGTTTCCCCATGAGCCGTCTCCACCCTTTACTGTCATTTCTTCCCAGCAGATTTCTTTACAATTAAAGTCGCCCATTATAACTATTCTTCCTCCATCTTCCATTATTTTATTTAATGTTATCTTTGTGTCCTCTAACATACTTATATGTTCACTCTCCTCCCATGAGGCTGTTTTCGGAGGCACATAATTTATCACAAATTTTCTGCTCTTCTTATCTCTGTCTTCCACTTCTATCATAATCATCTCTACTGTATTCTTTCCATATATGACACCCTTCACGTTTATATCCTTCTATATATATATATATATGTATATGTGTGTGTGTGTGTGTATATATATATATATATATATATATATATATATATATATATATATATATATATATATATATATATATATTAGCATACTGTGGAACTACACTACATTATAAAGAAAATACTTACAGGCTAAATATAAAGAAAATAGTTTTTATGCATTATACTACAGATAAAATAACCAAAATATATATCATTCAAGGCCTTTAAAAATATATACCTGAGAACCCATCTTCCTTTTGAAATCTTCATCAGCTCCTTCACTCACTGCATTCATTGTAGCACAAGTATCATCTAATACACACATGATACCAGGAGGCTTCTTACTTTCAATCAAGTCACACACAATTTTGTTGTTGAAATATTTGATAGGTGTCCAATGAATACCCTGTGAATCAATTATCTTTAAATATCTCCTACTAATAAATCATCATGTTACATAAATTATTACTGTCTTCAGATGTTTGAGAGATATGGATAAGATTGATAAAAAAAAAAGACCTATTAGTATGGGATGAAAAAATATCAAGGACATAGCAAGAAATTCATGAGGCCAGAATACTTGAAGGACATTAATACAGTTTTTCACACAGATGTATAAATTTGTGAAAAAAAATAATAAAACTTGTCCAAATGAATGAATTTAAAGAAAAGACTGATAATTGCAAATACTGAGACAAGACTAGAGAAATATATCTCTTATCCTGTATATTACAATTTGACAAATACAAATGTGTGTATATAGGCCTAGTATATGCATGGCTCTGTTGAGTTCTCTTATGGAAATAAATTTGATCTACTCACCTCAGCGTTATATTCTTCTTGTTCACTCTTTAAGGTAAGCTCAATGAAAATCTGCTGGAGTTTTTCATTAACATAGTTAATACAAAACTGTTCAAAGCCATTGCGGGAAAATATTTCAAAACCATAAATATCAAGAATACCAATGTCCAGTCCTGTTGAATCTGTTTCCATTGCTTTATTGACAGTCTGCAAAAGAAAGAAAAATTAATAAGAAGTATCATGATTGGGGCATTGGAAAAGAGGGAGATGTCTGTTGAGGAATGAAGGGAGAAGACAGAAGATAGGAGAGAGTGTCATGATATTTCATGTGTCATGATGTGTCACAATACACAAGGATGTGCAAGAAATGCAATAGTTTGTAGCTTATGTAAGTTGTGTTATGTAAATATTAGTCCTCATATGCCTTGCAAGAGTTATATAACATTGTAACTGCCTTTAATAGCTATATTATGATGCAAATACATAAACTAATGTTGAATTCAAACATTACCAGGTTATCTTAAGCTAGATAATGAAATATAGGACTATAAAAATTGGTTACTTGTGGTAAAATTACCAGTTGCAGGAAATTTGCTGTGTAGTATGGCAGAGGAGTACACAAATGGAACAATTTGCTGAAAGGGTCAAAGGTCACTGCAACAACAATGGCACAGGAAAGTGGCATCATCTCAAATCATGCTAAATTCTTAACAAGATTCAAATAGATAGCAAATGATAAATTGTAAACCTTCTTTACACAAAAATACAGTGGAAGGAATGTGTGAACCCAGGTAAAAATTAATATAGACTAGGCCTATAGATGTAGCTAAATGGCACCTACCATTGGCACTTGTATGTGCCACACATAAAAAGGAAGGTTGTGTGCTATACTAACCCACAGTTCACATTCATGCCCTCAATCAAACCCTTTCATACTTTTTTGTAAGTTTATTTTGTATGTACTTTATATCATGTAAGTAAAATAGTTATATTTTGCATTTCGCCTTTATTTCATATCCAGTGTAAGATAGAAAATCTCCCAACAAAAGGCATAAAGCATGCTGGTAATTGGATTGATAGAACTGATCAAATCATGGCCAGGTTTGATACAGCAAATCAAAAACAACAGACCAAATTGTGACATGAGTGAAGAATGTTTGTGTATAGAAGATGCTGGGATGCATAGAGGCAAGTGGGTGGGGGATGGGGGTGGAGGGAGTATGTATTTACCTAGTTATATCTACCTAGTCGTATTATACGGTAAGGGAGCTATGCTTGTGGTGACCCGTCTTTGTATCTTTCTGCATCAAGTTTTTTCTTAAAATCTTGAATAGTGTTTGCACACACTGTTTCTTTATCTGAATTATTCCAGGTAGAGCGAGTCCTCCTTATATGGTAATTCTTTATCCAATAAATTCACAGTTATGGTATTTGGTAATTACTACCCTCGATTCTATTTACGGTAAGAAAAATTCACAGATACGGTATCTGCTCATGTTTTGAAGAGGAAAGAGTAGGGAGAAGGTACATCTGCCATATCCTATCATTACATGTTATAATGAGTTTGGCATACAGTAATTTCAATTTGCGGTAAGGTTTTCAGGAACACATATATACCATATAACGAGGACTTACTGTATCCATTACTCTATGTGGGAAGCTATTTTTTTCAGATCTCTTCTATAGTTATCCTTTTCGAGTTTCTTTTCATGTCCTCTTGTTTTTCCATTGTCCCATTTCAGTAAATCATTCCTATCTAGGATTTCCATTCCTTTCATGATTCTATAGATAGTCAGCAGATCTCCTCTTTATCTTTTGTTCCAAAAGAGTTGGTAATTCCAATTTGGACAATCTTTGTTCATATGTCATTTTGGAAAGAGTTGGTGTCAACTTTGTCATTGCTCTTTGTATTCTTTCTAATTTCTTTATACCCTTTTTAGTACTGGGTGTCTATAGTGTTGCTGTGCGCTCCAGTTTTGGTGTTATTAGTGTAACTAATATTTTTTTAATCATTTCCTCATCCAAGTAGTCAAATGCCACTTTCATTGACCTTAATAGGTTGAAGGTTTCTTCAACTATTTTATTGATATGTTTGTCCGGTGTCATGTCTTCGCTGATTATTACTCCAAAATCTCTTTCAGAGTTCACTTTTTTGACTTCTTCACCAATTTTATAATTTCTTGATATTCTGTTTTTACTTTTCCCAAACTCCATTATACTACATTTCTTGATATTGAATTTCACTTTCCACTTTTGAGTCCATTTCCAGATTTTGTCCAGGTCTAACTGTAATGATTCACAATCCTCTTCTGTTCTTACTTTTAGTATTTCTGCATCATCTGCAAAGAAATTCATTTAACACTCTACTCCTTCATCCATGTCATTTATATATATGGCAAACATGACTGGAGCCAGTACTGAACCTTGGGGGACACCACTTATCCTTTCTTCCCAATTCAAGCATTTATCTCTAATTACTACCCTCATTTTTCTCCCAGTCAGGAAGTCTTCCATCCATTCCAATAATTTTCCTCTGGTGCCACCTATTGATTCTATTTTTCTTATTAGTTTCTTGTGTGGTACATTATCAAATGCTTTTTGTAGGTCTAGAAAGGCACAGTCTGCCCATCCATCCCTTTCTTGTATTATTTCTATTAGTTTCGAATAGAAGTAGATCAAGTTTGTTGTACATGATCTTTCTTGTCTAAATACAAATTGGTTTGGATTTAGTATAGTTTTTTCTTCCAGATGTTTAACCCATCTACTTTTGATAACTTTTTCACATACTTTTGCTACTGTGCTTGGTTGGATTTTCCTTGTTTCCTCCTTTTTGCATTTTTCCAGTCCTGTGGTACCTTTCCTTCTTTGAGTGAGTATTTAATTATATTGTATATTCTATCTGTTAACTTAGTATCCAATTTGCAATTCCATCTGGACCATGTGATTTTCTGACATCAAAGTTTTTTATTTGGTTGCTGATTTCCTTCTGTGTTACAGTTATTTCCTTCATTGAGGGGGATTTCTCTCTCTATTCCCTCCCAGTTAGGTGAGTTCTCAATTGTGAATACCGATTTGAAATTATTTCTCATAATTTCTGCCATTTCTAGTTCTGTGTATTCATAAATTCCCTGGTGCAGCTTTTCTATTTCTTGTTTACCATTTACATACCTGTAAAATAGTTTAGGTTGTTCCATGCATTTTTCTATTATTTTTTTCATGTGTGAATGATATTTTGATGTGGCCTGAAAGGATTCTCCCCGTCTTCTCTTTTCTACATGAGGGGACAGAGAAGGTGGCGTTTGCTGATTAAATGAAGCAGCCTTGCTGTGGATGTGCAGTGACTTGCTGCATTGCTTCTGACCCAGGGCAATGGGTGAGATGCACGGATGACCCATTATCCAGAAGGAACCAAGAAAAGAGAGAGGGAGGGATGGTGAATGAGAGTGGAGTATGTGGGAGTGAAATGGGTGTGAGTGGATTTATGCCAATTGACTTTGGCTACCTCCCTTGGTATATGTATCATGATTGAATTACAAAAAATGGGAAAATATGTAACAACTTTTTTGTTTTCAGATTCATTTACATTAAATGAAAAAAATAATTACCATACCTTCATTATAAATAATTAATCAACGTACCTTCACAACATAATCAAACATGCGAGCATAAAGGCTCTTTGCCCATGCATCCCTTGCAAATTGTGCTTGTTCTACATTGTTGGTTACTTCTACTTTTTCTGATTTCCCACCCCAGTGGCTGTAAAATGTCCGACCTTTCAACTTTGCTTCTAGTTGTTCAGAATTAATTCCCAAAAGATAAGCAGGGAACTCGAGATCTGTTGGAAAGAAATAATTATGAAAATAGAATTATAATAATAATATCAATAATAACAATAATCTCAATCTATTTACTAAATATCTATATATAAAATAGAGGTAGGAGTGGAAGAGGAATGGGGTGTTTCAAGGAGGAAGTGACAAGGTGTACAAAGATGGTATGTGGAGCAAGGAGAATGGGAGGGAATAGAAGGAAAGGTTGTGAATGGTGAGATGATGAAGTGAAGATTTCAGGGATTGGTTGCAAAGTAGAACAAGAAAAACATATGAGAGGTACAAAAAAATAAATAAATAAATAAATAAATAAATAAATAAATAAATAAAAGGCAGCAAAATATAAGATAAAGAAGGCAAGGAGAGCAGATATAAAATGAAGGCGTATGAATTTTTTTGCATGAATTTTTTTTTTAAAGTAATAAAATGATGTTTTGGAATAAAGTTAAGAGAGGAAGGAGAGGTGAGTGAAGTAGAGAAGAAAAGGTAAAAGGCACAGATGGACAGATGTTAATGGAAGAGGATGCAGTAAGGGGAAGATGGGTAGAGTATTTTAGAGAGCTGTTGAATGTGGAGGAGGATAGGGGGGATTGGTGGTAGCAGAAAGTGAGATGAGACACAACGAAGTCAATCTAAGATAGGAGGTAGAGTTTCATGGTGTCGAGGAATCCCCACAGGTAAGGGACAGACATTATAGTATAGAGCAGCATTTCCCAACCTTTTCCGACCATAGCACCCCCTGTTGTCATGTCTAAGTAGTCCAGCACCCCTATCTTGTTATTAGAAGGATAAAAGAAAGTGAAGTGTACTGCTTGATGATTTATTTTCTTGATTCCTTAGAACTGAAACAAATTGACAATATTGTTTGTAGAAGAAATAAGAACACCCTAGAAAAATAAAATAGCATGGAAAAGGTCAAATATGCACAACTAGGTAATCAATGATACATATATCAATGTGATTTTTGTGTGCATCACTTCCCAGCACCCCCTATAATTGATTTCAGCACCCCCAGGGGGTGCTAGCACCCCAGGTTGGGAAACGCTGGTATAGAATATAACTGGAGTGAAAATAGGATAGGTCAAGGATTACCAAGAGTAAGAGAGAGATATTACAAGGAGGAAGTTAGAATTGAAAATGAAAGACTTCCACAGGGAAGAGGAAGACATTATGACAAGGTAGAAGATAGGAGTGAAAATAGAATAAGTAGGGAACCTTGAGCTGCATCACATAATAAGGTCTCCCCTAGATGGGGTCAGAGTCTTGAAGGGATACATTTAGGGTTGGAGAAGGACAGCCTGCACAATGGTCAACTTTAGTGAGTAGTGAAGGAAGTGTAGAGGATGTTATCATAAAAGCAAGTCAACTTAACCCCAAATTTAGTAAAAGGAAACCAGAATTGTTCTTTTCCATTTGAAGGTATAGTGAAACAATTGGAATGGAAAGGGATCTCTGGTCAGCAAAATTAAGATCTAGCTTACACAGAAAAGCATTATATGTATACATGGTATTTGATATTTACCTAGTTGTATTTACCTAGTTGTATTTTACGGGAAGGGGAGCTATGCTCGTGGTGTCCCGTCTTCATATCTCATTTTATCTAAACTATTTTTAAATTTATGTATTGTTTTTGCACACACCACTTTCTCATCTAACTTGTTCCAACTGTCTATTACTCTGTGAGGAAAGCTGTTCTTTTTCACATCTCTTGTATGGCTGTCTTTCTTGATTTTCTTTCCATGTCCTCTTGTATTTCTATCATCCCATTTTATCAGATTCTATCAATAATTTCTATGCCTTTCATGATTCTGTAAATAGCTATCAAATCTCCTCTCTCTCTTCTTTGATCTAGTGTCTGTAGCTCAAGTTTTTCTAGTCTCTCTTCATATGATAGTTTTGAGAGTGTTGGTGCAAATTTTGTAATTGCTCTTTGTATTCTTTCAAGTTTTTTTATACATTTTTTTGTACTTGGTGACCATATCGTTGCTGCATATGTCTTGGTCTTATCAGAGTGATTAGTATTTTCTTCACCATTTCTTCATCCAGGTATGTAAATGCCACTTTGATTGTTCTTATTAAGTTATAAGTTTCTCCAAAAATCTTATTTATATGTTTCTCAGGTGACATATTATTCATAACAATGACTCCCAGGTCCTTCTCATTTTCTACTTTTTTTATTCCTTCTTCTCCCAATTTATATGATCCTGTTATTCCGTTTTTGCTTTTTCCAAATTCCATTATACTACACTTTTTAGTGTTGAATTCCATCTCCCACTTCCTACTCCATTCCTGTACTTTATTTAGATCACTCTGTAGTGACTCACAATCTTCTTCCGTGTTCACTACAATCTTCTTCCGTGTTCACTAGAGATGGTATATATGATTATGATCAGATTAAGAGCAAAATATTAAAGGCATACAAGATTTCTCCAGAGTATTTCTGAAAGAAATTCAGAGGTTAGGAAAGATATTGGTTATGGATATATGGATCTAGCCAGGAATGTGAGAAGTAACCTAGATGAATTGATGTGTGTGGAAAATTAGATACCTATTGAGATCTTGGAGGTGATAGCAATTGAACAATTCCTTTACTTACTGAACAATGAGAATAGGCTATATGTAACCATGTTTTGTGGAAAATTTTGTATTAAGAACAAATGAAAATAGGAAGAAAAGCGTGATACAAACTCAGAGGAGTAAGAACAGAGGTATTTACCTAGCTATGCTTATGGTAACCTGTCTTTGTAGCTTTCAGCATCAAGTTTTTTCTTAAAATCTTGAATAGTAATTGCACACACTGTTTCTTTACCTAAGTTATTCCAGATATCCAGCACTCTGTGTGGGAAGCTATTTTTTTCAGATCTCTTCTATAGTTATCCTTTTTGAGTTTCTTTTCATGACCTCTTGTTTTTCCATTGTCATTTTTTAGTAAATCATTCCTATCAAGGATTTCCATCCTTTTCATGATTCTATAGTCAGTAGATTACCTCTTTCTCTTCTCTGCTCCAGTGTTGGTAGTTCCAATTTGGATAATCTTTGTTCGTATGTTAATTTGGAAAGAGCTGGTGTCAACTTTGTCGTTGCTCTCTGTATTCTTTCTAATTTCCTTATACTCTTTTTAGTACTGGGTGTCCATAGTGTTGCTGTGTATTCCAGTTTTGGTCTTATTAACATAATATTTTTTTAATAATTTCTTCTTCCAAGTAGTCAAATGCCACTTTCATTGACCTTAATAGGTTGAAGGTTTCTCCGACTATTTTGTTGATATGTTTATCCAGTGTGATGTCTTCGCTGATTATTACTCCAAAGTCTCTTTCCGAGTTCACTTTTTTTATTTCCTCTTCACCAATTTTATAATTTCTTGATATTCTATTTTTACTTTTTCCGAACTCCATTATACTACATTTCTTGATATTGAAGTTCACTTCCCACTTTTGAGCCCATTTCTAGATTTTGTCCAGGCCTGATTGTAATGAATCACAGTCCTCCTCTGTTCTTACTTTCTTTAGTAGTTTTGCACCATCTGCGAAGAAATTCATATAACATTCAACTCCTTCTTCCATGTTATTTATATATATGGTGAACATGATTGGAGCTAGCACCGACCCCTGTGGGACACCACCTATAATTTCTTCCCACTTTGAGTGCTTATGCAATTCTGAGTCAGAGATATGTGAGGCCACAAGTAGAGGATAGTTGGAGAAAACCAGTCCAGTGTTTTAGCTGAGGGAGAATAAGGCATAGAACTCAGGATTGTTATGCTAAGCCAAATGGACAGATGTACAGGGAGGAAATGGGAAATAACCAAACCAGGCAGGAGATAATGTGTGTAGAAGGAAACAGGAGGTATCTGAATCAAAGTAGATGTTATACCCATGGGAATTATGGTCATGGGATGGAAAATTGCCCTGGGGGAAATGGAAACATTGGGGACACACAAGACTGGAGACAAGAAAAGGACAACAGCAAGACAAAGGAGAAGGAAGTAGCAGGCAAGAAGGATGATAGCAATTGCTGTGTAGGTGAAAGTAGGTTAGACAAGATGGAAAATACAGGAGTCAGCCAAGAGTGGTTACCTTATGTGAAAGATGCCAAGATAGGAATAAAGGAAAGTGAAAGAAAGTATGCGGTCAAGGCTCTGTGAGACACAGGGACATCCCACACCATTGTGCGGCCAAATGTGATACCAGGATTAGAAAATAGGCACATAGGTCAGTTCACCATGGGATTAGCCAGAGGAGTGACAACATTAGCACCCATAGCTAAGGTATTACTTGAAATAGATGGTCAGACAGTGAGCATTGAAGTAGGAGTAGTGGAACTTCCAGTGAAAGGAATAGACATCCCCCTCAGGAATGATGTAGGTGAGATAGTCCAGATTCATGACAGTAAGTGACCCCATGACCAGACAATGACGAAGCTGACATGGAGGATCCAGTGGCAGTCATCACCAGATCTCAAGCCAACAAAAGCACAAGAGGAAGATGAACAAGGTGATGACAACCTAAATCCCCTGTTTGAAGCAGATGTTGCAGACAAGATCCTGGAGTAGTCACAAGATGAACTTAGCATGGAAGAGAAGTAGGTAGCAACAGATCTAGGAGACCAGGGAGATGACACCTAAGCAGAAGAAATGATCTTTGAGAAAGCCATAGATAGAGAAGAACTCATCTGACTACAACATGAGGACCTGGAGCTGGAGGAGGTGCACCAAGCAGCTGAGGAGGAGCAGGAAGAGGAATATGGCAAAACCAAGTTCATTATGGAAGATGGTGTAGTTCTGAGAAAATATAAGGCACCAGAAAAGGTAGATGTTGTACCCAAATCATAGTTCCACAGAAGATTATGGAGAAGATTGTGAGGCTAGCTCATGTGACTACATGTGCCTACCTTGGAATCACCAAGACTAGCCAATTAGTCTTAAACCATTTTTTTGTCCTTGTGTGTCAGAAGATGTTATGAGGATAGTCAAGTGATGTATTGTGTGTCAAGTGACAGGGAAGCCTAATGACACTCCCAAGAAGGTACCTATGTGCCAAGTTCCTGTTATTTAGGAACATTTTGGTAAAGTGATTGTTGATTGTGTGGGACCTCTCCCAAAAACTAAGTCTGGGAAGTAATTTCTTCTCACCATAATTTGTCAAGCAACACAGTATGCTGAAGTGATACCCCTACTGAACACAAAGGCCAGGACAATCACCAAGGCCTTAATCTCTTACTTTAGTAAGATGAACATGCCCCAGGAAGCACAAATGGACAGAGGCATTTACATTTTAAGTGGGATATCCAATGGGACCCTGGAAGGCTTCAATATAAAGCATGTAATCGTGTCAGCATTTCACCCCCAATGTCAAGGGAGTCTTGAGAGGTTCCACAGAACTTTAAAACACATGATCAGAGCATGTATGTTAAAGTTTGAGAAGGATTGGGATGAAGGCATAGACTTATTGTTATACGTCACTAAAATAATTATACACAAGGGTCTAGGATTTTCTCCTTTTTACCCGATGTTTGGTAGAACCCAGCGAGAACCCCTTGCATCCTTATATGAGATGATGTTGAAGAAGTCAAAAGGAAGTACCCCTTACACAAAGCTTGTATGTACCAACTTCAAGATGCTGAGGAAAATTAGGCAGATACATACATACACATACCAAATGCTTTTTTCCCCCTTATAAGGAAGGTAGTAAAAAAACAAAGGCATAAAAACCACTCCCATTGATTCCATCCCTATCACACACCACTCCCCTCCACCCTCTTCCCTCCCTCTTATCTTGGCACCTCCTGGATAACAGGTCATCCCTGCATCTTGTCCACTGCCCTGGATCAGAAGCAGTGTCACAAGACACAACACATCCACAGCAAGGTCGCTTCATTAAATCGGCAACCCCTCCTCTCCATCCCTTCATGCAGTAAATGAGAAGATGGGGAGAAATCCCTTCAAGCTGCATCAATTTTTTTTTCACACATACTCCCTCACCCCCATCCCCCACCCATTCCACCTCATGCTTCACAACAATTTAATTAAAATTTAATTAAAAATAGGCAGATAGCTAGGAAAAATCTAGAAAAATTACAAAAATCCACAAAGTTTATTATGATAGGAAGGCAATTAGGAGAGAGCTAAATGTTAGGAATTATGTATTGTTATTTCCCCAGAAAACCTCACTGCATCCAAAGTACAAGGGATTGTTTAAGGTGCTGGAGAGAAAGAGTGGAAATAGCTATGTGATTAGGAATCTGATGAGGAGATCAGGTGTGCAACAAGCATACATAAATTTATTGAAGGAATACCATGGGAGTGTGGAGGAGGAAGCACTTGGTATGACTGAGACAGGACAAGATGGAAACTTTGATTCAGATGTTGGGAATCTAAATTTCTTTTATGATTTGGACAGGTCAAACATACATACATACATCCAGAATACATAATGACTCAGTGGATAAAGGAAAATACCAGATACAGAGGTAGTGAAGAACCATCAAGGCTGGATTTAATACTTACGACAGAGCCTGAAATTGTCAATAAAATTGATTATAAAACTCCAATAGGAAAGAGTGACCATGTACTAATAGAATTTGAGTTGAAAGAGCAAATGAATCAAAGCAGAAATGATAAACATAGAATAGGAAGACTAATGTACAACATAACAAATTTTGAGAAACTCAAAAAATTATTTTGTAACGCGAACTGGGAAAAATTCCTAAATGAAGAAACAGGGATGGAAGAGAAATGGAATATACTGAAAGAAATTCATAATGAGGGAGTGAATAAATATGTACAACAAAAATGGAAAGAACATACATAAAAAGCTAGTGCAACAAAAGATGCATTGAGGCTAAGGATAAAAGAGACAAAGGTTAAAAGAAATGGAAAAAGAGACAAGAAAACAAGCAAATGGCTAATGTACATTAAACTAAGAAATGATTATGTAAACATATGCAGAGATGACAAGAGAAACTATGAAAAAAATAATAGAAAAATGCAAGGAAGAACCCAAACTGTAAATGTCTGCTATGTCTATTCAACTCACTAGCTAACAAACGGGTGAAAGACTTCCTGACTGGGAGGAAAATGAGAGTAGTAATTAGAGATAAATTCTCAAATTGGGAAGAAATGATAAATTCTCAAATTGGGAAGAACAAATGGATGAAAGACTTCCTGACTGGGAGGAAAATGAGAGTAGTAATTAGAGATAAATTCTCAAATTGGGAAGAAATTATAAATTCTCAAATTGGGAAGAAATGATAAGTGGTGTCTTGCAGGGATCCATATTGGCCCTGATCATGTTTGCCATATACATAAATGACATGGATGAAGGAGTAGAGTGTTATATGAATTTCTTTGCAGACAATGCAAAAATACTAAAGAGAGTAAAAACTGAGGAGGATTGGAACTCATTACAACAAGACTTGGACAAGATCTGGAAATGGACACAAAAGAGGGAAGTGAAATTCAATATAAAAAAATGTAGTATAATGGAATTTGGAAAAAGTAAAAACAGAATATCGTGAGATTATAAAATTGGTGAAGAAGAGGTAAAAAAAAGTATACTTGACACCGATAAGCATATTAAAAAAATAGTCAGAGAAACCTACAATTTATTGAGGTCAATAGAAATGGCATTTGCCTATTTGGACGAGGAAATAAAAAAAAATTAATTACACTAATAAGACCAAAACTTGATTATGCAGCAACACTATGGACTCCCAGTACCAAAAAGAATATAAAAAAATTAGAAAGAATACAAAGAGCAACAACAAAACTGGCACCAACTCTTTCCAAAATGACATATGAACAAAGACTGTCCAAATTAGAATTACCAACTCTGGAACAAAGAAGGGAAAGAGGAGACCTATTAACTATCTATAGAATTATGAAGGGAATGGAAATCTTAGATAAGAATGATTTATTGAAATGGGACAATGGAAAAACAAGAGGACACAAAAAGAAAATCAAAAAAGACAATTACAGAAGAGATCTGAAAAAAAAAAATAGCTTCCCACACAGAGTTATAGATACTTGGAACAAATTAGACAAAGAAACAGTGTGTGCAAACACTATTCAAGATTTTAAGAAAAACCTTGATGCTGAGAGATACAAAGACGGGTCACCACGAGTATAGCTCTGTTCCCATATAATACAACTAGGTACATACATATACCAAAGTATTTTTCACCCTTATAAGGGAGGTAGCCAAAAAACAAAGGTATAAAACCACTCCCACCCATTCCATCCCCTACATACTCCCTACCCATCCACTCCCTTCCCTCCCTCTTTTCTTGGCTCCTCCTGGATGATGGGTCATCCCTGCATCTCACCCACAGTTCTGGGTCAGAAGCAGTGTTGCAGTGTCACAAGACACAGCATATCCACAGCAAGGCTGCTTCATTTAATCCTCTCCGTCCCCTCATGCAGAAATGGAGAAGACAGGAAGAAACCCCATTGGGCTGCATCAAATTATTTTTCACACATACTCCCTCATCCCCCATCCCCCACCCACTCCCTTTCATGCATCACAGCATCATCCATACACAACCATTTTCCATTCACCCCTATCTTCTGTTCTCTCTCATCCTTCCTCAACTGATATTCTGCTCTTTCCCAATGCCCCATTTACCCCATCCATCCATCTAATCCTTGGTTGCCCCCTCATGTTCACGCCTTCCACCTCTGCTTTCCACACCTCTTTCACTAATCTTTCTTCACTCATTCTTTCTATGTGTCCAAACCATCCCATTACTCTTTCTTAAACTCTATCCCCAAACTCCCTTTCCATCCCTGTTCTCCTCCTCACATCCTAGTTTCTCACTCTATCCAACCTAGTAACCCCTATCATACTTATCAGGCACCTCATCTCAAACACATGAAAAAATACATGGAGAAAATTAACAATATACAAAGGGAAGATTAATGTATGGAAAAACAAATTTTGACAAAATAAGAGAATTCTTTCAAAAAAGCAGACTGGGAAAGGATACACAAGGAGGAAACAACAGTAGAAGAGATATGGAATATTTTTACAAAAATTTATAAAGGAGTGGAAAAGTATGTTCCAACACAAAAACAAGAAAAAGGATATGTAAAGTGTTGGTACAACAAAAGATGTAGGGAGTTAAAAGACAAATGGGATAAAGCTTGGATAAAATGAAGGAAAGACAAAAGACATGAAAAATGGAAAATATATACTATAGAAATCAATATGCACAAGTGTGCAGAGAAGAAAAGAGAAAATACAAAAAAGATGTCATAGAAAAATGTAAAGATTAACCAAAACTATAGATTTCTAAACAACAAACTGAAAAACAAACAAAAATTAGTGAAACTACTACAAGGAGGAGTTGAATACACAGAGAAAATAGAAATGGCAGAAATTATGAACAAGCATTTTAAATCGGTGTTTACGAGGGAGAACATACAACTTAGAGATGTCGAGTGGGAGGAGAAAGTCCCCCCTAGGAAAGAGATAGAAGTAACAAGGAATGAAATAATGAATCACTTGACTAATCTCGATGTCAGAAAATCACATGGAGCAGATGAAATGGCTAATGAAATTTAACACAAGTAAATGCAAGGTAATGCACATAGGTAAAAATAACAGTGAGTATGATTACAAGTTATTTGGAAATTCGTTAACAAAAGTGAATAGTGAAAAAGATCTCGGCGTAATTATCAGTAACTATCTCAAATCATCCAAGCAGTGTATTTCAGCCTCTGAGAAAGCAAATAAGATTCTAGGACTGATTACGCAATCTTTTGACTTCAAAAGTCCATCACTCATTAACAAGCTATATAAATCATTAGTTCGTCCACATTTGGAATATGCTGTTTCCGTATGGCCACCGAATCTCATTAAAGACATTGACAGACTGGAAAAAGTACAACAGCCAGCCACGAAACTGATTCCAAATATAAAAAATAAATCATACGAAAATCGACTAAAACATATGAATCCGTTTTCCCTAAAAAAGCGTAGACTCAGAGGTGACTTGATACAGGTCTTTAAAATTCTAAAGGGAATTGACAACACCAAAGTGATCAAATTTTCACATTGAATGAGAATCAGACAAGAAACAATGGTCTCAAACTGTCCGGAAATAGATTCAATTTGGAAGAGGGTAGAAACAACTTCGCTAACAGTGTAGTTAATGAATAGAATAAACTTCCTGCAGAGGCAGTGCAATGTAGTTTTGTTCGAAGCTTTAAGAATCACTTAGATAAACACCTAAGCAAGATACTGTAATGATTATCATTTATTTTATATTACAGGTATTTGTTTTTATTTTGTTATAATTTGCCTTTTTCTTTTTGGCCACCTCCATTGTAAGGGGGAAAAAGCTTTGGTATATGTATGTATGTCTGTTTGATTCTCATTTATTATTAGTTATATGTCAATTTATTATTATTTACTATTTACCTGTTTGTTTATTATCTAACTATATCTATGCACTTATTTATTTTATTTGTTATTTACATTATTATAGTTTTTATTTATTCATTTAATATTATGATTTTTTTTGCATCTGACCTGACCTAGATATGGACCAAAAGGTCTCCTGTCGACATGCTCCGCCTTTGTAATCCTTTGTAACTGGATTTTGAGAGAATGCAGGAACGAACTAACAGGCAAAATACATAGTCTAATAAACAGTTCATTGAAAGAAGGAAAAGTTCCAGAAGATTGGAAAAGAGCAAATATAGTACCAATATATAAAGGGGGGGAACAAGGAAGACCCTACTAACTAGATTGGTCTCTCTTACAAGTACGATAGCTAAGATTTGTGAAAGAATTATCAAAACTAGATGGGTAAGGCATTTGGAAAAAAAACAATGTACTAAATCCAAGGCAGTTTGGATTTAGACAAGGATGATTACAAAGGATTACAAAGGCGGAGCATGCCGACAGGAGACCTTTTGATCCATATCTAGGTCGGATGCGAAAAAAAAATCATATTAATAATAAAATAATAAATAAAAACTATGATAATGTAAATAACAAATAACATACATAAATAAATGCATAGGTATAGTTAAATAATAAACAAACAGGTAAATAGTAAATAATAATAAATTGACATATAACTAATAATAAATGAAAATCAGACAGACAAATGATAACAAAACAAAAACTAATAATATAAGTTAAATTATAATCATTACAGCATCTTACTTAGGTATTTATCTAAATGATTCTTAAAGCTTCGAACTGAACTACATTGCACTACCTGTGCAGGAAGTATATTCCATTCATTAACTACACGGTTGGCAAAGTTGTTTCTACCTACTTCCAAATTGAATCATGTATTTACCTAGTTGTATTTACCTAGTTGTATTTTGCGGGAAGGGGAGCTATGCTCGTGATGTCCCGCCTTTGTATCTTGCAGTGTCTAGTTTGTTTTTAAACTCATGAATGGTTTTTGCGCATACTATTCCATTGTCCAGTTTGTTCCAAGTGTCCAAAACTCTATGAGGAAAACTGTTTTTCTTTAGTTCTCTTCTATAGCTATGTTTTTTTATTTTCTTTCCATGTCCTCTTGTGTTTCTTTTGTCCCAGTTAAGTAAGTTCTCACTATCGAGTACCTCTGTGCCTTTCATGATTCTGTAGATGGTCAATAGGTCACCTCTCTCTCTTCTTTGCTCCAGTGTCGGTAACTCCAGTTTAGCCAATCTCTCCTCGTATGATAGGTTTGCAAGTGCAGGTGCCATTTTTGTAGCTGCTCTTTGGATTCTTTCTATTTTCTTTATATTCTTTTTGGTACTGGGGGACCACAATGTCGCTGCATACTCTAATCTAGGCCTTATCAATGTAACCAATATTTTTTTCATCATGTCTTCGTCCAAGTATGTAAACGCCACTTTTACTGATCTTAGCAAGTTGTAAGTCTCCCCGACAATTTTGTTAATCTGTATATCATAGGACAAGTCGTTCGTGATAATTACTCCCAAATCTTTTTCGGATCCTACTTTCTTTACTTCTTTGGTTCCAATTGTATATTTTCCTGATATTCTGTTTTTGCTTTTTCCAAACTCCATTATGCTACACTTCTTAGTATTAAAGTCCACTTCCCATTTCTGACTCCAGTTCCATACCCTATTTAGGTCTTCTTGCAGTGCTTCACAGTCCTCATCAGTTTCTATTTTCCTTAGCAGTTTGGCGTCATCGGCAAAGAAGCTCATGTAGCAGTTCACGTCCTCATCCATGTCATTCATATAGATAGCAAACATTATTGGTGCCAGCACAGATCCTTGCGGTACTCCACTGATCACCTCTTTCCAGTCTGAATATTTTTCTCTGAGCACTACTCTCATCTTTCTACCAGTCAGAAAGTCCTCTATCCATTTTAGTAGGTTTCCCTGTATTCCTCCTATGTGTTCCAGTTTTTTTAGTAGTTTTCTGTGTGGTACTTTGTCAAAGGCTTTTTGCAAGTCTAGGAATGCACAATCAGCCCATCCATTTCTTTCTTGCACTATGTCTATTAGTCTTGAGTAAAAGCATATTAAGTTTGTGGAGCATGATCTTCCTTGTCTGAATCCGAATTGTCTTGGGTTTAATATATCATTGTCTTCCAGATGTTTTACCCATCTATTCTTGATTATTTTCTCACAAATTTTGGCTATGGTGCTTGTTAGTGATACTGGCCTATAGTTGGTGGGTTCTTTGTTTCCTCCTTTGTGTATTGGTACAATGTTAGCGTTTTTCCAGTCCTCGGGTATCTTTCCTTCTTTGAGTGAGCTGTTTATTAAGATGTGTATTTTGTCTGTTAGTTCTTCTTTGCACTCCTTTAGAATCCAATTTGCAATACCGTCCGGGCCATGTGATTTTCTGACATCCAGCCTTGATAAATGTTCTGATATTTCCTTTAGTGATGCTGTAAACTCATTCATGAGGGGAGATTTCTTGTTTTTATCTATGTCACAATTTGGTATTTTCTCTCTGGTGAAAACAGATTTAAAGTGGTTGTTCATGACTTCGGCCATCTCTAAATCTTCTGTGTATTCTATGTTTCCTTGGCATAGTTTCACCAATTCCTGTTTGTTTTTAAGTTTACCATTCACATACCGATTGAATAGTTTGGGTTGCTCTTTGCATTTGTCTATAATATCCTTCTCATGGTTCCTTTTCTCCTCTCTTCTCACATTAACATACTCATTTCTATAGTTAACATAAATTTGCCATTTGCTTTGTTTTTTGTCTTTTCTCCACTTTTTCCAAGCTTTGTCCCTTCTGTCTTTTGCCTCACTGCATCTTTTGTTGAACCAACATTTAATGTACTCTCTCTCTCGCTTTTGTCTTGGTACATGCCTGTTTACCCCTTCATTGTAGTTTTCCATCAATATATTCCATTTCTCTTCCACTGCTGTTTCTTCCCTGTAAAATATTTCCCAGTTTGCATTCCGGAAGAATGTCTTTAGTTTTGTAAAGTCTGTTTTGTTGTACCTCAGTCTTCCTTTCCTATGCTTTTCGTTCCTCTCTATGTCTATTTCTTCCTTTAGTATAGTTTCGATGAGTACATGGTCACTCTTTCCAATTGGTGTCTCATAATGGACTTTATGCACTATTTCAGGCTCTGTTGTAAATATTAGATCTAGTTTCGATGGCTCTTCATTATTTCTGTACCTTGTGTTTTCACGGACCCATTGGGTCATTGTGTACTCCATGGTCATATCTAGCAGTACATTGCCCCAAGAGTCATCTCCTCCTTGCACTGTCATGCTGTCCCAACAAATTTCTTTGCAATTGAAGTCCCCCATAACTACCAGATTACCCTTACCCATTAGTATCTCATTGAGTGATTTTCTTGTATCATCTAGCATTTTTGTATGTTCGATTTCTTTCCAAGCGCTTGTTTTTGGAGGCACATAAGTCACCACAAACTTTCTACTTTTCATATTCTTGCCTTCGACTTTTATCATGATCAATTCAGCATTACCTTTGCCCTCTGCAATTTTTGTCACCTTTAGGTCTTTCTTGGCCAAGAACATGATTCCCCCTCCCTGTTTCTTGTCCCTGTTTTTTATCCAGTAGTTGTATAAACCTTGTCCGATAACAGTGGATGGTATTTCACCTCTTAGTTTAGTCTCTACAATTCCCATTATGTCTGGTTTTGCTTCTAACAGATAATCATTGAGTTCGTTCAGTCCCAAAATTAGTCCGTCAATGTTGGTATAGGCCACTTTTAATTTTCTTCCTTCTCCCTGGTTTCTTCTTCCCTTGTTTTGTTCGTTTTGAAGCGCCATTGTCTTAATCTCAAGTCTATTACTCTCCACTGGAATTCTTTGCATTCTGTCTCCGATCTTTTCAAGTTTTTTTCCTTTGCTTCTTCTCTTAGTGCCCTTTCTTTTTCTAATTCCTCAGTACTCATTTCTCTTTTTATCCATATCTTATTGTATTTTTCACTCTTTGCCAAGTTACCTACTTTTTCAAATATGTCTTCTACTACCACTTGTGACCTTAGTTTTATCTTTAGAGGTCAATTCCTATCCTTAGTATAGCGACCAATTCTGTAAGTCTCTTCTAAGTCTGTGCCTGAATCACTGTCTCCCCCCTGAATTTCATTAAGGATTTCTACTGCTGTCTCTTTTTCTTCTTTTTCTCTCATGTACCTCGCCAATCCTTGTTTTTCTTTAAGCCCATAAACCACAATACATTTCTTCCTATCTACTGTGTCCCTGACCCAATTTGCTTTTTCGTTAATCACTTGAATGATTGTGTCTTTTGCATTATCTTGCATTTGCTGCTTGACTATTTCTTTGAAAGCAATTTCTTTATTTTCAATATTTTCTTTCCACTTCTTAATTTCCTGGATACTGTCCCCACCTAAGTTTTCTTCGATCTTTTGTGTCAATTCTTGTAATTTGTTGTTCACTTCCTGCTTTAGATTTTCGCTATTGTTATTATCATTAGTTTTCTTCTTTTCATTATCATTCTTCAGTTCATTTATGTCTCTTTTCATTTCTTTAATTTCTATTCAAGGCTAATAGATGTAATACAAGAAAGAGATGGATGGGCTGATTGTGCATTTCTAGACCTGAAAAAATATTTTGATAAGGTGCCATATAAGAAATTGCTAAAGAAATTAGAAACTGCAGGAGGAATACAGGGCAGACTGCTGAAGTGGATGGAAGACTTTTTGCATGAAAGAAAAATGAGAGCAGTGATAGACAAACGTAATAGGGATGAAGTGCTTAGTGGAGTTCCACAAGGAACAGTTCTGGCCCTAGTAATGTTTGCTATATATATTAATGATATGGATAAAGGAATTGAAAGTTATATGAGCTTCTTTGCGGATGATGCAAAATTGTTGAAAAAAGTGAACACTGTAGAAGATTGTGAGTCACTGTAGTGATCTCAATAAAGTATGGGAATGGAGTAGGAAGTGGGAGATGGAATTCAATATCAAGAAGTGTACTATAATGGAATTTGGAAGAAGCAAAAAAAGAAGAAATTAAAAAAGTAGAAAATGAGAAGGACCTGGGAGTCATTATTATGAATAATATGTCCCCTGAGAAACATATAAACAAAATTTTTGGAGAAACTTATAATTTAAAAAGAACAAAGTGGCATTTACATACCTGGATGAAGAGATGGTGAAGAAAATACTAGTCACTTTGATAAGACCAAGTTTGGAGTATGCCGCAACGGCGTGGTCACCAAGTACAAGAAAATGTATAACAAAACTTGAAAGAATACAAAGAGCAATTATGAAATTGGCACCAACACTCTCAGAACTATCATATGAAGAGAGACTAGCAAAACTTAAGCTACAGACATTAGAGCAAAGAGGAGAGGAGACTTGATAACTATTTATAGAATCATGAAAGGTATAGAAACTATTGATTGAGAGGATCTAATAAAATGGGATAGTAGAGATACAAGAGGACACAGAGAGAAAATCAAGAAAGACTGTTATAGAAGAGACCTGAAAAAGAACAGCTTTCCCCACAGGGTAATAGACATTTGGAACAAGTTAGATGAAAATGTGGTGTGTGCAAAAATGATACAGTCTAGATAAAATGAGATATGAAGACGGGACACCATGAGCATAGCTCCCCTTCCCATAAAATACAACTACCGTATCTTCTGGCGTATAGTGCGCGACTTTTTTCTGTTGGAAGGGCCTAAAAATGGGGGGTGCGCATTATCTGGTGGTGCGCATTATCTACGGCTTACGATAAAAATTCTGCGACTATGTGTGTAATTTTTTTCACAACAACGTGACAATGTTGGCCGTCACAAAGTTGGGATGGCACACTTCTCCGTGACGTTCCGTGAGAACAAGAAGAACAGCCATGGTGACATGAAAGAATACGTCAGCATGGGCTACCGTATATAAATATTTGGTATATGTAGGTATCTATCAAATCTTATTTTACATGTTTAAATTGGCCTAAACACCATGAAACATGATCAATATTCATGATATTTGCCCATGTTCACAGCATCCTAGTTTGAATTTTATGTTGGCTTTGTTGCTTCACTTTAGGTATGGTACAAATTCCGTTGCAGCCGTTCATAAACTCGTGTCAAACACCTGACTACAACACCCTCTTTCGGGAGTTATATTAACTAAACGTCACCTCGATGAGAGACTGTCCTATTTCACCACTGTCATTGCAGGTTCAAAGCTAAAACGAAACAGTCTGTAGTTTCAGTATTAAATAAAAAATGGTAAAGACGAATTATTTCCTTAAGATATAAAATGAACCTTTTCTGTAAAAATCCCGAAATTTTTCTGTATATTTTACTTTCAATAAACTTTTTTTAGATCATATTTCCTACAAACTATTTAAGCTGCAAAGTAATAAGGGACCAACGCACAACATGGAACTAAAATTGGTTCTCGATTCTCTCGCTAGATGGCGATCGGGCATGCGCGTTATACGTCGGTGCGTTGTGTACTGAGATAACAAAGTGCATGGGTGCGCATTATAACCCGATGCGCATTTTAAGCCGGAAAATACGGTAGGTAAATACATTCAAACTCCTCTCTTATGTTCCATGTTTCTGCCCCATACAGTGCTGTCGGCACAATCACTCCTTCATACACAATACACATGGAACCACCAACACCTTCATCATTTGTGCTCCAAGAGGAAAATTCTTGGATATACAAACAAAAGAAGGAAACCTGGTTTGTATTGAATGGGAGGGGAGAAAATGTTGGTTTCTGAAATGAAATCTCTGCAGTGCTAGTTGAAGTAGAAAATGAAGGAAAACAATGAAAAGTTTGAATCGAACAATGACTTGACAGCAGAGTCATCTAGAAGCACCACCCCAAAATATGATATAAACAAAAGATTTGAAACACCAGCGGCCACGTGATTATATAACAATGATTCGTTCTCAGGATTCGGTAAGTATGAAAGGAGTTTAAATCGAATCTTAGATATAGAAAGGGAAATGAGCAAAATTAGAAAATGGTGGGAGAATGAAATCATGGACTTAAGGAAAGAAATTGTTGAACTATTAGATTGCTTAGCACAAGCTTACATTGACATTTCCAACCTAAAAAAAACTAACTCTGAACTAAGAACCAAACTTAAGGAAATGAAAAGTTATATAAGAGGTGTGAAGCATGAAAATGAAAAGAAGAAAATTAATGATACTACCAATAGTGAAAACCTAAAAAATGAGGTAAATAACAAAATACAAGAAATGACTGAAAGAATTGAAGAAAACTTAGGTGAGAAAAGTATCCAAAAGATTAAGAAATGGAAAGAAAACATAAAGAATAAAGAAATTGCCTTTAAATAAATAGTCCAACAACAAATACAGGAAAATGCCAAAGACACAATTATCCAAGTAATTAATGAAAAGGCAAATGGGGTCAGAGATGCAGTGGTTAGGAAAAAATGTATTGTGGTATATGGACTAGAAGAAAAACATGGTTTGGCGAGGTACATGAGAGAAAAAGAAAAAGAAACAGCAATAGCAATCCTAAAAGAAATTCAGGATGAAGACCAGGATGTAGACCAGGATGTAGAGAAAGACCCCTAAAGATAAAACTAAGATCACAAATGGTAGAAGACATATTTGAAAAAGTAGGTAAGTTGGCAAGGAGTGAACATTACCATAAAATATGGATAAAAAGAGAAATGAGTATTGAAGAATTAGAAAAAGAGAAGACACCAAGAGATGAAGCTAAGGGAAAAAAATGTGAAGAGAACTGAGAAAATGGTACATCAGAATGGGCGAACCAAAAACCGAAAAAAGATGGAGAAAGGAAAAAATTAAAAGTGGCCTATACAAACATCGATGGATTGATTTCAGGACTGAATGAACTTAATGATTACCTGTCAGAAGAAAAACCAGACATAATGGGAATTGTGGAGACTAAATTAAGGAGTGCAATACCACACATCAATGTTGGACAAGGGCTATACAATTACTGGATTAAAAACATAGACAAGAAACAGGGAGGAGGAATCATGTTCTTGGCCAAGAAAAACTTCAATGTGACAAAAATTGAGGAGGGCAAAGATAATGTAGAACTGATCATGATAAAAGTTGAAGACAAGAATATGAAAAGTAGAAAGTTTGTGGGGACTTATGTGCCCCCAAAAACAAACGCTTGGAAAGAGAATGAGCATATGAAAATGCTAGAAGATACAAAGCATTCATTAAATGAGACACTAATGGGCAAAGGTAACCTGGTAATTGTGGGGGACTTTAACTGCAAAGAAATTTGTTGGGAGGACATGACAGTGAAAGGCAGAGAACACTTGTGGTGTAATGTATTACTGGACATGACCATTGAATATACAATGACACAGTGGGTCAGTGAAAACATCAGATACAGAAATAATGAGGAGCCATCAAGACTAGATTTAATATTTACAACAGAACCTTAAATTGTGGATAAAATCCAATACAAGACACCAATTGGAAAGAGTGACCATATACTTATTGAGACTGAGCTAAAGGAAGAAATATACATGGAGAGAAATGAAAAGCATGGGAAGGGAAGATTGATGTACAACAAAGCAGACTTTGGAAAACTGAAGAAATTCCTTCAGAATGCAAATTGGGAAAAATTTTTACATGGAAGAGACAAAAGTGGAAGAGAAATGGGATATCTTGATGGATAATTATAATGAAGGAGGGAATAGGCACGTACCAAGACAGAAGCTAGAGTGTACATTAAATGCCGGTTCAACAGAAGATGCAGTGAGGCAAAAGATAGATGAGACAGAGCTTGGAAAAGATGGCGAAAAGATAAAAAAAAAAAAAAAAAAAAAAAAATGGAAAATGGCAAATATATAACTATAGAAATGAGTATGTAAAAGTGAGAAGAGAGGAAAAAAGGAACTATGAAAAAGACATTATAGATAAATGTAAAGAGCAACCAGAACTATTGTATAGATATGTGAATGGTAAACTTAAAAATAAACAGGAAATGGTGAAACTATGCCTAGGAAATATAGAATACACAGAAGATCTAGAAATGGCAGAAGTCATGAATAATCACTTCAAGTCTGTTTTCACTAGAGGAAAGGCACAATACTGGAACAAAGGAAATTAAGTGCGATCTCCCCCCATGAGCGAGATAATAATAACACAAAAAGAAATAATGGAACATTTATCAAACCTTGATGTCAGAAAATTGCAAATTGGATTCTAAAAGAATGAAAAGAAGAATTAATGGACAAAATACATAACATAACAAGCTGCTCACTTAATGAGGGAAAAATACCAAAAGACTGGAAAAATACTAGCATTGTACCAATATACGAAGGAGGAAACAAGGAAGAACCAACTAACTATAGACCAGTCTCACTAACAAGCACAACAGCCAAAATTTGTGAGAAAATTATCAAGAATAGATGGGTAAAACACCTGGAAGATGATAATATTATAAACCCAAGACAATTTGGGTTCAGACAAGGAAGATCATGTACCACAAACTTTATGTTTCTACTCAAGACTAATAGACATAGTGCAAGAAAGGGATGGATGGGCTGATTGTGCTTTCCTGGACTTACAAAAAGCTTTCAACAAGGTACCACCACCACAAAAACATATAGAAGGGATACAAGGGAACCTACTAAAATGGATGAAGGACTTCCTGATTGGTAGAAAGATGAGAGTAGTACTCAGAAAAATATTCAGGTTGGAAGGAGGTGATCAGTGGAGTTCCACAAGGATCTGTACTGGCTCCAATAATGTTTGCTATTTATATGAATGACATGGATGATGATGTGCAATGTCACATAAGCTTCTTTGCAGACGATGCTAAATTGTTAAAGAAAGTAAAAACCGAAACAGATTGTGAATCATTACAGGAAGACCTGAATAAGGTATAGAACTGGAGCCAGAAATGGGAAGAGGACTTCAATATTAAGAAGTGTAGCATAATGGAGTTTGGAAAAAGTAAAAATAGAATATCAGGACAATATAAAATTGAAACTAAGGAGGTAAAGAAAGTGGGATCTGAAAAATATTTGGGAGTAATTATCTCAAACAACTTGTCCTATGATAAACAAATAAACAAAATTGTCGAAGAATCCTACAACTTGCTAAGATCAATAAAAGTGGCATTTACATATTTGAATGAAGAAATGATTAAAATAATATTAATCACACTGATAAGGCCTAGACTAGAATATGTGGCAACATTGTGGTCACCCAGTACCAAAAAGAATATAAAGAAAATAGAAAGAATCCAGAGAGCAGCCACAAAAATGGCTCCTGCACTTTCAAACTTGTCATATGAGGAGAGACTGGATAAATTGGAGTTACCGACTCTGGAGCAAAGAAGAGAGGTGACCTACTGACCATCTACAGAATCATGAAGGGCACAGAAATACTCGATAGAGAGGACTTGTTAATCTGGGACAAGAGAAACACAAATGGACATGGAAAAACTCAAAAAACACAGTTATAGAAGAGATCTGAAGAAGAATAGTTTAACACATAGTGGTGGACACTTGGAACAAACTGGACAAAAAAAATAATGTGTGCAAAAACCATTCATGAACTTAAGAGCAAACTAGACACTGCAAGATACAAAGGCAGGACACCATGAGTGTAGCTCCCCTTCCCGTAAAATACAACTAGGTAAATGCAATCTCCTCTTAGCATCCATTCCCAAATGTATATTTCTCATTACACTTTTTAATCCACCTAGGCATTTACTTGTTTCTCTCAATCTACATTCTACCTCTACATCCACTCATCCCTTTCCCACCACATTTGCACCCTAGTATCTAAAACTATCTACTTCTAGTCTCTCTCCTTTAATAATTACTTCCAGTCTGTTGCCACTTTCTCCCCTTGTACATCTCATCACCTTACATTTACCCATATTTATCTTTAACTTCCTATCCCTGGAGCCGCAGCGTCTACGTCGTGGGACCACCCCCCAACCCCAAGAGTTGGGGGCCAAACGGCGGCAACCAGCCCTGGCCACTGACAGCGAAGAAAACAAATGAAGAAGTATTGAGAGAAATGGAGACAGATAGGGAATTGATGACAACAATAAGGAAAAGACAGTTGCGATTCTTAGGACATATAATGAGGAGGGAAGGGTTGGAAGAGGTGGTGATGACGGGAATGGTGGAGGGAAGGAGAGCAAGAGGAAAGCAGAGGGAGTATATGGATGGGCTGATGAGGGCGATGGGAAAACAACTCAAACCAGCACAGATGTTACCAGTAACTAGGGACTGTGAACGGTGGCGCTCCATGGTTGCCGAAGTCCAAGAGGATATGGCACGATGGTAAAGTAAGGTAAGGTCATAATGATGGCATGGACCACTGGGCACCCTATAGATATAGAGCTTCATCGAATATAATGAACAAGGTGTCATAAAAAAAAAAAAAAAATCTCACCATAAACCAGTTGGCACAGAGGTGAGATTACTGAAAAAAATGCCTTCATAGCAAACATGAATAGTAAAACCAAAACAAAACCGGGAATTCCTGTTGGATCATCATCTCCTAAAGGTCCAGCCGCATTACTTTGTGTGCTTAGAGGTAGTGTGCCACCGAGTGTGAGTAAGCACTGTCCAAGCAGATCCAAGCTTGGACATTAAACAACATGAAGAAAATGAAGATCTATACTTACAACATAAGAACTCTCTCAGAAGACCACAGGCTGGAGAGTTTAATGGAAGAACTAGACAACATCAAGTGGGACATCATAGGACTGAGCGAAGTCTGAAGAGTGGAAGAAAAGCTGATACAATTACAAGATGGTCACCACCTGTTCTACTACAGAGGTAAGGGCAAAGAAAGATCTAGTGGAGTAGGATTCTTGATCAACCGAGAGGTTGCTGGTAACATAGTCAAGTTCAGTAGTTTATCGGACAGGGTAGCTTGGATTGTGATTAGGCTGTGTAAAATATACATACATACATACATACTTACATACATACACCAAAGCTTTTTCCCCCTCACAAGGGGGGTAGCCAAAAAGAAAAAGGCATAAAATCATTCCCACCCATTCCATCCCTGAATACACTCCACACCCCTCCACCCTCCCTCATATCTTAGCACCTCCTGGATGACGGGTCATCCCTGCACCTTGTCCACTGCCCTGGGTCAGAAGCAGTGTCGCAAGACACAGCACATCCACAGCAAGGCCGCTTCATTAAATTAGCGACCCCCCCCTCTCCGTCCCCCCATGCATAAAAGGAGAAGACGGGGAGAAATCCCTTTGGGCTGCTTCAAATTTTGCTCACACATACTACCTCACCCCCCATCACCCTGCCCATTCCACCTCATGCATCACAACATCATCCATATACAACCATTCTCCATTCACCCCTGTCTTCTGTCCTCTCCCGTCCTTCCTCAACAGACATTCCCCTCTTCCCCAAAGCCCCCTTCACCCCATCCATCCACCTCATCCTAGGACATCCCCTCATGTTCACTCCCTCCACATCTGCCTTCCATACCTCTTTTACTAGTCTTTCTTCACTCATTCTTTCCATGTGTCCAAACCATCCTAATACTCTTTCATCAACCCTATCTCCCAACTCCCTTTCCACCCCCGTTCTCCTCCTCACCTCCTCATTTCTCACTCTATCTAGCCTAGTAACCCCCATCATACTTCTCAGACACCTCATCTCAAACACATTCAAACTCCTTCTCTCTTCCTCTCTTATGTTCCATGTTTCTGCCCCATACAGTGCTGTTGGCACAATCACTCCTTCATACAGTCTCCTCTTAGCATCCATTCCCAAATGTCTATTCCTCATTACACTCTTCAATCCACCAAGGCATTTACTCGCTTCTCTCAATCTACATTCTACCTCCACCTTCACTCCACCTTTTCCTACCACATTTGCACCCAAGTATCTAAAACTATCCACTTCCTCCAGTCGCTCTCCCTTAATGCTCACTTCCAGTCTACTGTCACTTTCACCCCTTGTACATCTCATCACCTTACTTTTACCCACATTTATCTTTAGCTTTCTTCTGTGTAAAAGGTACACTTTATATATACTTCAGGTTTATGCACCAACTTCACAGAGTTCAGACAATGAAATTGAGTCCTATGATGATTTAAGTCAGGTAATAGACCAAGAAAAAAGTAAGCACACATTGTTAATAGGAGACTTTAATGCTAAAGTGGGGAAGAAGATGGGAGATTAGACATGCATTGGGAAGTTTGGAATAGGTGTAAGAAATGACAGAGGTGAGATGTTAGTAAATTTTGCAGAGAACTACAACATGAGAATAATGAACACTTTCTTACAAAAGCGTGTAGGTCATAAATGGACCTGGAGAAATCCAAATGAAACAACAAAGAATGAAATAGACTTCCTATTAGGAGATGAGAGCAAAAGTGTTAGTAATGTTACAGTGATAAATAAAATCAACATAGGTAGTGACCATAGAATGGTAGATTGCACAGCTAAATTCAATTTCAGAGCTGAGAGAAATAAAATATTTTAAGAAAGAAAATAAGCCTTGTAAAGGTTAAGGATAATAAGAAATTTCATTTAGAAATTAAAAATAGATTCAAAGCTCTAAGAACTAATGAGGATACCATGGAAGATACAAATTTGAATTTAGTGAAAATCATTAGGGAATCAGCAGAGAAAGTAGGAAGCACAAAAAAAAAAAAGAGAGAAAAAAATACTCCAAAGCTACAAATGACCTAATTAAAAGAAGAAGGACCATGCAGATTAAAACAGGGGAGGTGAAGTGGAAAGAGTAGAACAAAACAACAAAAGGCAGAGATCAGAGAAAAGAAACATGGATGAAATAGAGGAAACTATTCAGAAGGGTAAAAGTATTAAAGGGACTGTGTGCAGACATGCTTTAGGAAGACAGTAAATGATATGTTTGAAAGATAGAAATGGAGAAATCATTAAATGCAGAGACAGAATGGTACAAAAGAGTAGAAGAATCTTACCAAGAGCTTTACTCATCAAAGACCATAGTTGAGTCAGAAAATTCATCTGTAGACATTAGTAGTGTATCAGAGATTACAAAGGAAGTAGAATTTGCTCAAAAAAAAAATATGAAACAAAGAAAAGCACCTCGGGAAGATGGTATATCGATAAATCTCTTGAAAGACGCAGGGAAAGAAGTTCATATTAAGTTAGCTCAGTTGTACAGCCAGTGCTTACATCAAGAAAGCATTCCTGATGTGTGGTGCAATACTATAGTGATTTTGCTTCATAAAAAAGGAGACCAGAAGGACCTTAGTAACTACTGACCAATTAGTTTGCTATCAAATTTATATAAAGTATTCTCCAAGATACTTACAAACAGACTAAGAAAATTTTAGATGGAAATCAACCGAGAGAACAGGCAGGCTTTAGGAACAGATATTCGACTCTAGATCATTTGCAGGCAATGAACCAACTAATTGCGAAAATGACAGAATACAATATACCTCTCTGTTTAGCTTTTGTAGATTACGAGAAGGCCTATGACTCAGTAGAACAAATAGTAACACTAAACTCGCTACACAAACAGGGTACAAATGACCAGATCATAAGAGTTTTAGAAAAGATTTATGCGAAAGGTACTGCTATAATTCAACTACATAAAGATACAGAAAAGATCAAGATTGAGAAAGGAGTACGGCAAGGCGATACCATTTCATCCTAATTATTTACAGCTTGTTTGGAAGATATTTTCAGAAGGTTGAGTTGGGAAGAAAAAGGTTTGAAATTTATTGGCAAATATTTAATCGACCTAAGATTTGGGGATGACATTATTCTTATTTTAGAAAGAGCAGAAGACTTGCAAGGTATGCTGAGTGATCTGAACATGGAAAGTCTCACAGTAGGTTTAAAAATAAATAAGAGTAAAACCAAAGTAATGTTCAACACGAAAGTTCAAAGTCAAGAAATTATACTCAATGGTGAGAGTCTTGAAGAAGTTGAAGAGTATAATTATTCAGGGCTGATGGTGAAAATAACCAAAGATCATGATAATGAAATAAAGACATATTACAATTGGTTGGAAAGTGTTTGGTAAGTATAATAAAATCCTGAAAGGCTCTATCTTTATGTATGAAATGTAAAGTTTACAATCAATGCATTCTACCATCAATAATCTATGGGTGTGAGACTTGGAAACTGACGAAGGTGATGGAAACAAAACTAAGGACTGCACAGAGGAGAATGGAGAGATCAATGATGGGAATAATGCTGAGTGGCCAAAAGAGAGCAAGTTGGGTTGAGAGAGCAGACTAGAGTGAAACATACTGTGGAGGCAGTAAAAGAGAGGAAGTGGAATTGGGCAGGTAAGTTAGTGCGAACAACTGATGAGCGATGGAGCAAGTGCATTACTGAATGGACACCGTGAGATGGGAAGCGTGGAAGAGGGAGACCAGACAGAAGGTGTAGAGACAAGATAGAGAAGTTTGTGGGAGTGATGTGGCAGAGGTTGGCATGGTTGTGTGAATCATGGAATGCTATGAAGGAGGCCTTTGTTCAGCAGTGGACTCAGGATGGCTGATTTGACTGACAATTAGGTAAATACAGCTAGGTAAATACACAACCATTTTCCACTCACCCCTATCTTCTGTCTTCTCCCGTTCTTCCTCAACAGCCATTCCCCTCCTGCTAAATATCCCTTTCATCCCCTCCATCCATCTCATCTTTGGTCATCCCCTCAAATTCACTCCATCCATCTCTACTTTCCACACCTTTTACTAATTATTATTCACTCATTCTTTCCATGTGTTCAGACCATCCCAGTACTTTCATCAGCCATATCTGCCATCTCCTTTTCCATCCCCACTCTCTTCTTCACCTTGTTTCTCACTCTATCCAACCTTGTAACCCCTACCATACTTCTCAGACATTTTCATTTTAATCTCTTCACTACAGGGCACATCGCATGTCTGGCAGCATTAGCTGCCCGACGTGCAATGTTGCGTCATAATAATCGCATTATAAAAAATAAAGTCAGTGCTCAATCGCTCGTTCTCTTTCACCCGTGAATTTTGATAACCATAGAAAATATGATGAAGCCAGTTTAGAGAGAATGGAGGTTACGTAGGTACGACTACAATAAATATAATCAAGATGCCGACATCAGCATCATTGCATACCCACTTGCTCCTCATGCCGCCTACGTAGGCGTCACCGTATGGAAGTGGTTAAACACATTTAAACTCTTCCTTTCTGCCTCTCTGAAATTCAAAATCTCTGCCCTATACAGTGACATTGACATTAACATATCTACATATATTTGAAATATCTATTATATATCTACATACCAAAAGACTTCCTCCTCCTCCTAAGTAAGGTAGCCACATTTACACTATGCCAAAAACTTCAAATATCTGCTTTACTATGAGAATTTTATCTACACACCATTTTCCTTTCCTAAATCCACACAGCTCTTCCCTAATTACTCCCTCTGTTCTCCTAATCCTCCCAACACCCTCCCATACACCTTAACAACTACACTTAACAGACTGGTCCCTCTGAAACCAATACATTTATATTTGTTCCTTAAATTTTTTGTATAGCAAATTATACATGCACTCCACTCCTCACAACGCTTCCTTCCCTTAGGACACCTTAAACAATCTCACTAGCTAATCCACTATAATTGCTGCTCCTTTTATCAGACACTCCACATCGCACCCATATAAACCAGGGGTTTTACCAGCTTTCATCACTTTCACTGCTCTCTGTATCTCCTTTGTTCCTATAGCCCTATCATTCTCCTCTCCCATCACAATCATTTCCCTGTTATCCTCTATTACTACAATCAAATAATAAGAGAAACAAGAATAGAGAAAGAATGGGATGTTTCAAGGAGGAAGTGCTAAAGTGTACGAAGATTGTACATGGGATGAGGAGAATGGGAAGGAACAGGAGAGGCAAATGGTGGGATGAAAAGGTGAATACAGTGGTAAAAAAAGAAGCAAGCAAATATAAAAATGATTATGAGCAGAAAAACGAGAAATAATTACACGAGTGATCAGCAATAACAGCATTATTGCCTTCTTCGAAGAAACTTATGTTACTCATGTGTAGGATGGCTGCCACAATTCTCAGTATATCCATTTGTCTATCCTTATCCATTCCCATAACACTCATAGCTGTAAAAGAAGACAAGATATCAGAAATATATCCTTGGTATACTTAGTATTCTAAAAGGTACTCCTGAAAAAAATATCAAAATGCATAAAAATCTGGATTTATAATGGCTAGAGATTACCAAAACAGTTGCAAAGCAAAATTATCATAATTTTTGAAGGCATGATATACTGAAAAGATGTAACAGACACTAATGGTGTTATACAAATAATTCCTTGACAAACCTTTTAGAGTTTCTTTGAACTCTTCAGCATCATTTACACCTGGAACTTTATACACTTTAGTCTGGTTGAGATAGTAGTAGTAGTCCATACTTGTAATACCTAGGTTTTCCTTCATCTCTGGTGTTGCTCCCAAACAAAGCTGATAGAAAATATGAAAGCTTCTCTCTCCTTCACTTAGAGAATGAACTCGAGATTTCTCTAGTAAAAAATTTGAAATTTTACCTCCAAGTGGTTCACCACTTTTTGAGAACTGGATCTCAATGTACTTTCCCTGGAAATAAAGGAAAATTGATAATTAGATCAATAAATAAATAAAAATAAATAAATTAATAAACAAATAAATTGTGCCCTTAACATCAAAACCAAATAACAAAAATATTGACATAAATCAATACCCATACACACAATGTCAACACATTAAATCCTGACTGGTAGATGTTGAATGATACATCACATTAAGTTTGTGATTTATTGCCATGCTTTGGCACACTCCCCTTACATGCTTGCATACAGGTACATAAGGGCAGCGCTCGGCTGCCTAAATTATTGTACATCTTACATCTCCCTCCAAGATAAACCATGATAATTGTCATGGGTGAACTAATACTATAATACAGTATATATGGAAGAGCATGAACATAACATGAATTTTTGACAATAATGGACAAAGGTATACAATGTGCATGTGACATGGGTACATGACCCCAGTATAATGAATTCCAGAGAGTAGGAGTCACACCACTGCTGAATAATTTTTTTTAGCCATGTGAGCGGCCATGATTGCATGTGTGGGTGACTTGGGTGTTGGCCCTGGGGGGGTGGGCAAGGGTGTGCTGTGTGATGTCAGTGGTGATGGAGATAGCCCTTCAAGTGTCGTGATCATGGTTCTCATGTGGCAACGATTCCTTCTTGATACTCAACCACTGCCATCCAGCTTGACAGCATACTGCTGGTGTGGGAGTGCCTCAACAACAGTGCCAGTCCTGTCCCAGACAATTGAAGTCTGGTTCTGTAGTCACACGTGAGCACCGGGGAGGAGGGGTGGCAGGGTTCTTGCTGGGCTGCTGTTGACCAGGGTTTCACCATTGTCGACCATCTGTTCCTCCCGCTGCCAAAGCACCCTGGCCAATGTTGGATGACTTGGAGGTGTTGGCCACCAGTAGACACCCTGTCCCATAACTGTCTCCCCACACCTAGCTGCACAAGCGATTTGTCAATTCCCCGAATTGGTGTGTTTAGGTAATGGAGTAGGGCCAGTGAGGCTGTATCTGTGTTGAGGCTGCCTCTGCCATCAGTGTTGGCCATGATGAGACATTTCACAACCTTGACCATGGCCTCTGCATTGCCCATGAATTGGGAATAATGGGTGGATGAAAGTCTCACTGAGATGCCCCATTTCTTGAAGAAGTTGGTCATGTCTTCACTGGCCAGATTCGTTCCACTGTCCGTCGATATAAAGTGGGCCAGTTCCAGCCAACCTGTCAGCCTGTCCACATATGCCATGTACATGTGGCCCTAGTGTTGGAACATGTCTGATACTGTACAGTGAAAGAGGTATTCAGGGGAAGGAGTTACAATGTGTGTTTCAGCCAGTAGGGACAGGGCATGGGCCTTGCATTCCTCACAAGACCGCCTGTGATGCTGGAGGTTGCCCTCTATCCCTGGCCAATAAACTGCCTACCTGGACCTGCAGAGCATGGAGTTGACACCCTGGTGGCCCATGTGCAGGTTAGCTGCTATTTGTTGGTGGAGAGCTTCAGGGATGACCAGGCGGATGCATCCATGGTTGAACATGTATCTCATGATGTCTGTCATGATGGTCAGCCTCTCCCTAACCCTACAGAAGGGATGAAGGCAAGCCACTTGTGATTTATTAGGGTGCCAGTCACCAGCAGTGACCTTTGCTAGTAGCATCTGGTAGACTGGGTCTGCAGCAGCAGCCTCTCTGATGCACTCTTCATCCACCACAAATCCTTGCATGATTGCAGCTGAAAATGCGGTAGCTACTGTTACAGCTAGGTCCCCGTCGAGGTTGATGTTGGTCCTACTGGGCTCAGCCCTGAGGGCGGGGTAGCATGATAAGCGATCCGCAGTGGAATTACATTTTCCGGGTAGGTACTTCACTTGGAACTTGAAGTGTAGGGTCCTCTCCTTGAGCCTAAGGAGGCGGAGGATTGCTATGTCCACCAGGGCCCGATCCCCCCAATAGCTTAGTCAGGGGGTGGTGGTCTGTGATGACAATGAGATTGGGGCACCCAAGGAGGAATAGTCTCACTTTCTACAAGCACCACACAATGGCGAGGGCCTCTACCTCCACCACAGCATAGCCTGACTCAGCGAGGGTGACATGGCGGCTGCCACACAGTGCAAGGATATCAGCCCCCTTTGCAACAGAAGGGCGTGTCGGTGGATGTGCACCCACAGTATTGCTGAAGAACAAACCCGATGCCCTCCTTGCTCCAGTTGGTGATGGCAGCTGTGGGGCAGGACTTATTATAGTATGTCAGGCTGTCCCTGGCAAGTTGGCAGATGATGTCCTGGGCCTGGTGAAACTTGGTACAGAGTTGCTCATCCCAGTAGATGTACTTGCCAAATGGCTTCTTCAGGAACTTCTGGAATGTGTTCATGATGGGAGCTGTGGCAAGGAATGGTGCCAGCTGATTTACTAATCCGTACTCAGCTCTGACGTCGATGATGTTGGGCTGGGGCAGCATAGGGAAGTTTCTGATGGCTGCCTGCCAATCCTCCATGGGTTTGTACTCTTCCCAGCTGAGCTTGAACCCTACGAAGTCCACCTCTCTCCTGGCGAATTGGAGTTTCTCTGGTTTTAGTGTGGTGCCCTTAGCTGCACAGGAATCCAGGAAGTCATAATTGTGCCAAAATGCGTCCTCAATGCCACTGTTGTGCAACAGGATGTCATCCACACATTTGTGCTTCCTTACTACCCCTTGTATGGCATCATTGAACCACTTTTTGTATGCATCACCAGCAGTGCAGTGGCCCATGGGGTGCAGCAATACCTGTACCTACCCCATGGCATGATGAATGTGGTGAGGTTGCAGCGATCTGGGTGGAGTTCCACTTGGTGGTATCCCCAGTGTGCACCCACCACTGACTTATAAGAGTGCTTGGGAATGTCGGATGCTATGTCAAAGGGTGCAGGGGTGTGGCGAGTCTCCCGCAGACATGCTGTGTTGAGCTGCTGAATGGAATGGAATGATTCGAGGGTTGTCTGGCATCGCGACAGCAAAGGTCATTGACACCGATATCGTCAAAAGAAAGTCAATAATAACTATGAATAAAATAAAAGGGTAATTTAAAACATATATATTCTTTAAGTAATAATTAAAAACAAAACTTATTTACAACTTTTGAAGAAGGCCAGCTTTTTCGATGAATTTAAAAATGCCACTAGCATTATACACTACTTCCTCTCCAAGGATCTTGGCAAGGATGTATCTGCTATCCCCATCAAGAGCCTCGGAGAGGTATCGGTGTCTAAGGTCCCCAAGACTGGGGCATTCAACCAGCAAATGTCGCACAGTCAGGGGGACCAAACATTCCTCGCAATTAGGCTGATAATTTCCATCCATCAAATATTTGTGAGTAAGACGAATGTCCAATCCTGAGTCTGCATAGTGCTGTTTCCCATCTCCTAGGCATTCTATCATATTCCCAAGGAGATATCACATTTGTAATCTCCTTCATCTTATTAGGATTAACCAAGCTCCAGTGTTCCTGCCAGATACTGTGAGTAAAAGTTTTAATTTCTGAAAAGTAATCACTGAATAACAGTGGGTATCTCCTTGGAAATAGCTCTGTTGCTGCATGTTCGGCTAATTTATCAGCCTCTTCGTTTCCATTCACTCCAACATGTGCAGGGACCCAGCATAACTTTATTTCAGTACCTCACCTCTCTATAATATGAATCCACTGCAAGATTTTTAAAATCAGCGGATTTATAGTTATAAGCACAGAGTGCTCCAACACCCTTTTGGAGTCACAGAAAAAGGTAAAGCTACCAGTATCCAGAGTTGCCACTTTCTCAACAGCAGCTAGAATAGCATACAGCTCAGCTGTAAAGATAGAGGCTAAAATAGAAAGACCACCTCTGCATAAAAAGTTGCTACTATAGACTACAAACCCAACACCAGCATCAGATTTGGAGCCATCACAGTGTCACTATGCTCTACAACATGGTTCATCAAAATTGAACGGGCTTCATCCTCTGACGTGTCTTTCTTAAAACCATTGAAATATTTACAAAAAGTCACTTCCGGTAGCTTCCAGTGAGGAATTATTGATGGTTTGAAAGGTAATAACTCGTGCATATTTCTATGTTAATTAAAATCTGCTTCACCCAAAAACCATATGGTTGAAGAGATTTTGGATGAGCTTCATAAAAGTTAAAATAGGTTTCCTTAGTTACCATTTTAAAAGTTACAGATTCAGGGAGCCTCTGTAGCCTATACCAATATCTTAGTAAGAAAGACTGGCAATAAATATCCAGGGGTAATTCACCCGCGTCTACCAAAAGACTTGGAATAGGCGAAGTTTTAAATGCACCAGTAGCTAGGCGGATGCTTGCATGGTGTATTGAATCAAGCGTTTTGAGCTGGTTTGGAGAGGCTGAAGAATAGATCTCGCAACCATACAAGATTTTTGAAAATACAAGTGCCTTATACAACTTCAGTAATGTTTTTCTATCTGCACCCCAGGAAGTATGAGCGAATACTTTTAGAATGTTCATTGCATTACCGCAATCTTTGGTCGAATATTAAACCCAAGAAACGGGTCTCTTGAACACAAGGGATTCGTTGTCCTTTAATGTAAATATCAGGGTCTGGATGTATTCCTCTGATTCTACAAAAATGCACAAGGACAGTTTTGCTCATAGAGAACTTAAAACCATTCATTTCTGCCCATTCAATAATCTTATCGATTGTCAGGTGGATTTTCCTTTCCACCATAACCATTCTTGCTCCAGAAAAAGATATGGACAGGTCATCCACAAAGAGTGTGTGTAGGATATCATGAGGAATGACAGACGATATTCTAATAATAGCCAAAGCAAATAATGTGACACTCAACACACTCCCTGTGGTTGGTTGGTTGGTTGGTTTATGAGTTTTAGGCTCAAAAGCCAAGCACTGGAGCATCAAGGGCTATTCAGTGCTATGAAAGCTAAAAGGCGGATGAAAGCTAAAAGTTCAGTGATTTCATTGAAAAAAATAATAATAAAATCGTAAATTACAGTGAGTTATAATAGGTGATAAAACTTGATAAGCTTTAAAAATCTGACCACATGGGCTACTTCACAGTTATCATCAAGCAAGTCCGTCATGGACTTGCCTGTGATTGAACATGCTCGTCGTTCACGTTGAAAACATATGCACTCCGTTAAAAAGTGCGGTACTGTATGGTAATGTGAGCCTGACATGTGCGGCAGAATGGTACCTGCCGCTTGTCGCCACCTGTCATTAAAAAACTGTGTGTCAGATGTGTATGTCCAATTCGCAATCTGGTCAAGATGATGCTGTTCCTTCTATTTGGGCAATTGTATGATTCCCATTTCTTTATGAAGGGACGGATCTTTTTTAGCTTCAAGTTATCAGTTAAGGTGCTCCATCTATGCTGCCACTTATTTTGTATATGAGTGTGTATAATCTCCTTAAGGTCGCCATGGGGTATATGGACGGCAGTAGTCGGCTATAGATCAGCTACTGCCGACTTTGAAGCTTTATCTGCCGTTTCATTCCCCATGACGCCGGTGTGACCAGGTACCCAACAAAAGTTCACCTTGGTACGTTTTCATGAGTGCAGGAGGACCAGCCAATCTTGCACTTCTTGCACCAGTGGGTGAGTGGGCAAAAGTTGCCGAAGAGAAGCTGAAACACTGTTGGAATCTGTATAAATAATGAAACTTTGCTCGTTTGAGCAACTATAGTAGATCTCTTTCACTGCCAGGAGTATTGCATAAGCTTCTGCAGTGAAATTTGAGCAAAGAGAGGGTAATTTACGTTTAATAATTTTTCCGTTAAAAACTGCAGCAGAGCCTACACCTTGCTTAGACTTAGAGCCATCGGTATAGACAGAGATAGAGGTATTGTATTTAGAGGAGCGTTCTAAGAATTGCACCTTGACAGCCTGAGGGTCGTGGTGGTGTTTACAGAAAATTTTGAAAGTAATAAAAAGATGTTTTGGAAAGAAATTAAGAGAGGAAGAGGAGGCGAATCAAGTAGAGAAGAAAAGGTAAAAGGTGCAGATGGAGAGATGATAATGGAAGAGAAGGCAGTAAGGGGAAGATGGGCATAATATTTTAGGGAGTTGCTAAATGTGAAGGAGGATAGGGAAGGAAAGATTGCTGCAGTGGGAAGTGCAAAGAAAATGAGAGTGATGAATGAGGAGAAATAAGGAAGGATGAGGTGAAGGCAGTTGTTAAGATGATGAAAGCAGGTAAGGCACCTGGTCTGGATGGATGCCATGCGGAATGTCTGAAAAAGGGAGGTACAGTGATGGTGGACTGGTTGGTGAGGTTATTTAATGTTTGTTGGAGAGAGGGTAGAGTGCCCGAGGACTGGAGGAGTGCCTGTACAGTATAGTTCCTCTTTACAAGGGAAAAGGGGACAAGTGTGAATGTAGTAGTTTCAGAGGGATTAGCTTGTTGAGTGTAGTTGGGAAGGCTTATGGTAGGATCTTGATTGAGAGGATTAGGAGAGGAACAGGAGTAATTGGTGAGGAACAGTGTGGATTTAGGACAGGTAGAGGTTGTGTAGATCAGATCTTTGTGGTAAGACAGATATGTGAGACAGCTATAGGAAAGGGGAAGGATGTTTTTTGGGCTTTTATGGATATGGAAAAGGCTTATGATAGGGTAGACAGGAAGGCACTGTGGGAGGTTATGCAGATATATGGGATAGGAGGAAAGCTTCTGGGAGCTGTCAAGAGTTTTTATGAGAATAGTAGAGCTTGTGTCAGGATTGGAAATGGAGAGAGTGAGTGGTTCGAGGTAAAGGTGGGACTTCGTCAAAGATGTGTTATGTCGCCCTGGCTGTTCAATTTATACATGGATGGGGTGGTGCGAGAGGTAAATGCAAGGGTAGTGGGTCAGGGATTGGAGATGGTTAAAGAAAATGGAGAAAAGTGGGAGGTGAGCCAGCTGTTGTTTGCGGACGACACTGCACTTGTGGCAGGATCGGAGGAGGGATTGAGGAAGTTGGTGGCAGAGTTTGGGAGAGTATGTGATAGAAGAAAGCTAAAGATAAATGTGGGTAAAAGTATGGTGATGAGATGTACAAGGGGTGAAAGTGACAGTAGACTGGAAGTGAGCATTAAGGGAGAGCGACTGGAGGAAGTGGATAGTTTTAGATATTTGGATGCAAATGTGGCAGGGAAAGGTGGAGTGAAGGTGGAGGTAGAATGTAGATTGAGAGAAGCGAGTAAATGCCTTGGTGGATTAAAGAGTGTAATGAGGAATAGACATTTGGGAATGGATGCGAAGAGGAGACTGTATGAAGGAGTGATTGTGCCAACAGCACTGTATGGGGCAGAAACATGGAACATAAGAGAAGAAGAGAGAAGGAGTTTGAATGTATTTGAGATGAGGTGTCTGAGAAGTATGATGGGGGTTACTAGGCTGGATAGCGTGAGAAATGAGGAGGTAAGGAGGAGAACAGGGGTGGAAAAGGAGCTGGGAGATAGGATTGATGAAAGAGTATTAGGATGGTTTGGACACATGGAAAGAATGAGTGAAGAAAGACTAGTAAAAGAGGTGTGGAAGGCAGATGTGGAGGGAGTGAACATGAGGGGACGTCCTAGGATGAGGTGGATGGATGGGGTGAAGGGGGCTTTGGGGAAGAGGGGAATGTCTGTTGAGGAAGGACGGGAGAGGACAGAACTCAGGGGTGAATGGAGAATGGTTGTATATGGATGATGTTGTGATTGCATGAGGTGGAATTGGCGGGTGGATGGGGGGTGAGGTAGTATGTGTGAGCAAAATTTGACGCAGCCCGAAGGGATTTCTCCCCGTCCTCTCATTTTATGCAATGGGGGGACAGAGAGGGGGGGTCGCCGATTTAATGAAGCGGCCTTGCTGTGGATGTGCTGTGTCTTGCGACACTGCTTCTGACCCAGGGCAGTGGACAGGGTGCAGGGATGACCCGTCATTCAGGAGGTGCTAAGATGAGAGGGAGGGTGGAGGGGTGTGGAGTGTATTCAGGGATGGAATGGGTGGGAATGATTTTATGCCTTTTTCTTTTTGGCTACCCCCCTTGTAAGAGGGAAAAAGCCTTGGTATATGTATGTATGTATGTACAAATGCAAATCTCCACAGGGGGTTTACACCAAGGAGGATACTTTGTTGGGCCTAATTTGGCTATAGTAGCGTCATAAAGACCGATCTCTCTAGATTCCTTCTCCAATCGAACCTCCAGTGGCTTAGGAATACGGGGCCTATCTGGAGAGACGTCGTAAGGGTTCATACAAAATTTAAAGTTGGAGTTATCCTTTGATGTCAAACATTTGGCCAAATATTGTAGTCCCAGCTCCTCTCTGCGTAAGGAAAGAGGTGGTACACCTGAGTCCACATATAGGCTGTCCACAGGGGAGGTACGATAGGTACCCGTGCAGATTCTCAAACCCAGATTGTGCACATCTAATTTTTCAAGGGTGGTTCTAGTAGCAAAGCCATATATCTGGCAAGCATAATCAATTTTGCTGAGGCAGAGAGTTTTATAGAACCTTAATAAAATAGTACAATCAGCTCCCCAATCATAATGTGAGACAACTTTCAGAATGTTGGTGGACTGTCGTACTCTAACACATAAGTCGTTAACATGGGAAACGAATGTGAGGCCCTTGTCAAAAATCACACCAAGGAACTTCACCTCACTCTCATATGGGAGGATAACTCCCTTCAAAAACAGAGTTGGTATCTCTTCTTGCTTCCTACACCTTAGTTTTTTGAGGTGAGAACTTGAAACCTCTCCTGTCAGCCCATTTAGTGACTGCATGATAACATGATAATCTTTTAAAATTTACAGTCTACAGGAAACCAACCAATAAGGACGATTTGACTCACTTCCTTTCCCACCATGACCTCAGTATTAAGAAAGGTGTAGTTATAGGTTTCTACCTCAGAGCTCTCAGAATTTGTTGCCCTGAATTCTTAGAGGACGAGTTTAGGCATATAAAGGAGGTCTTTCAGAAATTATAATATCCAGAGTGCATCATCCACCAGTGCAAGAAAAAGGCACTCAAAATAATAGAAGGGCGGGAGCCAACGAAAGATCCAGCTAGGCTTATCCTTCCAGCCAGCAGCGTCACCACCACCCTCACCCGGACACTTGGGCATTGTAACATTCAGGTAGTGGGGCAGTCCAGCAGGACTATCAAAGAGCTCTCTAGAAGGAGTGACAACCAGGATGAGATGTGGGGAAAAAATGCTGGTGTCTACCGCATACCCTGTGCTGGATGTGATAGAGTATATATCGTCGAGACCTCCCGTGACCTGAAGACCTGGATCCGGGAGCATCGCTACGATTCCAGGAACAACATCACCACCAACGCCTGTGTTATCCACCGGAACACCAACGACCACCTGATGGATTGGGATAACGCAGAGCTTCTTTTTAGTGAACCAGACAGGGTGAGGAGGAAATGCCTGGAAGCGGCCGCCATTCAAAGCTTCAAAACCATTGAGCAGAACAGAGGCATGTTCAACATCGCCCCTCCTATCATCCATCTGTTACCCACATTATACAAATGTATGAAATGTCCCCCTTAGTCCATTTCAACAAACTGTCCGAAATGTCCTCCTTTTTCTCCACCAAGTCCCACCCATCCCCTTCTCACCCCCCCTCCGCCCTTCCACCTAGCACCCACCCCTCCCTGATAACCTCTCCCAGTTCCTTCCCCGTCAGCCTATATGTACTCAGAGTGTTTGCCATATGTCTGTACTTGAAAAAGCTGTAACAAGCGAAACGTCGTACCAATAAAGGTTTCGATCTCACACGGTGTTGATTCTCACATTCCTGGAAGTTCTGGGTTTTTCCCTGGCTTATGACAGGGGATTAGTATTGACAGATCCCAGGTATCAGGTGAAGAGTGTGTGGTCCATAGACCGTTATATACCGTAAGCAGGAACAGCTGTGAACACTGGGGAAGGTTGGCAATCATCTCATATCTAATGTCATCATCACCAGGGGAAGGGAGGGCTGAGCTTGATAAAGCATGTTTCATTTCATCGAAGGTGAAAGGTAGATTAAAGGACTCTGTATTGTTTGAAGGCAGAGGGAGAACTGTTGCCTAGTCACGATGTATTTGAAATTCAGGAGCATAATTAGCTGCACTTGAAACACTAGCGAAGTGGGCACCCAAGATGTCAGCAACCCTCTTCGGGTCACAAACATGAGTACTGTTAGATTCTAAAACGGGCAAGGCATACATACATACATACATATACCAAGGCGTTTTCCCCCTTACAAGGGAGGTAGCCAAAAAGGGAAAGGCATAAAAACACTCCCACCCATTTCATCCCTACATACACTCCACACCCCTCCCACCCTCCCTCTCATCTGAGCACCTCCTGGATGACGGGTCATCCCTGCACCCTGCCCACCGCCCTGGGTCAGAAGCAGTGTCGCAAGACACAGCACATCCACAGCAAGGCCGCTTCATTTAATCGGGGACCTTCCCTCTCCCTCCCCCCTTGCATATAAGGAGAGGACGGGGAGAAAATCCCTTCGGGCTGCGTCAAAATTTACTCACACATACTACAACACCCCCCACCCCCCTGCCCATTCCTCCTCATGCAATCACATCATCATCCATATACAACCATTCTCCACTCACCTCTGTCTTCCGTCCTCTCCCTTCCTTCCTCAACAAACATTCCCCTCTTCCCCAAAGCCCCCTTCACCCCATCCATCCACCTCATCCTAGGACGTCCCCTCATGTTCACTCCCTCCACATCTGCCTTCCATACCTCTTTTACTAGTCTTTCTTCACTCATTCTTTCCATGTGTCCAAACCATCCTAATATTCTTTCATCAACCCTATCTCCCAAATCCTTTTTCACCCATTCTCCTCCTCACCTCCTCATTTCTCACTCTATCTAGCCTAGTAACCCCCACCATACTTCTCAGACACCTCATCTCAAACACATTCAAACTCCTTCTCTCTTCTTCTCTTATGTTCCACATTTCTGCCCCATACAGTGCTGTTGGCACAATCACTCCTTCATACAGTCTCCTCTTCGCATCCATTCCCAAATGTCTATTCCTCATTACACTCTTCAATCCACCAAGGCATTTACTCGCTTCTCTCAATCTACATTCTACCTCCACCTTCACTCCACCTTTTCCTGCTACACTTGCACCCAAGTATCTAAAACTATCCACTTCCTCCAGTCGCTCTCCCTTAATGTTCACTTCCAGTCTACTGCCACTTTCACCCCTTGTACATCTCATCACCTTACTTTTACCTACATTTATCTTTAGCTTTCTTCTATCACATACTCTCCCAAACTCTGCCACCAGCTTCCTCAATCCCTCCTCTGACCCTGCCACAAGCGCAGTGTCGTCCGCAAACAACAGCTGGCTCACCTCCCACTTTTCTCCATTTTCTTTAACCATCTCCAATCCCTGACCCACTACCCTAGCATTCACCTCTCGCACCACCCCATCCATGTATAAGTTGAACAGCCAGGGCGACATAACGCATCCTTGACGAAGTCCCACCTTTACCTCAAACCACTCACTCTCTCCATTTCTAATCCTGACACAAGCTCTACTACTCTCATAAAAACTCTTGACAGCTCCCAGAAGCTTTCCTCCTATCCCATAAATCTGCATAACCTCCCACAGTGCCTTTCTGTCTACCCTATCATAAGCCTTTTCCATATCCATAAAAGCCCAAAAAACATCCTTCCCCTTTCCTATAGCTTTCTCACATATCTGTCTTACCACAAAGATCTGATCTACACAACCTCTACCTGTCCTAAATCCACACTGTTCCTCACCAATTACTCCTTCTGTTCCTCTCCTAATCCTCTCAATTAAGATCCTCCCATAAGCCTTCCCTACTACACTTAACAGGCTAATCCCTCTGAAACTACTACATTCACACTTGTCCCCTTTTCCCTTGTAAAGAGGAACTATACAGGCACTTCTCCAGTCCTCCGGTACTCTACCCTCTCTCCAGCAAACATTAAATAACCTCACCAACCAGTCCACCATCACTGAACCTCCCTTTTTCAGACATTCTGCATGGCATCCATCCAGACCAGGTGCCTTACCTGCTTTCATCATCTTTACAACTGCCTTCACCTCATCCTTCCTTATTTCTCCTCCATTCTCCTCACTCATCACTCTCATTTTCTTCGCATTTTCCACTGCAGCTATCTTTCCTTCCCTATCCTCCTTCACATTTAGCAACTCCCTAAAATATTCTGCCCATCTTCCCCTTACTGCCATCTCTTCCATTATCATCTCTCCATCTGTACCTTTTACTTTTTCTTCTCTACTTGATTCGCCTCCTCTTCCTCTCTTTATTTCTTTCCAAAACATCTTTTTATTACTTTCAAAATTTTCTGTCATACTCCTACCCCATTTCACATCTGCTCTCCTCTTTGCCTCCTTTACCTTTTGCTTTACTTCTCTTTTCTTTTCTTTGTACGTCTCATATGACTCCCCCGTCCTCTTTTGTAACCAATCTGTGAATGCTCGCTTCTTCTCTTCTACAACCTTCTTTGTTTCCTCATCCCACCATTCACTACCCTTTCTTCTATTTCCCCCCGTCCTTCTTGTTCCACACACCATCCTTGCACACTTTAAGACTCCCTCCTTGAACCATCCCCATTCCTCCTCCACACCCATCTCTGCTCCATCCTTTACTCCCTCCCACTCCTCCTTCAGCTTCTTTTCGTACTCCTTCTCCAAGGCAGTCGGTACAAATTTACCTTGTAATTTACGGATTTTATTCCAAATCTGGCTCGTAGGGGTAGCGATGGTTAATTCCGAAACATATTTCTACCAGGATTCACGCTTGACTTCTTTAAATATTTTCTTCTGTCTCGCATGGGCTCTAGAATAAGCAAGTTGGTTTGCCTCACAAGGCGACCTGAGCAATCTACGAAGGCATGTCCTGGTTATTTTCCTAGCAACCTCACACTGTTTATTCCACCAAGGGACTACAGGGTGCCTGGGTAGGCCAGCAGTTTTGGGGATGGTTTGTTGCACAGAATCTATGATGGTCTGTGAAAGGTGGGCATAAGCAGCAACAGGGGATAAAAAATTGGTGTGCGATTCATTGATAGCTGATGATTTAGTGAACTCTTTCCAATCAGCCTCCTTGATCTTCCATTTTGGCAGGCAGGGTGATGGGATACTTTTAACATATTGAAGTAGTATTGGCCAGTGGTCACTGCCATGCAGATCTCTATCAACAGCCCAATTGTACTCCAACCGGAGGGATGCTGTGCTTATAGTTAAGTCGATGGCTGAGGTGGTGTTATGAAAAATATCATATTGAGTGGGAGAACCATCGTTCAGCAGCACTAAATCATTATTGGCATCAAGTAGCTGCTCAATGATGTAACCCCATCTATCACAGTGTATGTCACCCCATAAGGTGTGCTTGGCATTGAAGTCACCCATTAAAATAAATGGTGGAGGGAGCTGGTTCACTAAGTCTTGGATATCTGAGACATCCAGCTGTCTATTTCGCCTAAGGTTGTCGAAAAGGTGGTCTTCAAGTTTAGGGTCTAAATAAAGGGAGCACAAAGTGATCTTTCTCTCGAGCTGAACCTGTACAGCACAGGCTTGAAGGTCTGTATTGAGCTGGATTGTAAAAAATCTAATAGACTTGTGAATTATGAAAGCAGTGCCACCCTGTGCCCTCTCCTCAATAATAGGGGGTGATCTATGAAAATTATAATTGAGTCCAGGATTATAACTCGTATCTCCTAGTTTTGTTTCTTGAAGGCACAAAATCATGGTGTTGTAGTCTCTAAAAAGTGTTTGGATGTGTTCAGAGCTACTGTTGAGACCTCAGCAGTTCCATTGTATGATGGACATTTTTATTTAGGAAGCTTTCCACTTCCAACTTTAAGAGACTTTTTCTTTTCTGCCTGATCAGTGTATTGTCTAGAGATAGTAGGCCTGCCATCAATTCCGCCTGGAGGCTTTCCACCTCTAGATCTCTCATCCTTTGAATTGCCCTGAGAGGAGTTAATACGGCCAGGATTGTGGCTCTCAATCTTGATCTTTGATGCGTTTGGTGTCGATGTATTAGTTTTTGGAGGACCAGTAGCATCCGATGAAAGCACCTTATATTTGTTTGAGGTAGGGATGCTCAGGGTAGGAGAGGGAGGGGTAGGGAATTTCCTCCCCTTTTCTTACCACGTGTTGGGGATCTCTCCGCCGTAACACCCTTTGCTGGCCGCGCATCATCTTGCGAATGCACATTCGCTAGTGAGGGAGTGTCCTCTGATCCCTCAATAACGGGCACAGATGATGCCTGAGTTAACTCCTGAGAAGGAGGGGTGGGGGAGCTGGGAGGTGCTACCTCAGCAACGGTCGAAGCCTGTTTCAGGCGGGTATCTGTTACCTCAGAGGTTCTACCATGTGAAGCGGTAGGCTGAGGCGCCTTAGAGACAGTAGCTCGTCTCTTTGTGACCTGGGCATATGTTCTAGTTTGGCCTAGAAGCTTCTTTGCGTATCGGATACTGATATGCTCTGCTTTGGATTTTTGAAGTGCTGCTTCTTCATCCTTATAGGATTGACAAGTCCTGTCATGGGCCTGGTGATCCTGGCCGCAATTCACACACTTGGGTGGTGTTGTGCATTCACCATGAATGGGGTAGGAGCATATAGCACACAGTTGCTCTCCACTGCAAGCAGTCGACGTATGGCCAAATTTAAGGCATTTGAAACATTTTAATGGCTTTCGCTTAAAAGGGCGCACAGCAATCCTTTCATTTTCAATTATGATATGCATAGGCAGGTCAGGGCTAGTAAAGGTTAGTACAATCATTTTGGTGCCCCGTAGTTTCCGGATATGGAAGATGTCATCAGGGCACATGTCCAGAATCTCTTTCTCTTCAAGATCGTATAGGTCTTTGTCATATATGACACCTCTACCATAGCTGAAGTCTGTGTGTGGCTTAATTTCCTTCAGAATCTCATCACTTTCAGCTTTTAAGTGACTCAGCATATAAGACTGAGTTTTGGACTTTCCATGTATTAGAACTTTGTTCTTGCCAAATCTGGTGATACCACCACTACAAATTCCACTTACTTTCCTCTGCAGATATTTACAGAACTTATAGTAATTATAGTTTACTTCCCGGGCAGTGGCCACCAACCACATTGGAGGACTTGGTAGTCTCTCCTTGTGGGAAGTATTTAAGCCATTTTCCTTCTCAGAAGGAGCATACAAAGAAGGTACATAAACATCTAGGGCATTAGGGGCACTGGCACATAAAGCCCCAGTGACGCCTGCTCCACAAACCTTCAAATTTGGAATATCGCTACTAGCTTTCAGAGCAGCATTGTGGCTAGTATATGACAGCCAGGCTTCCCAAGAATTTCCAGGTTCAGCATAACACATACGGATTTCCAAAGCTCTGGAGGAGGGAGAACCCAACTCAGTAGTAACTTTTACCACATTATTTTTACTAGTGGAATCATAATGCTGTTCTTCATTAGGAGTTATAGTCTCCTTTGAAGGACACAAAGAGTGAGAATTATCCAAATCGGGTTTGAAACGGCGGAAGGGTCAGCATCGGTTCCCTCCTGGTCAATGGGTTTTGGAGGAGGAGGGGCCTCCAAAACCTGGGAGGATGATTCATCCATAATTGGATGGAATCAAAGTTTTATGGTATAGCCTACTACTTATAGAGCACTTTCGGTAAGTTGTAGGGCCACACCATAAGCAACATGAGGTTTGAAGTGTGTGGAAAGAGATACTGCAGGTGCCTGGCGCCCCAGTCACTTAGGGAAAGTCCCTGCAGAGCCAGAAAAGGGTCCAGAAATGGCTATTTACAGGTAAAGGGCCTCAGCGTCGAGTTTTTTGGCTTTGACAACCCGTTTGTCCTCTGTAGTTTTGTCTCATATAGTATGAGGCCGGCGTAGCCACCCTTTTACCTGTACTACAAGGGAGAATGGTATCAAGCTCAGGAGTCTTCCTTCCCATGCGCATCCACTGACCACCGAACCTTGCGAGCCCTCGCCGGTGGCACCTGTCACCAGGTGAGCCCCCACCAACTTGGTCAGCTACCAGCACACAGGTCAGAGAGAAACCGGGAACTTAGAACTACCTTAAGAAGGTGCAAGAGAAAGTCGAGGGTGCTTCTCAGGGAAGGCAATCTGGAGTTTTTCAGAGAACCTACCCTGAGATAATAGCCTGTTCAGAAAGAGAAGAAAGAGTGCAGTAACTAAGAAGGATAGGGATAAACGAGCCATCAAATGAAAGAGGGGTGGAGGTTGTTTACCAGTTACTTACACTTTAGCCTGTGAGTCTTGGTTTGACAGTTCCAGTATGGTCTGTGCAGCATGATTGAATCTGCCAGGGAGGAAAAACTCTCCCCGCTGCCATAGCCCATACCTTCATCACTATGCACAAGCCCCTCCAGGACAGCAACCTGCTCACAGGGCGGAGGGGCACACTCCCCTGTGGCACACCTTCTTCTTGGCATTTTCTGTCTGAGTATGTATTACCCACCTTAACTTGAAAGATCCATTGAGCCAGGAAAGCTTGAATAAATAAAGGCAGTTCACCTCTCAATCCTACTCTATGAATGGTTTTCAGGATTCCATGCCTCCATGTAGTGTCATATGCTTTTTCCATGTCAAAGAATACTGACACGTGGTGATGTTTTGCAGCAAATGCTTCATATATCGACGACTCAAGATGGATTAATGCATCAGTTGTCGAGTAAATTCTTCTAAAGCCACAACAGACATTCCCCCTTCCTCAAAGCCCCCTTCACCCCATCCATCCATCTCATCCTAGGTCGCCCCCTCATGTTCATTCCCTCCACATCTGCCTTCCATACCTCTTTTACTAGTCTTTCTTCACTCATTCTTTCCATGTGTCCAAACCATCCTAATACTCTTTCATCCACCCTATCTCCCAACTCCCTTACCACCCCTGTTCTCCTCACCTCCTCATTTCTCACTCTATCTAGCCTAGTAACCCCCATCATACTTCTCAGACACCTCATCTCAAACACATTCAAACTCCTCTCTTCCTCTCTTATGTTCCAAGTTTCTGCTTCATACAGTGCTGTTGGCACAATCATTCCTTCATACAATCTCTTCTTAGCATCCATTACAAATGTCTATTCCTCATTACACTTTTCAATCCACCAAGGCATTTACTTGCTCTCTCAATCTACATTCTACCTCCACCTCCACTCCAGCCTTTCCTGCCACATTCGCACCCAAGTATCTAAAACTATCCACTTCCTCCAGTTGCTCTCCCTTAACGCTCACTTCCAGTTTGCTGCCACTTTCACCCCTTGTACATCTCATCCCCTTACTTTTACCCACATTTATTTTCAATTTTCTTTTATCACACACTCTCCCAAACTCTGTCACCAACTTCCTCAATCCCTCCTCTGATCCTGCTACAAGCGCAGTGTCATCCACAAACAACAGCTGGCTCACCTCCCCCTTTTCTCCATTTTCTTTAAACATCTCCAATCCCTGACCCACCACCCTTGCATTTACCTCTCACACCACTCCATCCATGTATAAGTCACACCAGTATTAGATGCCTTTTTTACTTTCCATACTGTAGAGGGGCTCATGTTCAGGATTACAGTTTCTGTCAAGTCATACAGATCTTTGTCAAAGATGACTCCTCTTGCATAACTAAAGTTTAAATGAGGCTTGATCTCCTTAAGCATTTCATTATCTTTAACCTGCATCAGAAGCATCATCTGGGTTTGCGTTTTGGATTTTGCATGTACTAGCACAGTGAATTTTTCAGAGTGGGAAATGTCTCCACTTTTAATGCCACCTATTTTCTTTTGGAGGTACCTGCTAAATTTGTAATAATTATAATTTTTTTCCTTTGCTGTAGCAATCAACCACATAGGAGGATTGGGAGTCCTTGAGTAATCATCATCTAGTTGCTGATCAATAGCTGGAGCCCATTCAGATGGTACATTCATGTCTAGATTTGTTGGAACTCTGTCTGTTAAAGCTCCTCATAAATCAGATTCACATATTTTTAGGCTGCTCATGTCACAGCTGGCTTTGAGTGCATCTTCATATTTACTAAAATTAACCCATGCTTCCCACTTTTGTTTATTTTCAAGGAAGTTCATTCGAATTTCTGAGATATTACCAAAGTCACCCAGGGTATTTGAGATAATCTCATAGTTACATTGAAGAGAAATATCTTCAATGTGAAGAACTCTAGTTTTCTAATGTTTGTTGACTTTCCCATCTGGGGCTTGATAGATTTATTCTGCGATTTGTCTTTTTCCTTATCCTTGGTTGTGCCGAGAGAGGAGTCCAAGCTAGGTCCAGGTTTGTCGGAGGATCAGGAGGGTCTGGGGGTGAAGGTATAGGTGCCAGTTTGTTACTTGCTGCAGAGTTATAGTTTTCTGCATTGGTTGTGGCCATATTTGAAAGTTAGTTAAGAGAAATGCATGGAAGAAGGATACTATGGCCTCCCAATGCTTTCATCAAGAATTTTCTAAGTTTCCCAAAATCTGTCTTGTTATACATTAGTCTTCCTTTTCTGTGTTTTTCGTTAATTTCTATATTTATTTCTTCATTTAATTCTAGTTCTATTAGTATGTCACCACTTTTTCCAATTGGTGTCTTGTATTTGATTTTATCCACAATTTCAGGTTCTGATGTGAATATCAAATCCAATCTTGAGGGTTCATTGTTATTTCTAGATCTGGTGTTTTCCTTGACCCATTGTGTCAATGTGTAATCAATGGTCATTTCCAGTAATATGTTTCCCCAGTGATCTTCACCTTTCACGGTAATTTCTTCCCAACATATTTCTTTCAAGTTAAAATCACCCATAATTACCAGATTTTCTTCTTTCTTTAGTATTTCATTTAGTGTTTTTCTTGTGTCTTCCACCATTCTGGAGTATTCACTTTCATTCCATGCATGAGTTTTAGGTGGGACATAAATCACTGCATACTTTCTATTTTTCATATCTCTATCCTCAACTCTTATCATAATCAACTCCACATTGTTCTCTCCTTCTGTGATTTTTGTCACATTTAGGCCTTTCTTGGTTAGCAACATCACTCCTCCACCCTGCTTTGTTTCTCTATTTCTGTACCAACAATTATATAATCCTTGGCCTATACTATTTGGTGGTAATGATCCTTTTAATTTTGTCTCCACAATCCCCATTATATCTGGTTTTTCTTGTTCTAGATAGTCATTCAATTCATCTATTCCTGATATCAATCCATCTATGTTGGTATATGTTATCTTTAATTTTTTCCTTTTCTTCCTTTTCTTCTTTCTCCTGCATTTCCTTTTCCCTTATGTACCATTTCCTCAGTCTCAAGTCCATCACTCTCCAAAAAAACTCCTTTCTTTCATTTTCTGTTCTTTTCTCATTCTTTTCCTTAGCTTCCTCTTTAAGTGTTTTTTCCTTTTCTTTTTCATCACTCCAACCCTTTTTTATCCATAAATTTTTGTAGTTTTTACTTTTTGATAGTTTTCCTACATTTGTTACTATTTCTTCTGCTATTCTTTTGTTCATCCTATAGATCTCTTCTATTGCCTTTTCAAGTCCTTGCCCCTCCTTCTGCATTTCTTTTAGTATTTCTGTCACTATATTCTTCTTCTCTTTTTCCCTTTGGAACCTTATTAGTCCATATTTTTCTTTGATACCATAGATTACAATACATTTTTTTTTTTTTGTCTATTGTGTCAATCTCAATCTCAATCTCTTTTTTCTTTTATTACTTCTATCATTGTGTTCTTTGTACTTCATTTGTTCTTTGACTATTTCTTTAAATAGTTTTTTTTGTTTTCTTTGTCTTCTTTCATTTGGTTTTTGACTTCCATCTTGTTTGATTTTTTCACTGTGTCCTTTGTACCGTATTTTTCGGACCATAAGGCGCTTCGTACCATAAGGCACACCTGTAATTTGCTATTCCCTGTCCTTACATAAGGCGCACCTGACCATAAGGCGCACCTGGTCTCATCGGAAAATCATGCATATGTGAGTGCATTCAGAACTGAACATTTTTATTGTTGAATGAGAAAAAATTGGTTGGGATTTAGCAAAATTACAAAAATAAATGGTATATTTTTTCATTTTGGTCAGTGAAATCAGACCACCTCCATGGACGGTCTGCCCTGCCAATACCCCTAAAAAACAACATAAACACATTACGGTAATTGTGGGGAATAAAACCAACATTAGCAGTTTTATTCCCAGAATTCTCTATTCACTTAAAAACACAAGATTACAAATGAAGATAAATTTTTAGTTTCGACCATGGGCACAATATAGCAATAGAAAATTAATTATTAATTTTGTAAATTACAATGTATCATCGTAATATGCAATTTTGTGAGCGGAAATAAAAAACAAAAAAAGTGCTAAAACAGATTTCGTAAGTAACGAAGTCGTGTCGGACGAATGGTACGCCATGTTTATGATAGATCCCGGCGTCAAAGAAATGAAAGGATGATAAATTCGTCTAACCTAACCTAACCTAACCTGTGTTTAATAAATCATTACCTGCAAATTAAATGTCATCCAGCTCGTCCTCGTTGTTGTCGTCGTGACAGACGTTGGCGGGCTTTTCAACCACTCAGCTTGTGGGGTATACAAAGTTCTTGCAGCTTGAAGGAATGCATGTATCTCCGCTCCATAACATTCCTTCAAGAAAATGTACCTGGCGAGGTACTGTCAGAAGTATTGAGGCCGTCAATTGACAGACGACAAGATGGCGTCCCGATCCTATGCTACCGACTTCGTTCATTAGCATATTTGCTTGTAGCAAGGTATTTTTTATTTTCATTTCTGCCCACAAAATTGCATATTATGTTGATACATTTTTATTTACAAAATCAATAATTAATTTTCTATTGCTATATTGCACCCATGGTCGAAACTAAAAAAATACCCAAATGACTACAGTCTGAGTGGAGCGAGACTAGACCAATGCAAAATGGCTGTCTGTGTTGTGGACGCTATCATGTTATAGCCATGATAGTGTGAATGAATGCGGTGGCATGGACTCGAAAACTGTCGAAGTTTTCGCAATTTTCTTGTCAAGATACATGCATCTTGGTTATAACTTGGTTGTAACTTTTGCTAGGCCTATGCACTATCGCCGTTGGCAGGCTAGCTATGAAATGTGTCAAAATAGTACGTCACTGTACTAGGCATTTTTTTGCACTTAAGCCACACATAGGGCGCACCTCACGATAGGGCGCACCACCTGATTTTGGCCGATTTTAAGGATTTTGTCCGCGCCTTATGGTCCGAAAAATACAGTACTTCATTTGTTCTTTGACTATTTCTTTAAATAGTATTTTTTGGTTTTCTTTGTCTTCTTTCATTTGGTTTTTGATTTCCATTATGTTTGATTTTTTCATATTTTCACCAACTTTGCCTGCCTCTATTAATATCTTTTCATTAACTTCAGCACAGATGCTGGTGTGTGACATGCGTAAGGGCTCTGGGAGCCAGGTGGATTCGATGTGGTGGCCCATCCATTACCGGCAGCGGTACTCTTGATATGTTGAATGTAGATGCTGAAAAGTGCCATAGTAGCTACTCCTCGAACCTGGCTACGTAATCCTTGAGCGGGAGGAGAGGCACTGTGGATGGTTTGGGCAGTGGCTGGGTGAATGGGCCTGTCTCTGGTGTGGGCTGGACATGTGCTGCTTTGGGGGATATGTGTGGGAAGCTCCCGGGGACCAGATGTAGCCCCTTGCAGGCATCAAGAGATAGGAAGAGATTCTTGGCCAATTGCACAAAGTAGTTATCTTGTTCTGTGGTACAAGCCACTAGAACAATGCTGCACTTTGTGGTGTCTATGCACTTCAATGGAAGGTCAGCCACATCTTGCACATTAGCACATGCTTGTAGATTTGCAGGTTACAACCCCACCCCTGATAGGAGTGCTGGCCCTGCTGCACAGACTTGGGCCCCTGTGTCAGCCACTGCATCCACAGTGATCACCTGAGGTGTGGCCCCATAGATGATGATAACTGACACTATAGGTTGGCAGGAGGGTAGGGCCCCGGCACACCTGATAGCCCCCGACACTTTGGCAATATCACTCTTGGGCTGGGTTCAGGGGGTGCTCCTGCAGCACCTTTTAAAGTGGCCACACTTCCAGCACCCATCACATTGGGCTGTTCTTGCGGGACAGAGTGTATGCCCTGGTGCATGACGTGTGCTGCAGTTTCCACAGGTGTGGGCCTGTGAGGGGCTGCCAATCTGTCTTGCAGGTCTGAACACTAACCACTCACATCACTGCCAGCCATATGAGCTGGTTCCTGCCAGCACAGCTTAGCTGCATCTTTCTGCACTGATTCAAATGAACAGCAACTTGCTCTTAATGTCATGACACACATGATATTGTCACATTGTTGATAAACATGGTGTCTGAGCACCTCATCCCTAAGCCCCAAAATCAATTTGGGCAATAGCATGTACTCTAGGGAGTGGTTGCACTGGGGGCATTTGAACTTGCAGTTTGTAGCCTTTTGTGAACATTTTGTGAAATAATTGCTAACACTCTCACTGGGTTCCTGTGATGCATTAAAGAAATCAGACCAGAGCACTGCCTGATTGCACTTGCATAATACTATTTGCTTAATTGCAGCCAGAGCCATGTCCGAGGTGAGGGCATTCCATTCTTGTACTGTGTATTTCGCATCCAGCGTGCGTTGCAAAGCTGGAGTGCAGTGTAGCCTCACACGGGACACTGCATTGTGCAAGTTGAATCTGCAGAGGGATAACCAGCACTCCATGGATCTCCTCTAGGTCCTGAATGATGCTAGCGCCATTTCCACATCACATTTCTCCAGAGTCGCAGAGGGTGGGACCCTGGTGGCTGACGAGCCATGGCTGCCAGCAAAAGCGAAGCCAAGGACTGGATGACTTCCACTGATTGTCTCAGCCTGCGGGTGGTGGGGGCCCTGGATGATTGGGAGGGCATGTAGGTGGGGTGACATGGCAAAGACATCTTGGAGGTAGTAAAGCATACATCCTATCCTGTGATCACTGCACCATGGTAGAAGTTGAATGAAACACCATCACATTGATTTTGTGATTTATTGCTGTGCTTCAGCACACTCCCCTTACATACTCGCATACAGATACATATGGGCAGCACTCGGCTGCCTAAACTATCATGCATCCTACACTGATTGACACTACAAAGTTGACCCTGGTTAATACCAGGCAATTTCATTTAGATATGGGAAGACCTTACAACAGACTAGAACATGTGTACAGTCTCAAACTGTTCAAGATAGTATAATGATCCCATTCACCTCAGTGGTGAATATAATTGTCATTATCCAGAACAGAAACTAAATATTAATAGATTAAGGTATCTTTTTTATGTATTTAACTAGTTGTATTTTACAGGACGGGAGCTATGCTCGTTGTGACCCATTTTCGTATCTCTCCATGTCCAGTTTTTTCTTGAAATCGTGTATAGTTCTGGCATTCACTGTTTCACTGTTCAATTTGTTCCAGACATTGATCATTCTGTGTGGGAAACTATTCTTTTTTAGGTCTCTTCTGTAACTGTCTTTTTTTAGTTTCTTTTCGTGTCCTCGTTTCTCTCGTCCCATTTTAATAGGTCATCTCTATCAAGAATTTCCATCCCTTTCATAATTCTGAAAATGGTCAACAAATCGCCTCTTTCCCTTCTCTGCTCCAATGTTGACAACTGTAATTTCTCCAATCTTTGTTCATATGTCAAGTTTGATAGTGTAGGTGCCATTTTTGTTGCTGCTCTTTGGATTCTTTCTAATTTTCTTGTGTTTTTCTTTGTGCTAGGTGCCCACATTGATATAGCATATTCTAATTTCGGTCTTATCAATGTGATAATTATTTTCTCAACCATCTCCTTATCCATGTAGTCGAAGGCCACTTTCATTGATCTTAATAGGTTGTAGGTCTCTCCAAATAACTTAATTACATGTTTGTCAGGTGTCAAATCACTTGAGATGATTACTCCTAGGTCCCTCTCTGAGTTTACTTTTTTGACTACTTTGTTTCCAATCTTATACTTTCCCGAAACTCTATATACTTTATCCAGGTCATCTTGTAGCGATCTGCAATCTTCTTCTGTTTTCACTCTCTTGAGTAATTTGGCATCACCAGAAAGAAAGTTCATGTAACAATTTACTCCTTCATCCATATCATTTATGTATATGGCAAACATTAAAGGAGTCAAAACAGCCTTATGGGATGCCACTTTTTACATCTTCCCATTTCGAATTTTTGTCTCTGAGTACCACTCTCATTTTTCTCCCAGTTAAGAAATCATTCAGCCAATCCAACAGTTTGCCTTGAATTCCTCCTCTTTTATCAATTTTACTTAATTTTTTTGTGTGGTACCTTATCAAATGCTTTCCGCAAGTCCAAGAAGGTGCAGTCTGCCCATACATCTCTTTCTTGTATTATCTCAATTAGTCTCGAGTAAAAACAGATTAGATTTGTGGTGCACGATCTTCCACTTCTAAAACCAAATTGTTTGGGATTTATTATTTTGTTTTCTTCCAAGTGTTTGGTCCATCTGCTCCTGATAATCTTTTCGCATATTTTTGCTACTGTACTTGTGAGGGACACTGATCTAAAATTTGTAGGATCTCTATTTCCTCCTTTATGTATTGGTACTATGTTTGCATCTTTCCAATCTTGCGGCACCTTTCCCTCTTTTAGTGAAAAGTTTATTATCCTGTGTAGTTTATCTGACATTTCATTTATACACTTTCAGTATCCCATTTGCAATTCCATCTTGTCCATGCAACTTTCTGACACCTAGGCTTTTTATTTGGTCTCTTATTTCACTTTGTGTTATTTCTATTTCCTTCATTGTGGGTGAACTTTCTAGTTGTCCATCCTCCCAGGGTTGTGAGCTCTCAATTGTAAAAACAGACCTGAAATGCCTGATCATAACCTCTGCCATCTCTATGTCATCTATGTATTCTTTGTCTCCTTCATGCAATTTTACTATATCATGTTTATCCTTTAGTTTGTCATTTATATATCTGTAAAAGAGTTTCGGTTAATCCTTACATTTGTCTATGATATCCCTTTCATATTCTCTTTTTTCTTTCCTGTGTATGTTTACATATTCGTTTCTAAGTTTTTTATATGTTTGCCATTTAGATGTTTTCTTGTCTTTTTTCCATTTTTCCAGGCTTTATCTCTCTTGGCTTTAGCCTCACTACATCTTTTGTTGAACCAACATTTTATAAGAATCTCTTTTTTTTTCTTTTTTTGGTACATATTTGTTAATTCTTTCTTTGTACTTTTCTTTAAATATGTTCCATTTGTCTTCCATATTTGTTTCCTCTTTAGAGAACCTATCCCAATTTGCATTTTGGAAAAATTACCTTAGTTTTACAAAGTCCGTTTTGTTATACATAAATCTTCCTTCTCTATGTTTATAATTTCTATGTTGTTTTGTTCTTTTAATTCAAACTCTATTAGTATATGGTCCCTTTTTCCAACTGGTGTTTTATACTTCATTCTGTTTACAATATCTGGTTCAGAAGTTAATATTAGGTCTAGTTTCGATGATTCCTCATTGTTTCTATATCTAGTATTTTCCTTAACCCATTGTGTTAGGGTGTATTCAATAGTCATATCTAGTAGAATGTTGCTCCAAAGTTCTTCTCCCCCTTTAACTAACATTTCTTCCCAAATTATGTCTTTTGCATTAAAATTGCCCATGATCACTATGTTTCCACCCTATTTCAGTAGCTCGTTTAGCACCTTTATTGTTTCTTCCAATAATTTGGAATGTTTGCTATCTGACCACTCATGGGTTTTTGGTGGTACAAACACTAGTACAAATTTTCTGCTTTTAATCTTTTTGTTGGCAATTTTAATCATAATTACCTCTACATTGTCTTGACCTTTAATAATCTTTGTCACATTTAGACCTTTTTTTGATCAATATCATGACACCTCCTCCTTGCTTTTCAGTTCTATTTTTTGCCCAGTGGTTATATAGACCATGTCCCACTATGCTTGCTGATAGCAGTCCTTTCAATTTTATCTCTACTATGCCATGATATCAGGTTTTTCTATTTCTAGATAGTCATTTAATTCGTTGATTCCAGAGATCGATATTTATGTATGCCACTTTTATTTTCATATTTTATTTTATTTTTTGGATTAGGTTTCCATTTTTTTGATGTACCATTTTTTCAGTCTCAAGTCCAGCACTCTCCAAAAAAACTCATTTTTTCCCGTCTCTGTTCTCTTTTCATTCCGGCCATTTGCTTCAATTCTGAGCACTTTGTCCTTCTCTTTTTCCTCATCACTCATTTCCTTTTTTATTCTTATATTTTTTAATTTCTTGCTATTGGCCAGTTTGACCGCTTTTGATAATATTTCCTCAGCCATTATTTGTGTTCTTAGTTTTATTTTTAGAGGTCTAAGATGTTTTTCTTTTGAGTATTTGCTGTACATCAAAATGAGTGAGTGAGGTAAGGGTCTTTTATATTGTATAAAGAAAGAGTATACCAAATATGTGCATGAAAAAATATAGATATGGATAGGGGTGCTCTTCATTTTTTTTTTTTTTTTTTAACTATGACTCATTTCTGGTCAGTGAGTCATGAAAAATTTGGGAAGGAGAAACTGATGTGATGATACTATTTAATCAATCTGTTGTTCCAGATCTTTTGCAGAACCACAGCTATCAGGTAACTGACACCAGCCACCAGATTGGCCCTCAAGTCACTCAAAGAAGAGATATTGTGTTGTTACATGGTTAAGGTGAGAATAGGGCAGTGTAGGATGAGGGTGTTCTGTCTTCTAGGTGGTGACTGCATCTTGGGCAATTTTATTCTATGGCCAGGCCTGTTTTGTGTTGGTTCTGTATCAGTGTTGGGTGATACCCTGAATGCAGTCATTCCACTGTGATTATTGCTTGTCATAGGAACTTATTGGGTGGATTTATGTCTAGAGGATTCAAGTACAGAGTTAGGGGACTGGTCTTAAAATGTTTGTTTTGTGATCTGTGTGTGTATATGTTTTTATATAGACATGCTATAATCTACAGGTGGTAAGTTGTTGTAGATGTCTGATTGGTCTCCTAGGGTAACAGCATATTCAATAAAAGTATAACAAAAACAAAAAACTTACAAATCTGGATGAATTGTTGTTCTTCATAGTTTTTGCATTCCCCAAAGCTTCAAGAAGTGGGTTGGATTCAATAATAACATCCTTAACTTGCTGCACTTTGGGACCTCCACCAGAGACTTTGGTAATAAAATTCATTATGTATTTTGCTGAAACAGTCTTTCCAGCACCTGACTCACCACTTCATTAGGTGAAAAAAGCAAGAATTAGAACATGATTTTGATCTATATAATAATCAGTGAAAATGTGTTAGCATCAATTTATTGCTGTATCACCCAAAACTTATTTCATTCATGCTTAAGAAAGAAATAGGTTATAACAATAAGAACTTCAAATGTCTTGTACCAATGTATTACAATTCAGCTGGATATAATATGAATACACCCTAAATACACCCTTGCATATACATACACAAAATTTTATATACAGAGGGTACAGGTGTATGCATTTACTTAGGATCAGTGATAAGTATGTGCTTGTAGTAGTCCTGCAAGATGGACTGCAAATAAAATTATCTACACACAAACTCTGTCCAGAAAGTATCCAGCCATTATGAATATTTGCATAACTGGTAGCACAGTCCTAACAAAAGTTGGCAGACACTGACAGAAGGCCCTACTGCGCATGTGCGAGTGGCCTTAGTCCCATGTGATGACTCAGTTACTGGCCAGACACAGTTGAGTGAAGGTGTGTACCGGTACTATTTGACCATCGCATTGATAATGACTGAGCAAGTGGATCAGCAAATCTGTGTCAAGCTTTGTTGTAAACTTGAATATTCATTAGCATAAAATATTCGAATGATTAAGAAGGCATTCCAGGATGATTCAATGAGTGAAGCACAGATAAAGATGTGGTAAAACACTTCAAAGAAGGCTGAGTGTCTGTCAAAAGTGATCCACATTCTGGTAGGCCTTCAACAATCAGAGCACCCAAAAATGTTAATGTGTGAAGACTGCAATCAATGAAAATCTGTGATTGACAGTCCAAGAATTCGAAGATGATCTTGGTATCCTGCAGACAAGATTGGAAAAAATACAACGGCAAGCCACAAAACTAATTCCAAATATAAAAAATCATACGACAATCTACTAAAACATACAAATCTATTCCCCCTAAAAAAGCATAGACTCAGAGGTGACTTGATACAGGTCTTTAAGATTCTAAAGGGGGATTGACAACATCAAAAGTGACAACATTTTTACACTGAATGAGAATCCGACAAGAAATAATGGTCTCAAACTGTCAAGAAATAGATTTATAAATTTGGAAGTGGGTAGAAACAGCTTCACCAACCATGTAGTTAATGAATGGAATAAACTTCCTGCAGAGGCAGTGTAATGTAGTTCAGTTCGAAGCTTTAAGATTCGTTTAAATATCTAAGCAAGATGCTGTTATGACTGTCATTTATTTTATATTATTTATTGGTTTGTTATTTGTCTTTTTGTTTATTATTTCCTTGATTTTCATTTATTATCTGTCACTTTAATATCTACTATTTACCTGTTTGTTTATCATTTAGCTATACCTATGCATTTATTTATTTTACTTATTATTATTTATATTATAATTTTGTATTTCTCATTTTATTTATTATATATTTTTTTCACATCCAACCTAGTTATGGACCATAAGGTCTCCTGTCAGCATGCTCCACCTTTGTAATCCTTTGTACAAATGTTTCAGAGATTTTGACAGAAGATCTTGCATGACACATGTGGCGGCAAAATTCATCTCCTTACCTATAAGAAGGAATTTTATGCTAAAACTTCACAGGACATGCTTCAAGCTGCTACACACCTTCACTCAACTATGTCTGGCCAGTAACTGAATTATCACATGGGACTATAGCTGCTTGTGCATGCAAAGTAGGGTCTTCTGTCTATCTGCCAAATTTTGTTAGGATTGCACTACCAGTTCTGCAAATATTCATACATACATATATTTATAATGGCTGGATACTTTCCAGACAGCCCTCATATAGCTCATTTTCAAAACTTGTTAATCCCCTATCTCCAGCTGGAGATGCATCCATGATGGGCTGATCATGGGTCTGGATTAGGGCCATTTTTTATTTATCTTATTTATCATTATATATTTTTTTCACATCCAACCTAGTTGTGTGATAATTTTTCCTGGAGCATTTGACGTGGAGTCGTGTGTCATGTGTGTGTATAAGTATGTATATGTATGCATGTCTTTATATGTATGTAGCTTCTTGTGAACACAGTTTGTTTGCCCAAATTGTATATCTGCACCTTGTATCTGTGTGAATTGTGGATACATGTATGTCTTTATATATCTGATTCTTATATCTATATAAATTGTAAATATTGGCTGCTCCCACTGGATACAATTACTGTTGCTATTGACATCTTTGTGATAAAATTTCCTTTTCTGTGAAAATTTTTGTAAATGCTTTAATGCTTGTATATAAACTATTAGGGGAGAGCATTTTATAAGCTATTGCTTCCGCTCTCTCCTTTTCAACAAATTAATATTTAAATGTATGTATATATGTACATCTTCAACATGAAAATGTAATGTGTGATATTTTGTTGAATAAACTGTTAAATTGAAAAAAAAAAAAAAAAAAAAAACTATAATGAGGTAGTAGCTGAGAATATCCAGAGACACTTTTCTTGTTGCATTGCCCAAGCATCCATGGGATACTAAGATGAGAGACAATGAATGAGTTTTTGGATGGGTTTTGGGTGTGGGGTAGGTGTATGCTTTGACTCTATTCAGTCAATCAATTGTGCCTTAAGTTTCAGTGATTGGTAACACATAGCCCCATAGTAGCTGGCAATGGTGCTATATCATCAGCTGAAATAGCACAAGGAGGGAAGCACTCACTGGTTGTCAGTTCTCCTTGTGTTGAAAAATGAAGGAAATACAGACCAAGTTAGGCCCCTTGATACTGCACTTCCAAATGGAAGTGAGACTGGAAGATGGGCAGCAGGGAGATTTTTTTTTTTTTTTTTTTAAGACCCTCTCATACAGGCACCTAATATCAGTCCCAATGACTCTAGTGAATCATATATATAAATTAGTTATACATCTTGTTCTGAATACAGAAAAAATAATACATACCTTATAATAACACACTGACTTTCATAATCAATTAGCATATCTCTGTACATATCATATGCAATGGCATATATGTGAGGAGGCACTTCATAATGGTAAGCACCTTGGTATATCTCTACTTCTTTCTCTCCAAAATATGGAAGTTGTTTAAAGGGATTAACTGCCACAAGCACTGGACCAATATACGTGTAAATCCTGTAATGGAAATATTTGTTTAGTACTAAACATATATGGTATAATCCTTTTATAACACATGCATAGCTTATAGTCTTCCAAATCTAACACATTAAATATTACCCTGTGGTGTACATGTGGACAGTAAAATATTTACACTTTCAGACCACACCTCAAATTCTCATAGGTATTTAGCATCCACATGATTTAGATATTTTTTTCATTTTATTATTTTTTTTTTCACTGATGAACACATCCATTATTTCTACATAGATTTACAAATCATCCTAAATCTATTATGACTGTTGTATTTCGGTTGGTATGTTATCATTTAAAATCCATATACAGTAATGTGATAAACTGCATATTTTCTTATGAAAATAAAACACCAACATACCTTGACATCAGAAAGTCACACGGGCTGGATGGAATTGCAAATTGGATATTGAAAGAATGTATAGATGAAGTAACGGACAAAATACACAAGTTAATTGATTTCTCACTCAAAGAAGGAAAAATACAAGATTGGAAAACTGCAAATATTGTACCAATATAAGGAGAGGACAAAGAAAATCCAGCCAACTATAGACCGGTCTCCCTTACAAGCACAATAGCAAAAATATGCAAAAAAGTTATCAAAAGTAAATGGATTAAACATTTGGAAGAGAACAATATACTAAATCCAAAACAATTTGGATTTAAATGCAAAAGATCATGTGCCACAAACTTGCTATGCTTTTACTCAAGCTAATAGAAATAATACAAGAAAGGGATGGATGGGCAGATTGTACCTTCTTAGATTTATAAAAAGCAATTGACAAAGTACCACACAAAAAGCTACTAAGAAAAATTGAAACAATAGGTGGAGTACAAGGAAAGTTATTGGAATGGATGAAAGATTTCTTGAATGGGAGAAAAATGAGGGTGGTACTTAGAGACAAGAACTCGACCTGGGAAGAAATGATAAGTGAAGTCCCACAAGGTTCTGTATTGGCTCCGATAATGTTTGCCATATATATAAATGACGTGGATGAAGGTGTGAATGTTATATCAACTTCTTTATTGATGATGCGAAATTACTAAAAAGAGTAGGTACAGAGGAAGATTGTAAATCATTACAAAAATACTTGGACAAAGTCTGGGAATGGAGTCAGAAGTGTGAAGTCAATTTCAATATCAAGAAATGTAGTATAATGGAATTTGGAAAAAGTAAAAATAGAATATTGGCACAATATAAAATTGGTACAAAAGAAGTTAAAAAAAAGTCAACTTGGAAAGGGACTTAGGAATAATTATTGCCAATGACATGGCACCAGACAAACATATTACGGTAACAAAATAGTTGGAGAAACTTTCAATTTACAGTCAAACCTTGGCTCTCGAACATCTCCAAACTCAAACAAATCAGTTTTCAAACAAAAAATTCAAGCTGGAAATACCGCTGTTTTCAAACAAAATTTTGGTTCTCGAACAACTCTGACACATGGCTGCTGACGAAATGTAAACAGTTTTCTGTTGACCACTGAGCTGAATAGTTGTGCTTTGCTTTCGTTATCAATTTTATTGCATTTAGCATTTATTTTTCCTACACTAGCCCTCAGTCATGGCTCCAAAGAAAACAAAAAGTGAAACTGGTCAAGGAAAAAGAAAAGTGAGAAAAACAAAGTGAAGAAAGAAATTATTGCAAAACACGAAAATTACATTCATGTATTTAATCTTGCTGTGCAATACAGTATGGTAAAGTCTACAATTTGCACTATTCTCAAGAATAAAGAGGTGATAAGTCAGCTGATGTTGCAAAAGGAGTGACCGTCATTAGTAAACAAAGACCGCAAATACTTGAGGAAGTGGAAAAATTGTTGCTTGTTTATATAAACGAGAAACAGTTAGAAGGTGATAGTATCTCTGGAGCATTTTTATGTGAAAAAGCTTTAGCAATTTACGATGATCTGGTAAAGAAAAGCCCTGGTACAAGTGCTGATGATTTTGTATTTAATGCAAGTCGAGGATGGTTTGAAAAATTTAAAAACAGAAGTGAAATTCATTGTAGTTAGGCATGGTGAGAATACATGTAGATTGTCCGACTGTCACGTATGCACATAATGCAAACTTATATAAACAATGGCTGCGTTTCTAAAACTATAATCATAAACAAATGCACTTGCATAAAAAACATTATAGTCAACTTGACAAAAAAAAATTAATGGAGTTTAACTGTCAACTGGACACTGTACAACAGTATAGAAGAAAATTTCTTTAAGCTGATCTTTCTGCTTTCTCCATCCTCTCAATACCTTTTCTGAAACCCCAAACTCCCTTTCTACAGATCCGTTTCCATGTTCTGCATAATCCACCACTTTCAGATTAAAACCTACTTCATAGCTCTTTCTCTTACCAGTACTTATGATTTAAGTTACGTTATGGGATGTTACGTGACGCTACAAAAAATCATTTGCACACATATCATAGAAACACAGCCACGAGTGAAACAGGTGATGTACAGTAATGTTAACAAAAGGTCAAGGTCACATTACACAAAGGAGGAAACAAAGAAGAACCCACCAACTATAGGCCAGTATCACTAACAAGCACCATTGCCAAAATTTGTGAGAAAATAATCAAGAATAGATGGGTAAAACATCTGGAAGACAATGACATATTAAACCTAAGACAATTCGGATTCAGACAAGGAAGATCATGCTCCACAAACTTAATATGCTTTTACTCAAGACTAATAGACATAGTGCAAGAAAGAAATGGATGGGCAGATTGTGCATTCCTAGACTTGCAAAAAGCCTTTGACAAAGTACCACACAGAAAACTACTAAAAAAACTGGAACACATAGGAGGAATACAGGGAAACCTACTAAAATGGATAGAGGACTTTCTGACTGGTAGAAAGATGAGAGTAGTGCTCAGAGAAAAATATTCAGACTGGAAAGAGGTGATCAGTGGAGTACCGCAAGGATCTGTGCTGGCACCAATAATGTTTGCTATCTATATGAATGACATGGATGAGGACGTGAACTGCTACATGAGCTTCTTTGCCGATGACGCCAAACTGCTAAGGAAAATAGAAACTGATGAGGACTGTGAAGCACTGCAAGAAGACCTAAATAGGGTATGGAACTGGAGTCAGAAATGGGAAGTGGACTTTAATACGAAGAAGTGTAGCATAATGGAGTTTGGAAAAAGCAAAAACAGAATATCAGGAAAATATACAATTGGAACCAAAGAAGTAAAGAAAGTAGGATCCGAAAAAGATTTGGGAGTAATTATCACGAACGACTTGTCCTATGATATACAGATTAACAAAATTGTCGGGGAGACTTACAACTTGCTAAGATCAATAAAAGTGGCGTTTACATACTTGGACGAAGACATGATGAAAAAAATATTGGTTACATTGATAAGGCCTAGATTAGAGTATGCAGCGACATTGTGGTCCCCCAGTACCAAAAAGAATATAAAGAAAATAGAAAGAATCCAAAGAGCAGCTACAAAAATGGCACCTGCACTTGCAAACCTATCATACGAAGAGAGATTGGCTAAACTGGAGTTACCGACACTGGAGCAAAGAAGAGAGAGAGGTGACCTATTGACCATCTACAGAATCATGAAAGGCACAGAGGTACTCGATAGTGAGAACTTACTTAACTGGGACAAAAGAAACACAAGAGGACATGGAAAGAAAATAAAAAAACATAGCTATAGAAGAGAACTGAAGAAAAACAGTTTTCCTCATAGAGTTTTGGACACTTGGAACAAACTGGACAATGAAATAGTATGCGCAAAAACCATTCATGAGTTTAAAAACAAACTAGACACTGCAAGATACAAAGGCGGGACAACACGAGCATAGCTCCCCTTCCCGCAAAATACAACTAGGTAAATACAACTAGGTAGGTAAATACATTGCTTATAAACACTATAAAACATACGAAAGATTTGGAAAAGAGAATATTTTATGATGTTATTGTAATTGATATAAGATTTTCTAGCAGCAATAGTTCAGTTTAAAGCAGCGAGTTAGTAGGAGCCTTTGATATATATAATCTATGCATACGAAAAGCTTGAAAAGCTTTCCCATGTATATTGTGTGAACACCACTGAAATTCTGTCATTGTTATATTGAAATCTCCAATTGTTGCATCTTCAGGGACAGTAGTGCTGTCCCTCATTAATGTTGAGTGGATAGGTTGCACCCCTGATTTTGGCAAAATATTTAGTTAAAAAAGTGCAACCTATACTCGAGTATATACGGTATGCCATCACATTGCAGCCAAAAGGGTGCAGTACATACATTACATAATAACTGTACAGTATTGCTTTGTCATTAAATTTACTTCAGTTATATTTTTTTGTTTGATTTACACTTTGTTTTATTTATTATATGATAAATAAAGTGTAATTAGGTAAATACCCCATCTGGGGTATTGGCTGCATGTTATTGTGGCAAAGTAGCATGCAGGTGATACTTTAGGGTCTATATGGGGTGCCCCTATGGACCAGTCATGCATCATTTTGTCTGTGATTGAGGAAAACTCTGTTCATAGAGAAATGATGACACTTTTATACTATGACTATCCCTCCATTATGCTGTCCTCTAACCCCTTGTTACTGTCCTGTACCATTTCTCTGAATATTCATTTCCCTTTTTTGCCGGGGGGAAGAGAATGCTACCACCAAGTCTTTCCACTTGAGTCGTAAAAGGCTACAAAAAACGGGATGGGGATGGGATTAGGAGTCCTACTACCTGTAGCCCCGAAAGGGGACATTCCTAAAAAAAGAAGAAAAGGCATAAGAGGGTCTGGGAGTTTTCCAACCAGTACCCTAAGGTTTGGGTCTTTTAATGTGCGTGGATGTGGTACAGATGAGAGTAAAAGGGAAGAGATAGGCAGTATGTTTGTGAGAAGAAAGATGGATGTGCTGGCTTTGAGTGAAACTAAAATGGAAGGAAAGGGCAACTGTGAGTTTGGGAGTGTAGCTGGGAGGTACTCATGAGTGAAGAGGGGACAAGGGAGAGAAAGGGTGGCTATACTAGTAAGTGAAGAGATAAGTAAGCGGGTAGTGGAATGGAAGGAAGTTTTATCAAGGTTGATGTGGATGAAGGTGAAGCTGGGAAAGGAGATGTGGATTTTTGTAAGTGTGTATGGACCTGGTAGTGAGAAGAGCATAGAGGAAAGGGAGGCTTTTTGGGTAGATAGAAATGAGTGCATAGAGGGATTAGGGAGAAATGTCAATGTAGTTGTATTGGGAGATGTTAATGCTAGGGTAGGAAATGAACCAATAGACGGAGTGACTGGGAAGTATGGAGTTCCAGGTAAATATCGTAGTGGAGAAATGATGGTGGAAATGTGTCTTGAGAGTTAATGATAGCAATGCTAATACAGTGTTTAGGAAGAAAGTCAAGCATAAGTATACATGGGAGAGGGTGGTGGATGGAAGGGTGGCAGATAGAGCATTAATGGACTATATAGTGGTGACCAGGAGTATGGTAGGAAGAGTTAAGGATGTACATGTTCTAAGGGGAGAGAGTGGGGGAATATCAGATCATTTTCAGGAAGTTAAATTGAGAGTGGAGAATAGGTGGAGAAGGACGAGGGAATCATATGAGAGGTACAAAGTAAACAGAAGGGAAGTTAAGCATAAGATAAAGGTAGCAGAGAGGAGAGCAGATGTGACATGGGGTAAGAGTATGACAGAAAATTTTGAAAGCAATAAAAAGATGTTTTGGAAGGAAATTAAAAGAGAAAGGGGAGGCAAATCAAGTAGAGAAGAGAAGGTAAAAGGTGTAGATGGAGAGATGATAATGGAAGAGAAGGCAGTGAGAGGAAGGTGGGCAGAGTATTTTAGGAAGTTGCTATATGTGAAGGAGGATAGGGAGGGAAAGGTAGTTGCAGTGGGAAGTGCTAAGAAAATGACCATGATGAGTGAGGAAAATGGAGGAGAAATGAGGAAGGATGAAGTGAAAGCAGCTATTAAGATGATGAGAGCAGGTAAGGCACCTGGTCTGGATGGATGCCATGCAGAATGTCTGAAGCAAGGAGGTTCAGTTATGGTGAACTGGCTGGTGAGGTTATTTAATGTTTGTTTAAGAGAGGGTAGAGTGCCAGAGGACTGGAGGAGTGCCTGTATAGTTCTGCTTTACAAGGGAAAGGGAGACAAGTGTGAGTGTAGTAGTTTCAGAGGGATCAGCTTGTTGAGTGTAGTTGGGAAGGCTTATGGGAGGGTCTTGATTGAGAGGATTAGGAGAGGAACAGAGGGAGTAATTGGTGAGGAACAGTGTGGGTTTGGGACAGGTAGGGGTTGTGTAGATCAGATTTTTGTGGTAAGACAGATATGTGAGAAAGCTATAGGAAAAGGTAAGGATGCTTTTTGGGCTTTTATGGGTCTGGAAAAGGCTTACGACAGAGTAGACAGGAAGGCACTGTAGGAGGTACTGCAGATATATGGGATAGGAGGAAAGCTGTTAAGAGCAGTCAAGAATTTTTACGAGAGTAGTAGAGCTTGTGTTAGGATTAGAAATGGAGAGAGTGAATGGTTTGAGGTAAAGGTGGGACTTCGTCAGGCATGTGTTATGTCACCCTGGCTGCTCAATCTTTACATGGATGGGGTGGTGCGAGAGGTGAATGCAAGGGTAGTGGGTCAGGGGTTGGAGATGATTAAAGAAAATGGAGAAAAGTGGGAGGTGAGCCAATTGTTGTTTGCTGATGACACTGTGCTTGTAGCAGGATCAGAGGAGGGATTGAGGAAGTTAGTGACAGAGTTTGAGAAGGTGTGTGAAAGAAGGAAGCTGAAGATAAATGTGGGTAAAAGTAAGGTGATGAGATGTACAAGGGGAGAGAGTGACAGTAGGCTGGAGGTGAGCATTAAGGGTGTTAAGAATAGATACTTGTGCTTCTAAAATACCCGATTTCAGTAAAGCTCAGTTCATAGAACTACGTCAGGAGCTTCAGCTTACAGATTGGGAGGCAAAATTAAACGAAAGGCCTGTAGATCAGATGTGGGAAATATTTCAAAATACGCTCACTAAGATGATTCAAACTTACATTCCTTTTAAGGACAGACGTCCCCCAAATCAGGCTCGCCCAAAGTGGCTCGACAAAGAAACTGAAAAAAGTATTGCTAAAAAGAGACAGGCTTATAAGAAATGTAAGTGCTCGGGTGCATCTAATGACTATGAAAGTTATGTATCAATACAGAGAGATTTAAAAAAGACAATAAGAAAAAGAAAACGACAATATGAAATGAACATCGCTGATAAATCCAAAGAGAATCCCAAAGAATTCTATAGTTACATTAGAGATAAAAAGGTTGTTAGGAATCACATTGGTCCACTATTATCTGCTGACGGTCAACTTGAATATTCAAATGAAGGAATGTGTAATATCTTAAACAATTATTTTAGCTCGGTATTCGTAAACGAAACACCTCAAAGTGAATTCCAAACTGAAACCTGTGAAAAGTCTGGGGTAAACTTACTCACTACGGTAAATATAACAAAAGAAAAAATTAAAAGGTGTATAGACAAACTCAAAGTTAATAAAACACCAGGGCCTGACGGTTGGCATCCAAGAATCTTAAAGGAAATGAAAAATGAGATTGTTGTTCCATTAGAAATTATTTTCAAGAAATCCATCATATCCGGAGATGTCCCAAGAGAATGGAAGCTAGCTAACGTTACTCCCATATTCAAAAAAGGTGACAAAAAGAAACCGAATAACTATAGGCCTATAAGTTTGACTTCGATCGTAGGAAAAATAATGGAAACTATCATCAGAGATGATATCGAATATCATTTAGAAAGTAACCGTTTGATAAATGATAGCCAGCATGGTTTCAGACGGAAACGTTCTTGCGTGACTAACTTACTCGAATTCTACAACACAGTTATCTCGAATTATGACAAAAGAAACAATATAGATTTAATATATCTAGACTTTGCAAAAGCTTTTGATACCGTCCCACACGAAAGACTACTTACTAAATTAGCTTTGCATGGAATAAGTGGTAGCCTATTAGGTTGGACTAGTAATTGGTTGAAAGGTCGAAAACAGAGAGTTGTTTTAAATGGAAAACTTCTGGATGGAAAAGTGTTGCAAGTGGAGTTCCTCAGGGTTCTGTTCTTGGGCCACTTCTATTCATAGTACTGTATATATAAATGATATAGACCATGGACTAAAATCTACTGTTTCCAAATTTGCTGATGATACAAAACTGTGTGGAGTGGCAAATGATCACTCAAACCAATTAGATATTCAAGAAGATTTAGATCAATTACAGCAATGGTCTGAAAAGTGGCTAATGAAATTTAACACAAGTAAATGCAAGGTAATGCACATAGGTAAAAATAACAGTAAGTACGATTACAAGTTATTTGGAAATTCGTTGACAAAAGTGGATAGTGAAAAAGATCTCGGCGTAATTATCAGTAACGACCTCAAATCATCCAAGCAATGTATTTCAGCCTCTGAGAAAGCAAATAAGATTCTGGGATTGATTGCGCGATCTTTTGATTTCAAAAGTCCATCACTCATTAACAAGCTATATAAATCGTTAGTTCGTCCACATTTGAAATATGCTGTTTCCGTATGGTCACCGAATCTCATTACAGACATTGACAGACTGGAAAAAGTACAACGGCGAGCCACAAAACTGATTCCAAATATCAAAAATAAATCATACGAAAATCGACTTAAGCACATGAATCTGTTTTCCCTAAAAAAGCGTAGACTCAGAGGTGACTTGATACAGGTCTTTAAGATTTTAAAGGGAATTGACAACATCAAAAGTGACCAAATTTTCACATTGAATGAGAATCAGACAAGAAACAATGGTCTCAAACTGTCCGGAAATAGATTCAATTTGGAAGTAGGTAGAAACAACTTTGCCAACCGTGTAGTTAATGAATGGAATAAACTTCCTGCACAGGTAGTGCAATGTAGTTCAGTTCGAAGCTTTAAGAATCATTTAGATAAATACCTAAGTAAGATGCTGTAATGATTATAATTTATGTTATAATATTTGTTTTTGTTTTGTTATAATTTGTCTGTCTGATTTTCATTTATTATTAGTTATATGTCAATTTATAATCATTTACTATTTACCTTTTTGTTTGTTATTCAACTATACCTATGCATCTATTTATGTATTTTATTTGTTATTTTTACATTATTATAGTTTTAATTTATTATCAATATGATATATATATATATATATTTTTTTTTCTTTTTTTTTTTTTTTTGCATCCGACCTAAATATGGATCAAAAGGTCTCCTGTCGGCATGCTCCGCCTTTGTAATCCTGTGTAAAGACTGGAGGAAGTGGATAGTTTAAGATATTTGGGTGCGAATGTGGCAGGAAAGGGAGGAGTGGGGTTGGAGGTAGAATGTAGATTGAGAGAAGCGAGTAAATGCCTTGGTGGATTAACCACTTCAGTACAGAACTTAAATCTCGCGGGCAGCAGCCAATGCCAGCCGTACGACGTGTCGTAATAATACTCGCATCATAAAATATAGTCATGGCTTATATCGATCGTTCTCTCTTTCACCCGCGAATTTTGAAAACCACAGAGAATGGGATTCAGGGCACATTTGAGAGAATGTAAAAACACAGGGGCGACTACAATAAATATAATCAAGACGCCGATATGGCAGCGTCGCGAATCCACTTGCTCCTCATGACGCCTACGTGTGCGGCACTGTATGGAAGGGGTTAAAAAGTGTAATGAGAAATAGACATCTGGGAATGGATGCTAAGAGGAGGTTATATTTTACCTAGTTGTATTTACCTAGTTGTATTTTGCGGGAAGGGGAGCTATGCTCGTGATGTCCCGCCTTTGTATCTCGCAGTGTCTAGTTTGTTTTTAAACTCATGAATGGTTTTTGCGCATACTATTTCATTGTCCAGTTTGTTCCAAGTGTCCAAAACTCTATGAGGAAAACTGTTTTTCTTCAGTTCTCTTCTATAGCTATGTTTTTTGATTTTCTTTCCATGTCCTCTTGTGTTTCTTTTGTCCCAGTTAAGTAAGTTCTCTCTATCGAGTACCTCTGTGCCTCTCATGATTCTGTAGATGGTCAATAGGTCACCTCTCTCTCTTCTTTGCTCCAGTGTCGGTAACTCCAGTTTAGCCAATCTCTCCTCGTATGATAGGTTTGCAAGTGCAGGTGCCATTTTTGTAGCTGCTCTTTGGATTCTTTCTATTTTCTTTATATTCTTTTTGGTACTGGGGGACCACAATGTCGCCGCATACTCTAATCTAGGCCTTATCAATGTAACCAATATTTTTTTTATCATGTCTTCATCCAAGTATGTAAACGCCACTTTTATTGATCTTAGCAAGTTGTAAGTCTCCCCAACAATTTTGTTGATCTGTATATCATAGGACAAGTCGTTCGTGATAATTACTCCCAAATCTTTTTCGGACCCTACTTTCTTTACTACTTTGGTTCCAATTGTATATTTTCCTGATATTCTGTTTTTGCTTTTTCCAAACTCCATTATGCTACACTTCTTAGTATTAAAGTCCACTTCCCATTTCTGACTCCAGTTCCATACCCTATTTAGGTCTTCTTGCAGTGCTTCACAGTCCTCATCAGTTTCTATTTTCCTTAGCAGTTTGGCGTCATCAGCAAAGAAGCTCATGTAGCAGTTCACGTCCTCGTCCATGTCATTCATATAGATAGCAAACATTATTGGTGCCAGTACAGATCCTTGCGGTACTCCACTGATCACCTCTTTCCAATCTGAATATTTTTCTCTGAGCACTACTCTCATCTTTCTACCAGTCAGAAAGTCCTCTATCCATTTTAGTAGGTTTCCTTGTATTCCTCCTATGTGTTCCAGTTTTTTTAGTAGTTTTCTGTGTGGTACTTTGTCAAAGGCTTTTTGCAAGTCTAGGAATGCACAATCAGCCCATCCATTTCTTTCTTGCACTATGTCTATTAGTCTTGAGTAAAAGCATATTACGTTTGTGGAGCATGATCTTCCTTGTCTGAATCCGAATTGTCTTGGGTTTAATATGTCATTGTCTTCCAGATGTTTTACCCATCTATTCTTGATTATTTTCTCACAAATTTTGGCTATGGTGCTTGTTAGTGATACTGGCCTATAGTTGGTGGGTTCTTCCTTGTTTCCTCCTTTGTATATTGGTACAATGTTAGCGTTTTTCCAGTCCTCGGGTATCTTTCCTTCTTTGAGTGAGCTGTTTATTAAGATGTGTATTTTGTCTGTTAGTTCTTCTTTGCACTCCTTTAGAATCCAATTTGCAATACCATCCGGGCCATGTGATTTTCTGACATCCAGCCTTGATAGATGTTCTGATATTTCCTTTAGTGATGCTGTAAACTCATTCATGATGAAGTAGTGATTGTGCCAACAGCATTGTATGGGGCAAAAACATGGAACATGAGAGAGGAAGAGAGAAAGAGTTTGAATGTGTTTGAGATGAAATGTCTGAGAAGTATGATAGGGGTTACTAGGCTGGATAGAGTGAGAAATGAGGAGGTGAGGAGGAGAACAGGGGTGGAAAGGGAACTGGGATATAGGGTTGATGAAAGAGTATTAGGATGGTTAGGACACATGGAAAGAATGAGTGAAGAAAGATTAGTAAAGGAAGTGTGGAAGGCAAAGGTGGAAGGAGTGAATATGAGGGGGCGTCCTAGGATGAGATGGATGGATGGGGTGAAAGGGGCATTACAAAAGAGAGGAATGTCTGTGGAGGAAGGACAGGAGAGGACAGAAGATAGGGGTGAATGGAGTGGGATTGTGTATAGATGATGCTGTGATGCATGAGGGGGAGTGGATGGGGGATGGGGGGTGATGAAGTATGTATGAGAAAAATTTGATGCAGCCCAAAGGGATTTCTTCCCATCTTCTCCTTTTCTGCATGAGGGGACGGAGAGGGGGAGGGGGGTCGCCAAATTTATGAAGCAGCCTTGCTGTGGATGTGCTGTGTCTTGCGACACTGCTTCTGACCCAGGGCAGTGGACAGGATGCAGGGATGACCCGTCATCCGGGAGGTGCTAAGATGGGTGGGAGGGAGAAGGGTGGAGGGGAGTGGAATATATAGGAAATGGAATAGGTGGGAGTGGTTTCTATGCCTTTTTCTTTTTGGCTACCCACCGTGTAGGGGGAAAAAGCCTTTGGTTTATGTATGTAGGTAAATAAGCATTCATTTGGTGCTCGAGAATTAATTCATCTCTTTTACATTATTTGTAATGGGAAAATATGATTTGGTTTTCAAACAATTCTGTTTCAGAACAGATTTTTTAAACAAATTATGTTCGAAAACCAAGGTTTGATGGTACTAAGATCAATGAAAGTGGCTTTTGACTACATGGATGAAGAAATGGTGAAGAAAATATTAGTTACATTGATGAGACCGAGATTGGAGTACACCGCAACACTATGGTCACCCAGTACTAAAAAGAACATAAAGAAATTAGAAAGAATTCAAAGAGCAACGCTCTCCAAATTGACATATTAACAAAGATTGGACAAACTCGAACTACCAACCCTGGAACAAAGAAGAGAAAGAGGAGATCTACTAATCATCTACAGAATTATGAAAGGGATGGAAGTCCTTGATAGAGACAATTTACTAAAGTGTGATAAAAGAAAAACAAGAAAAAAACATGAATTTTTTTTTAAAAAGGATAGTTACAGAAGAGATCTGAAAAAGAATAGCTCCCCACACAGAGTGGTATATATCTGGAACAAATTGAATGAGGAAACAGTGAATGCAAAAACTATACAAGAATTTAAGATCAAAATGGATGCTGAAAGATACAAAAGCAGGTCACTACGAGCACAGCTCTCTTCTCATAAAATACAACTAAGTAAATGCAAAGAAAACATTAAGAACAATGACAGGATATGCTAAAAGCCCCTCAACAGAACATCTACAAAAAAAAAAAAAAAAGAGAGAGAATAATAGGCATGAAACTCCACCTTCCCATCCCATCACAAAACACAAGCACATCCAATCAAATGCAACAACAAAAATTAAACCTGCAGTACATAATTCAAACATCTCCAACAATCTACTTCCTGCACCTCACCCCACATCTATACAAAAACACATACACCTGAAGGAAGTTAGGAAATGTAGCTTTCCATGTAAACATATAAATTTGTTGAACATATTAGAAGAAATAATTTAGGTAAACAAATAAATGAACTTGCTGAGATGAAGATATAGATATAGGACCCTGTGAGCATAGCTGCAACCCCATATACTATAATTAGGTAAATAAATACACACTCAGATCACAGTAAGCACTCCAAAACCAACCACCAAAACCAGTACTCCACCAGAGTGCCCTAGACATCAGCCCTAGAGAAATCCCTCCCATAACAAACTTAACCCACACTAGTATAATTGCATTCAGGCCATCATCCAGCTTTAAAACAATACATAGAACAAGACTGACCACAGAATCAAATTTCCCCAGATGCGGTCACCACACAGAAGACACTAAGCATGTCATCTTCCACTGCCCTACTATAGCTATACTCAGACAACACAATATTTCTCCCTCGAGTGACTTATAGGCCAAACCAGTGGGTATTACTAGTTATTTGAGAGCTTTGGGTCTTCTGCAAGAGAGAGAATAATAGGCATGAAACTCCACCTTCCCATCTCATCACTGATTAATTGACCAATTGGTTGAGTGACTGATTAATAAATTAACAGATCAACCTGATAAACAAAAGTTGACACAATTGAGATTTAAAGAAACATAATAAAATGTGGCTCCAAATCTAAAATATTTCAGTAAATATATAAACTGTATTCAAGGATACAAAAGAAAAACATATAGGCCACTTGGAAGAGAGGCATTTTGAGAAATAACAGCAAAATTCTTATAGAATAAAAGGAAGAGAGTTAGAGAGTTTGAGGAAGAGAGACAGACAGACAGATACAGACAGACATTGACTGACACAGACATATCAGCAGGGTTGTGGAAGAGACATATGGACTACTGCAAAAGAACAAGAAATGGCAGAAATTATGAGCAACCATTTCAAATCGGTATTCGCAATTGAGAACTCACCTGAGGGAATAGAGAGACAGAAATCCCCCCAATGAAGGCAATAACTGTAACAGAGGGAAATCAGCAATTGCAAATTGGATATTGAAGGAATGCGTAGAAGAGTTAACAGATGAATATACAATATAATCAAATGCTTGCTCAAAGAAGGAAAGGTACCACAAGACTGGAAAAATGCAAACAATGTGCCAATATATAAAGGAGGAAACAAGGAAAATCGAACTTACTACAGACTGGTCTCCCTAACAAGCACAGTAGCTAAAATATGTGAAAAAGTGATCAAAAGTAGATGGGTTAAACACATGGAAGAAAAAACTATACTGAATCCAAATAAATTTGGATTTAGACAAGGAAGATCATGTACAACAAACCTGATCTGCTTCTATTTGAGACTAATAGATATAATACAAGAGAGGGATGAATGGGCAGACTGTGCCTATCTAGACCTACAAAAAGCATCTAATAAAGTACCACACATGAAATTAATAAGAAAAATCGAATCAATAGGAGGCATTGGAGGTAAATTATCAGAATGGATGGAAGACTTCCTGACTGGGAGGAAAATGAGAGTAGTAATTAGAGACAAATACTCAATGTGGGAAGAAATCATAAGTGGTTTCCTACATGAGTCGGTGCTGGCTCCAATCATGTTTGCCATATATTTAATGACATGGATGAAGGAGTTGAATGTTGTATGAATTTCTTCGCAGATGATGCAAAAATACAAAAGTAAGAACAGAAGAGGACTGTGATTCATTACAATCAGACCTGGACAATATCTGGAAATGGACTCAAAGTGGGAAGTGAACTTCAATATCAAGAAATGTAGCATAATGGAGTTTGGAAAAAGTAAAAACAGAATTTCAAAAAATTATAAAGTTGGTGAAGAAGAAATAAAAAAGTGTACTTGGAAAGGGACCTTGGAGTAATAATCAGCAAAGACATGACACTGGATAAACATATAAACAAAATAGTCGGAGAAACCTTCAACCTATTAAGGTCAATGAAAGTGGCATTTGACTACTTAGATGAAGAAATTATTTAAAAGAATATTAGTTACACTGATTAGACCAAAACTGGAATACACAGCGACACTATGGGCACCCAGTACTAAAATGAATATATGGAAATTAGAAAGAATACAGAGAGCAATGACAAAGCTGGCACCAGCTCTTTCCAAATTAAAATACGAACAAAGATTATCCAAACTGGAACTACCAACACTGGAGCAGAGAAAGATGTGATCTACTATCTATAGAATCATGAAAGGAATGGAAATCCTTGATAGGAATGATTTACTAAAAAATGACAATGGGAAAAAAAGAGGTAATGAAAAACTCAAAAAGGATAACTATAGAAGAGATCTGAAAAAAAAAATAGCTTCCCACACAGAGTGATATCTGGAATAACTTAGATAAAGAAACAGTGTGTGCAAATACTATTCAAGATTTTAAGAAAAAAAAAATTCAGATCTCTTCCCATATAATACAACTAGGTAAATACAACTAGGTAGAAGATTAAAGTGCCATTCTATTATATGGATGAAGAGACGATGAAAAAATAATTGAAACCCTGATATGTCCAAGACTAGAATATGCATCAGTAGTATGACGTCAGAGCGAAGGATATTAGCAAGATTGAGTGAACAAAAAGGGCAGCAACCAAACTAGTCCCCAGCCTGACAGATAAACCATACTAGGAAAGACTTAAAGTACTGGGTCAAGCAACTTTGGAAGATCAAAAAGAAAGAGGTGACATGATTACTGTGTTCAGGTCACTAATGGGGACAGATTGCATTAGAAGAGATCTCCTGATAAAAGATGGGAGCTAGGGCTTTAAGAGGTCATGGAAGTAAATCTAAAAAGACCTCATCTCAAAAGGATGTGAAGAAATACAGTTTTCTATATAGATGTATAAATATGTGGAATAGCTTAGAAGGTGATATAGCCCATGCTCAGGCAATACATAAGTTCAAATCTATATAATTGGAAATCAAAGATATAGATTAAGTTTGAACCATATATTAATTTGAGTCTATATATGTTAGAAAATTAGAGAATAGGAGACATGACCCAACAAGCATTGCTCCTTTCCTGTATACTACAGTTAGGTAAAATATGCATAGACAGCAGACACAGATATAGACAGAACAGATAGGCAGATATGGGGACACAAACACACACTACACTAATAAGACCAAAACTTGAGTATGCAGCAACACTATGGACACCCAGTACCAAAAAGAATACAAAGAAATTAGTAAGAATACAAAGAGCAACAACAAAACTGGCACCAACTCTTTCCAAAATGACATATAAACAAAGACTGTCCAAATTAGAACTGCCAACTCTGGAACAAAGGAAATAGAAATGGCAGAAATTATGAACAAGCATTTTAAATCCGTGTTTACAAGGGAGAACATGCAACCTAGAGATATCAAATGGGAGGAGAAAGTCCCCCTATGAAAGAGATAGAAGTATCAAGGAATGAAATAAATAAACACTTGAGTAATCTCGATGTCAGAAAATCGCATGGGCCAGATGAAATAGCAAACTGGATTTTGAGAGAATACAGGAATGAACTAATAGACAAAATACATAGCATAAACAGTTCCTTGAAAGAAGGAAAAGTTCCAAAAGAATGGAAAAGAGCAAATATAGTACCAATATATAAAGGGGGAAACAAGGAAGACCCTACTAACTATAGACCGGTCTCTAACAAGTATGACAGCAAAAATTTGTGAAAGAATTATCAAAAGTAGATGGGTAAAGCATTTGGAAAAAAACAATGTACTAAATCCAAGGCAGATTTGGATTCAGACAAGGATGATCATGCGTCACCAATTTAATATGTTTCTATTCAAGGCTAATAGATATAATACAAGAAAGAGATGGATGGGCTGATTGTGCATTTCTAGACCTAAAAAAAACTTTTGACAAAGTACCACATAAGAAGTTGTTTAAGAAATTAGAAACTGAAGGAGGAATACAGGGCAAACTGCTTAAATGGATGGAAGACTTTGCAAGAAAGAAAAATGAGAGTAGTGATATGAGACAAACACTCTAACTGGGATGAAGTAATAAGTGGTGTTCCACAAGGAACAGTTTTGACCCCAATAATGTTTGCTATATATATTAATGATATGGATAAAGAAATTGAAAGTTACATGAGCTTCTTTGCAGATGACGCAAAACTGTTAAAAAAAAGTGAACACGGAAGAAGATTGTGAGTCACTACAGAGTGATCTCAATAAAGTATGGGAATGGAGTAGGAAGTGGGAGATGGAGTTCAATACCAAAAAGTGTAGTATAATGGAATTTGGAAAAAGCAAAAAAAGAATAGAAGGACCATATAAATTGGGAGAAGGAATAAAAAAGTAGAAAATGAGAAGGACCTGGGAGTCATTATTATGAATAATATGTCACCTGATTAACATATAAACAAGATTTTTGGAGAAACTTATAATTCAATAAGAACAATTAAAGTGGATGAAGAAATGGTGAAGAAAATTCTAATCACTCTGATAAGACCAAGATTGGAATATGCAGCAACGATGTGGTCACCAAGTGCAAAAAAATGTATAACAAAACTTGAAAGAATACAAAGAGCAATTACAAAATTGGCGCCAACACTCTCAAAACTATCATATGAAGAGAGACTAGCAAAACTTGAGCTACAGACACTAGAGCAAAGAAGAGAGAGGAGATTTGATAACTATTTACAGAATCATGAAAGGCATAGAAATTATTGATAGAGAAGATCTAATAAAATGGAATGAAAGAAATACAAGAGGACACGGAAAGAAAATCAAGAAAGACAGCTATAGAAGAGATCTGAAAAAGAATAGCTTTCCTCACAGAGTAATAGACATTTGGAACAAGTTAGATGAGAAAGTAGTGTGTGCAAAAACAATACATGAATTTAAAAATAGTATAGATAACATGAGATATAAAGACGGGACACAACGAGCATAGCTCCCCTTCCCATATAATACAACCAGGTAAATACAACTAGGTAAATACACACACACACACTTTCGTCGGATGGACAGCGAAGATTGGAGTTCTGAAGAAAAAGTGAAGTTTTCGTGGATATCAAAGCAAAGGAAGTACCTTATTGTATTTACAGGGAAGGGGAAAGCTCGTGATGTAGTGGGAAAGTAAGGAAAAAGGAGAAGGGGAGGGATTACTGAGGGAAATGGAAGGAAATGAGGAAGGGGAGGACTTGGTCCAGGAGGCCAGGCGTCTTGTAAACAAAAGAAGGACTGATGATTTTGGTGAAGGGATTAACAAAAATGTCAAGATTAGAAATATAGATAAAAGCAGCAAAATGGAAGGTGAGGATAATAATTTCCAGGGATTTAATGAGGGGGGGGGGTGGATACCAACCTCCTCCGATTAGCAAGACTAGAGGAAAAACTTGAAAAAATGACCGAACATTGGGAGAATAGGTTCGGTAACATAGCAAAGCTTGCGCAGAGACTTGAAAAATTGGAAGAACTTGAGAAGGTGAACAAAAACTTAACTAATGAAATAGAAGAATTGAAAAGGCAGTTAAAGAAGTAAAAGAGGAGAATGAAGAATTAAAGAGGAATAATAAAGACAACAAAGAGGCCATAGCAAAAGAAGCACAGGGTTGGAAAAAAAATCCAAGAAAACAGTAAAGTTGCATTTACTGACATAATTAAACAGCAAATGAAAGAACAAACTAAAGACTCAGTTATTAAAGTGATGAGACAGAAGGAGAATATAGTAAGAGACTTAGCAGATAAAAAGAAATGTATAATTATATTAGGAATGGAAGAGAAACATAACCTAAATAGAAACACAAGAATCAATGAGGAAAAAGAAAAAGTAAGCAGTTTACTAGAATTAGTTCAGGAAGATGAACCTGAAATCATGATACAAATTGAAGGGATGTATAGACTCAGAAAGTATAGTACAGATAAGACCAGACCAATTAAGATTAAATTAAGGTCACAAACAATGGCAGAGAATATCTTAGCAAAAACAGGGAAACTAGCAGCAAGTGAGCAATATAAAAAGGGATGGATAAAAAGAGAAATGAATAAAGAGGAAAGAGAGAAGGAAAAAATGAAAAGACATGAAGCTAAGGAAAAAAAACGAGAACAGAACAGAGTCAGAAAAAGAGGAATTCTATTGGAGAGTAGTGAATATGAAAGTAAGGAAATACGACATACTAGAGAAAAACAAAAGGGAAACAGAGAATACAATGGAAGTGGCAGAAAACTAAAAGTGTCTTACACAAATATAGATGGATTAATAACAGGATTGAATGAGCTGAATGATTACCTGAAGGAAAAAGAACCGGACATAATGGGAATTGTAGAAACGAAATTAAAAGGTCCAATACCACCCAACAGTGTAGGACATGATGCATATAATTATTGGATTAGAAACAGAAAGAGAAAACAAGGGGGTGGAGTTATGTTCCTGACTAAGAAGGATATAAACGTGAGGTGTGTCACATATGGAAAGAATACAGTAGAGATGATTATGATTGAAGTGGAAGACAGAGATAATAATAAGAAGAGCAGAAAGTTTGTGATAAATTATGTGCCTCCAAAAACAGCCTCGTGGGAAGAAAGTGAACATAAAAGTATGTTAGAGGACACAAGGATAACATTAAATAAGATAATGGAAGATGGAGGAAGAATAGTTATGATGGGCGACTTTAATTGCAAAGAAGTCTGCTGGGAAGAGATGAGAGTAAAGGGTGGAGACGGCTCATGGGGAAATGTTCTCCTCGAGATGATTATTGACCATACAATGACACAATGGATACAGGAGAACAATAGGTATAGAAATGAAGAACCATCAAGACTAGACCTAATAATCACATCTGAACCTAGAATAATGGAAAAGATTGAATATAAGACACCAATAAGTAAAAGTGACCACATACTGATTGAACTGGAACTAAATGAGGAAAAATACATGAAAAGAAATGAACAATATAGAAAAGGAAGAATGATGTATGAAAAAACAAACTCTGATAAAATAAGAGAACTCTTTCAAAAAGAAAATTGGGAAGGAATATACAAAGAAGAAACAACAGTGGAAGAGAAATGGAATATTTTGACAAAAATTTATAAAAAAGGAGTGGAAAAGTATGTCCCAAGACAAAAACAAGAAAAAAATATGTAAAGTGCTGGTACAACAAAAGTTGTAAGGAGTTAAAAGACAAAAGAGATAAAGCTTGGACCAAATGGAAGACAAAAGACCTGAAAAATGGAAAATATATACTTGTTATAGAAATGAATATGTACAAGCGTGCAGAGAGGAAAAGAGAAAATATGAAAAAGATGTCATGGCAAAAATGTAAAGATCAACCAAAATTATTTTACAGATTTGTAAACAACAAACTGAAAAACAAACAAGATTTGGAGAAATTAAGACAAGGAGTTGAATACACAGAGGAAATAGAAATGGCGGACATTATGAACAAGCATTTTAAATCAGTGTTTACAAGGGAGAACATACAACCTGAAGAGATCGAATGGAAAGAGAAAGTCCCCCCATATGAAAGAAATAGAAGTAACAAAGAATGAAATAATGAAACACTTGAGTAATCTTGATGTCAGAAAATTGCATGGACCAGATGAAATAGCAAACTGGATTTTGAGAGAATGCAGGAATGAACTGGCAGACAAAATACATAGCATAATAAATAGTTCCTTGAAAGAAGGAAAAGTTCCAGAAGATTGGAAAAAAGCAAATATAGTACCTATATATAAAGGGGGAAATAAAGAAGGCCCTACCAACTATAGACCAGTCTCTCTAACAAGTACAATAGCAAAAATCTGTGAAAGAATTGTCAAAAGTAGATGGGTAAAGCATTTAGAAAAAAACAACATGCTAAATCCAAGGCAATTTGGATTCAGACAAGGACAATCATGTGTCACCAATTTAATATGTTTCTATTCAAGGCTAATAGATATAATACAAGAGATGGATGGGCTGATTGTGCATTTCTAGGCCTAAAAAAAGCTTTTGACAAAGTACCACATAAGAAGTTACTTAAGAAACTAGAAACTGAAGGAGG
>NC_134803.1:20677674-20685174 GCF_046742065.1 Oratosquilla oratoria | reverse complement strand
ATTACTGCGTTTTACTCAAGCTGAAATGCAAGCATAGAAATCTACATATTAGACTGTTGGACTGCATATCTGGAAACCTCATTCACGAGAGCCTTGTTGTACAGCATCCGGGGGCCTGTGCAGTCCTGCCGTGTAAGCCATACACATCTTCGCCCCTATCCCTCTTAAAATTGGGAAGTAATCTAAATTAATTCTGGCTGGAGCTCCCATAGTATAATATGACCACAACTCGAAGAAGCTAGATAGATTATCCGGACTGGAATCAGGACACCTGAGGCGTATTTGATCGTTTACGAGGAGAAATAACATTTGTCGTTTCAACAGCTAGGGACTGTAGACCCTGAGCGACCATACCATATTTAGGTGTAACAATCTGTATATGTAGCAAAGGAAAATAAGAGCAATGGGGAAATAAAAATTGGGGGGTTCCTGTATAGAATGATTATGACAGGAATACAATGTCTATTCTATGGGTTTTACAGTTTCCAACCTTATTACAACTGTCAATAAGGGTTATAACATTTCCCTTGTCACCTTGTGTAGCATCCGTTTCACTCTCATTTAATCATTACTTACTTATATACTTGTTCATATACTAATCATGTATATACAATCGTCATTAACTTATCTACTTATTCATATATCAATTCATATATTAATATATCTATTATCTCTCGGTAGATTGATTTAATTAGTTGTCCATTTCACGCACCGCAGCCTTGAACTCACCTGTTGAGAATTCATGATGGTGATGGTAAGTGCTTCTGTGATGACTACGAATCTTCTCCTGCATAGGTAAGGTGTCAACAGCAAATTTTACATCTGTGTCTCATTCACAGCTATTTACTAAGTCCAAAGGAACATACTATCACCTGATCAAAAACTACTGGTTAATTCTATTATTACCATGAATGATGAATGTTACTATATCTTTTTTTCTTATTTTAAGAGATGCAAACGTGCATGTTGCCACAAGACTATTTCACTTTGACTTCACGATTTCAGCCGATAAGTCAGATAACAAAGAAATGTGCGAAATATTTTATCTACATCGCCAGTTTCATAACATTTTTAAGTTTTCCTTTCACGACGAGTATTCATTGAGGAATATTGTCTACACTCTTCTTGACATCGTATTTGACAAACCATGCTTCCAAAATAAGATCAGAACACTTGTTATATTTCACACATAATTGCAGCATAAAAAATAAACCACGCTTTTACCCTTTCCATACTTTGACGCCTACGTAGGCGTCACGAGGTGCAAGTGGGTACATGAGGATGCCGGTCTCGGCGTCTTGATTATATTTTGTAGTTGTAGCTGAATGACACCCATATACTGTGAACTGGCCTGATAATATTTTCTGGTTATTAATATTCAATGTGAAAGAGAACGAGTAATACAGTTGTAACTTTATATTTCATAATGCGAGCATTGTGATGCGTCACCGTACACCAGGCAGCTGATGCTGCCCGCGAGAATTTGATTAGTATAGAAGAGGTTAAGTGTCTTTTCAATATTGACATCCCAAGTTGTATAATCAAAAGCAAGTAATCACAAACAAAAAACGCGCACTTTTACGAAGAGACTACTATGACGAGACCCTCTTTGTGGATGAAAGAACATTACTACTGATGTCCTTTGTGTACTCGTCTTACGACAGTCTTCAAGAGCCTGGGGCCGTTTCCTGTGCACGAACCTGCGTCGAATGTACCAGCCCAAGCCTTGAGGAAAATTCATCCCACTCTGTCTCAAAGGACACCAAAGACGTAAATCTATTGAACAGTCACAAGAAATTCTAACAGTTCTGATTTATTTAAAACAGCTTCTGTACAGAAAAGTACATACACTTGGCAACAAGTTGTGCTTCACTACTTAACCCTTTCACTGCTGAAAGGAATTCCCTTGGCTAATTAAACTGCCTGGCGCCAGCAAGAATACATATCAAAGTCAAACATGTAATATCACGTCTACTGTACTGTTTCTTCTTTTTCATTCTTACTCCCATCAAGTTTCGATAATCATGTTACTCCAACGGCGATAAATGATATTTAATTTCCACAATTTTCAAATGAACAGCATGCTCACGAGCCACAGCAAGTTAGCTAGGTGCTTATGAGGCGAGACCGAAGCCTACCGAGCCACATCACTTTCCAGATCCGATAAAGGGGCCACAACATTCCACTGTGCGCCACCTTGAACTGAATATAAAATGGCAGTCCTCGCACACCAAAAAATATCCCTTTACTTAGTAAACCGTACCACAAACGAACAAATGCTATCAACAATATCAATTCACCATTGCTATGAACTACGATAGCTATATCCAATAACAATTTTATTACGATGACTTCGTGCGACTTCATTCAGCTGAGGGTAGGAACCTTGATATAGGGCTAAAATCCGAGGCACGAAACGGTATTGAGCGCATGCGCAGTCACTAACGACACGTAACAACATCAACGAGACAGACACATACTGCCGCACGTCGCTGGATCAGGACTGATATACTCCGCTCGCCCGGCATTATGACACGTCGACGACAGCGGAAATAGATCTAGCAGCGAAGAACGGAAAAAACACGGGAAATGCCAAGACGCTCTCCACTTCAGTTGGACTGAGTTTCTCTGAGGGACGGGGGTGAGATCCTCTCATAAGGGCGACGTAGGCAACAGATTCCAAACACAGCATAACACCTTCCCGCCAATTGATACGTGGCGAAAACTGTAGCCAGTAAAATGTACGTGCATATACATATTATAAGCACATATACGTATATATCACATGCCTACACATACATATATAATGTCACAGTGTGTGTGTGTGTGTGTGTGTGTGTGTGTGTGTGTGTGTGTGTGTGTGTGTGTGTGTGTGTGTGTGTGTGTGTGTGTGTGTGTGTGTTTACCTAGTTGTATTTTGCGGGAAGGGGAGCTATGCTCGTGTTGTCCCGCCATTGTATCTCGCAGTGTCTAGTTTGTTTTTAAACTCATGAATGGTTCTTGCGCATACTATTTCATTATCCAGTTTGTTCCAAGTGTCCAAAACTCTATGTGGAAAACTGTTTTTCTTCAGTTCTCTTCTATAGCTATGTTTTTTGATTTTCTTACCATGTCCTCTTGTGTTTCTTTTGTCCCAGTTAAGTAAGTTCTCTCTATCAAGTATCTCTGTGCCTTTCATGATTCTGTAGATGGTCAATAGGTCACCTCTCTCTCTTCTTTGCTCCAGTGTCGGTAATTCCAGTTTAGCCAATCTCTCCTCGTATGATAGGTTTGCAAGTGCAGGTGCCATTTTTGTAGCTGCTCTTTGGATTCTTTCTATTTTCTTTATATTGTTTTTGGTACTGTGTTGTGTGTGTGTGTGTGTGTGTGTGTGTGTGTGTGTGTGTGTGTGTGTGTGTGTGTGTGTGTGTGTGTGTGTGTGTGTGTGTGTGTGTGTGTGTTTGTGTGTGTGTGTGTGTGTGTGTGTGTGTGAGAGAGAGAGAAAGAGAGAGAGAGAGAGAGAGGGGGGAGGAGGAGAGAAAGGAAGAGAGAGAAAGAGAGGAGAAAGAGAGAGAAAGAGGAGAAAGAGAGAGAAAGAAGAGAGAGAGAGAAAGAGACCAACTATGTTACATGCTCGCGTTGGTTCTATGAAAGGGTCATCAGAAAGAACTGTCTGCCTGCCATTCTTCATATTTCATCAACACCCTCACCTCCATCCCAAGGGGCTGTCATTCTGTTCCCGGACAGGAACAAAGACTTTCTCTCTCTCGCTCTCTCTCTAACTTTCCTCCTCTTTTTCCCATTGAAGGACTGCTGACAAGCCCTGTAACAAAGCGATTCCCCAGACTTATTTTATTCTGGCTAACGCCCGACGATTCAGTTCAGCTGAAGGGAACCCCACCGTACTGAGCTAATCCTCACTTCGGTACCCTTCACAAACTTCTTTCTGACTAACGCCAGGCTATGCTCTTCAGCAAAGGGGACGGCAGTGTATTACATGAAGGAAACTCTCTATCCGATGGAAGGGTTCAACATGCAGGATCTGCTGCAGCCGACATTACTCCTAAATATATCCACCACGTCCACAGTTGACATTCTCATCATCCATGCACTGGTGTAGGAGTTACACCAAGAGGCGGTTAGCTGCGGGTAAAGCGTTGTACGCTACCCCCGGACAGCTAGGGCAAATGGTAGACACCTTATGAAGTTCCTCATGTCAACGCGTGACGCAGACAAACTCACCATATCAAGTATCACGTACGTCATGTCAACAATTAATAAGCTTGTCACGTTATGGACTATCTCGATTAAAACCCGTTCTGTACCAAGTGGCACTTTCTCCTTTTTATCCTGGCTGCCGCCAGGCGATTTCATTCATCCCCATAGCACCCTTCTCGGTAGCTACGGGCCCATGAGTCTTCTCAGTCTTCTCCTCAGCCTCACTTTGTTAAGTCTTTCCATTTTACCTGAAGCTTGCCTTCATCTCACAAACTCTCTCCCCGCCATAATGTATCATACTCATCACATCTTATTCCGTCTTACATTTGAAGGTTATCCGCTTCCACCACGTTGCTTGTTGTCTCTGAAGACCCCAACTTCCTACTCTTCCTCCTCCTCCTACTCTTCTTCCTCTTCTTACTCTTCCTCTTCCTCCTGCTCTTCTCCTTTCTCCTCCTCTTATACACTTCCGCCTCCGCCTCCTCCTCCTCCTCCCCCTGTCCCTTCTCCCGGAAACGTGACATGAGCCGCTGCCTCCCCTCATGAGATAAAGGTTGCTGACACCTTCAGCACCGCAACAACCTTCCGTCACGTCACAGAAGGAAGAGGAGGAGGAGCACTAGATCCTTCTCCCCCGGCTCCCAAGGGGCTGGGATCAGAGTTGACAGTCACTTTTTGTACGAACGTGTTCAGTTCGTGTGGTGTACAACACTTTATTTCTTTCCAGACAGGTCCCTCCCCAGACTTTAGAACATTTGTACTAACCTAACATAAATTAACCTAACCTAGGCTAACTAAACCTAGCCTAGCCTAACCCGACTTAACCTAAGCTAGCTTAGTCTAATCTATCCTGGCCTGGCCTAGCCTAGCCTTATCCTATCATAATCTAATCTAATCCAACCTAACCTAACCTACCATAGCCAGACCTAACCTAATCTAACTTATCCTAACCTTACCTATCCTACCCTATCACAACCTGACAAAATGTAGCCTATACTAACCTATCCTAATCTATCCTAACACAACATGCATAACGTAACCTAACATAATGTGACGTAACTTAACGTAATCTAACGTAACTTTCTTTGACATGCTGTGAAAAATCATCGTGGTTCGCGGAATGCAATGTATGGAAAACAAGCGTCAAAATATCGCGAGAAGCAGATGGGGGAAAAAAAAGTGGCGTCACCAACACCTACCTCCTAGTGTAGTGGGAGGGGATTCTAAGTATCCTAAGTCGGGCAAGAGATCCAAAGGAAAAGAATAATAATCTTCCGGGTGTTTCACGGCGAGGCAGAGATGGCGGTAGTGGTTACCACCAATGATGACATGGCCAGATGCAAGGAGGAGTGGGAAGGGGGCGGGGAGGGGATTTTGAGGGGGGCTGGGTGAGGGAACCTGACAAGAAACTCTTGTATAAAAAACTGCGCTTAGAGTGCTCTCCAATCCTGAAGGGATCAACGTGTAGGGAAGAATTAAATTTTGCTTCACTTATCTTGGTTACAATTTGTTTGATATAACAAGTGTAAATGTGATGATCATGCTAAATTCACAGGAAAGTGACCTAATATTCAACTCTGTTACCCTGTGCGGTGACTGTTATTTATTATGAACACAGCCACCTACCGGTCGGACTGTGGGCGTGAATTACGTTAATACTGAAGATAACCACTCGTACGCGCCTGTGTTGGTCATTCAGAATATCGCTACTTTCTACACAGTGGATCCTTGTACAGCCAGCAAATGTCGTGGGTTTAGTAAAATTTATATTATCTACTTAAAATTATTTATTGATATAATATATAATCACATCAAAAGGGGTGCACAGCTTGCTAGTTCACCCATTCAACAAAAATGGTATATGTTTGGAAACAATAGTGGTTATACTTGATAATCTTTTTTTATCATAAGACATCCTTGTAAGGAACATTCTTGAGTACTAACATTTCTGATCTCATATAATTCTAAGCATTCCGTGACATAGTGTTGTAATGACAGGCATTTATTTTCATTACAAAGTTTACATGAAGATTTAGTAGAATTAGTACATAAGCAAGTGACGCGTCGTCTAGAATACCGATTGTTCGCACAGACTCTCATAAATATTCAAGACCTACAAATTCTGCCCCCTTTTCTTAAAATTGTTATCAGAGTCACATAACGTCAAGTCGTCGGGACAAAGCGATATGACGTCATTCGAATCCCCCTTCTCTCTGCGCGCGGACACTGTATACTACATTTTGGAGTAATTGTACCTCCCTGTGGGTCCCACCTAGTGATGCAAATATATTATATATATATATATATATATAATATATATATATATATATATATATATATATATATATATATATATATATATATATATATATCGTTTTTTTTTTTACATTGCCAAAGTTTCTCAGATATTAATATCGAATATATAAAAACAGGTGTAATTACTTGATTCATCCCTCCACATATGTATACCTATTTTCAGACACTATAAAAATAAGCATAAGTAATTGACTTTTTTGTCAGATGCTGCAACAAGTGCAGATGCTGTATATATGGGCCAATATGGCAACCTTACAAAATCTAAATAAGCATGAAGCTATTTGCCAATATATTGTGTCTGCATACACCAGCAATGTCATCAACATGAGAACAAACAAGCATTGATTAGCCTATGTGCCTTTATACAATATAGCCATGTGCTGTACATGTGTTTGATGGACTGCTATAAATGGTTTCCTCCATGCATATCCATCATAGTCCTCTAAAATCCTCTCTAGTCTTAGCACAATCTTCAGGGATTGAACACTACAAATTTTCCTTACTACATCACTCCATGTCATGTGGCTCCTGCCGCTCCTCCTCAGGCTTCTCTATGTCAGATGAAATCATGACTCTAGGGCTGGGGCTGGGCAGATCATCAATCGAGTCCTCAGCATCTGCTTCAGAATGGTCCGAGTCGTCCGACTCCAGCTGGAAAGTGGGGATGCTGCTTGAAGCAGTAAAATCCCTGCTGGTTGATGGCTGTGGTGGTGGTGGATTTCTCGCATGAGCTGCATGGCGAGGATATTCATGGGCATCATCCATATTGGCCAGTGCAAAGTTTTGCCCAATAAACACCAACTTTCATTATCCCTTCGTTTTGCTACGCTCCTAAATATCTTCTTACCCACTTCTGTGATCTACTTCTTCGGTGGGGTAGTTCCCAAAGATTAAAATGCTGTTTAGCGCTGACAAAGAATCTGTGTGTGTGTGTGTGTGTGTTTTATATATTATATATATATATATAATGTATATACATATATATAG
>NC_134803.1:20662674-20672674 GCF_046742065.1 Oratosquilla oratoria | reverse complement strand
GTGTGTGTGTGTGTGTGTGTGTGTGTGTTCTACTTAACTGTGTTTACCTAAGTGTAAGATACGGGATAATAGCTATTTTCCTAAGGTTCCACTTCTATGTTTACATCGGTCAAGTTTATCTTAAATTCACTCATGTTGTCTGACTGAGCCCTTCTCCAACACTTTTCCACGAATTAATGCATCCGCTTTATGGAAAAATTACATTTCATAATATCCTGCAAACACTTTATCTGGTTCAATTTCTTTACATGGTCTTTCATTTACCTTCTGTTTCAAACTAGGAAGCCTCTTTTGTCATTTGTGTCTATTCCTTTTGTAGTTCTAGGACTGCTAAAATATTACCTCTCTTCTTTCTTCTAGTGCTGGTAGATCCAACTTGTTTAGTCTTTTTGAATGCGTTGTTATTATTTTTTTTTTGGGGGGGGGATCATACCAATTCATTTCGGAGTATACCAGATTCCCGATGGTATATATATATATATACATATATATATATACATACATATATATATATACATATATATATATACATATATATACATATACATATATATATATATACATATACATATATATATACATATATATATATATATATACATATACATATATAAACACACATATATATATACATATACATATGTATAAACATATATATATACATATATATATACATATATATGTGTGTGTGTGTGTGTGTGTGTGTGTGTGTGTGTGTGTGTGTGTGTGTGTGTGTGTGTGTGTGTGTGTGTGTGTTTGTATTCATCTTGGTCTTTGGATCACGTGCTGGAGTCGTGATCGACAGCTATTTCCCTCCTGGAAGAGAGCTCAGAGCTCGTATGACCGATCTATGGGTAATGCTGTGACCTTACACGCGCACGCACACCCAACTCCCCGCCCACGAGAGTTGGAGTAACGACTCGAAGCTCAGCGATACTGAAATTATTTCAGCCTTGGGCAGGATTCGAACCCGGACCGCCGTAGTGACAGTCGGGGACTCTACCAACCGCGCCACCGACCGAGTCGTGTGTGTGTGTGTGTGTGTGTGTGTGTGTGTGTGTGTGTGTGTGTGTGTGTGTGTGTGTGTGTGTGTGTGTGTGTGTGTTTACTTAAGTGTATTTTACGGGAAGGGGAGCTATGCTCGTGGTGTCCCGTCTCCATACCTCGTTTTATCTAGACTGTTTTTAAATTCGTGTATCGCTTTTGCACACACCACTTTCTCATCTAATATGTTCTAAACGTCTATTATCCTGTGGCGAAAGCTGTTCTTTTTCAGGTCTCTTCTATAATTGTCTTTCTTGATTTACTTTCCATGTCCTCTTGTATCTCTACTATCCCATTTCATATGATCCTCTCTATCAATATTTTCCATGCCTTTCATGATTCTATGAATAGTTATCAAGTCTCCTCTCTCTCTTCTTTGCTCTAATGTCTGTAGCTCAAGTTTTGCCAGCCTCTCCTCATATGATAGTTCTGAGAGCGTTGGTGCCAATTTCGTAATTGCTCTGTGTTTTTTCAAGTTTTGTTATACATTTTTTTTTTTTACTTCGTGACCACGTCGTCGCTGCATACTCCAATCTTGGTCTTATCAAAGTGACTAGTATTTTCTTCACCATTTCTTCGTCCAGGTATGTAAATGCCACTTTGATTGATCTTATTAAGTTACAAGTTTCTCCTAAAATTTTGTTTATGTTTCTCAGGGGACATATTATTCATAATAATGACTCCTAGGTCCTTCTCTTTTTCCACTTTTTCAATTTCTTCCTCTCCCAGTTTATATGATACCACTATTTTATTTTTCTTCTTCTTCCAAATTTCATTATGGGGGAACTGAACACCTTGAATCATGAAAATTTCATCCAAAAATCGAATGTAAGATATGGGCATATTTGAATAATATAAACATCATAAAATCAAAATATGAATGACTTTTTTCTCCCCTGCGTAAGAGGGAGTTTAGGGCCCGGGAGGCTCAATTGAAATGCCTCACGCAAGAATAGGCCCTAAATATTTATAAATATGTATTGTTTTCGTTTGTCTAATTCCATGAAATGGCTATTTTTGTACGTCTGGCATCAGCGTGACTTCCTCTTCCGTGTGGTGTGCACAGCATGCTTCAAGCCTAAGTTACCCATCAAACATCAGAGTTGATTGATGCATAAACAACTAACTGACTGCGGCAATATTGTGTTCCCGTGCCGCTGTTTGCCTGGCCATTACTACACTTACTAGATGTCCAATCATCGACTGCATCACGATGAAGAGGAAAACCAAGGAAAAGATGAAAAAATTGAGCCAAAAGTGGAATGAAAGTTGTGCTAGAAGGAGGGCAAGGCGTGAGAGGCTTGGAGGAGGGCCTCATGCGTCACTTGAAAAACAGCGAGACAGGCTTCATCTAAGTGAAAAAAAAAAAAAAAAAATGGGTGACGTAAGTGACCATACTTACACCTATATCTCACGTCGTATAGCGAATTTAAAAAAAAAAGCAGGCGTGAAAGTGTTTATAGGATCTTTAAGTATTACTATGAAAAAGCAGAAGTCTGTAGTACAAAAAATACGACGTACGTATTCGATTACGTCTAAAAACGTTATGACGTCATAACTTTATGACGTCATGACGTAGCAACTTCTCGGGTTCATAATATATTTCTACCTATATTTTAAACAAAACCTGAAATTTTCAAGTTGAAAGACTATAATTTTTTTTTTTTTTTTTTGCTAAGGTGTTCAGTCCCCATTTATACTACACTTCTTAATGTTGAATTCCATCTCTCACTTCCTACTCCATTCCCATACTTTATCGAGATCACTCTGCAGTGATTTATAATCTTCGATGTTCACTTTTTTTTTAACATTTTTGCATCGTCTGCGAAGAAGCTCATATAACTCAATTCCTTTACCCATATCATTAATATATATAACAAACATTATTGATGCCAGTAATGTTCCTTGTGGAACTCCACGAATCACCTCATCCCAATTGGAATGTTTGTCTCTTATCACCACTCTCATTTTTGTTTTTCATGTAAGAAGTCTTCCATCCACTGCAGTAGTTTGGCCTGTATTCCTCCTACAGTTTCTAATTTCTTTAGCAATTTCTCATGTGGCACCTTATCAAAAGTTTTTTTCTGGTCTAGAAAGGCACAATCAGCCCATCCATCTCTTTCCTATATTATATCTATTAGTCTTGAATAGAAACACATCTGGTTTGTGACACATGATCTTCCTTGTCTAAATCCAAACTGTCTCCGATTTAGTACATCGTTTTTTTTTTCCAAATGCTTTACCCATCTAATTTTGATAATTCTTTCACAAATTACAGTGGTAGAGGAGCCGAGAAACTACAGTCCATAACAACAATTTTGAGCGTATGCACGTTCAAATACGTAGGTATTTGTGTGTATATGGGAGGGGAAGAGAATATGACACATGTGTACAAGAGTGTGTCTGTGTGTGTATGTGAACAAGATTCTGGATGATTTCCCGTGAGGGTGAATCGTGGATGTGGCAAGTGATCGAGGAATGGATGACTCAAGCTGGGACTGCGTACGTGTGTGTGTGTGTGTGTGTGTATCCACCTCGGATCTGCTGCAGTCTCTGTCGAGACAGCCAGACACCACCCTACGGCAGTGAGCTCAGAGCTCCTTATTAGCCGATCTCTGGGTAGGTCTGAGACCACTCACACACCACACACCGGGACAGCAAGGTCACAACTCCTTGACTAACGTCCCGTACCTACTCGCTGCTAGGTGAACAGGGGCTACACGTGAAAGGAGACAAACCCAACTTATCTCCGCCCGACCGGGGAATCGAACCCCGGTTCTCTGGCTTGTGAGGCCAGCGCTTTACCAATCCGCCACCGAGCCGTGTGTGTGTGTGTGTGTGTGTGTGTGTGTGTGTGTGTGTGTGTGTGTGTGTGTGTGTGTGTGTGTGTGATTAGCCATGGTCTTTGGATCACGTGTTGGAATCGTGATCGACAGCTATTTCCCTCCCGGAAGAGAGTTCATAGCTCGTATATGACCGATCTATGGGTAATGCTGCGGCCTTACACGCACACACACACCCCAAACTCCCCGTCCACGAGTTGGAGTAACAACCCGCAGCGGAGCGATATTGAAATTATTTCAGCCTGGGCGGGATTCGAACCTGGACCTCCGTAGTGGCAGCCGGGAACTCTACCAACTGGTGTGTGTGTGTGTGTGTGTGTGTGTGTGTGTGTGTGTGTGTGTGTGTGTGTGTGTGTGTGTGTGTGTGTGTGTGTGTGTGTGTGTGTGTGTGTGTGTGTGTGTGTGTGTGTGTGTGTGCGCGCGCGCGCGGGCGTACTCGTGCACGTGAGCATGTAAGTTTAGATGTAGGACAGCTCTGAAGTCAAACATATTGAATGCTCTTGCAAGAACCTAATTCAACACTTGTATCCTCTTCAGCATCTACACCGCCACTAACGACCTGTACCCTTATTGTCTGGCGCCAGGCGATTTTATTTAACCAAGGGATACTCTCTGCGCAGCGACATGGTCAAAAGCCCTGTTGTATTTGCAAAATTTCTATCTAAGACGGCAGCCTTTACATGAATGACTCTGTCCGGACGAAAAGTTATCAGACAGGGATCACCCCGTAGGTAACAGAACCCCATCCCTATTCCATACTGAATGGCATCTTCCCTTTTAGCTGAGCTGCCGCCAGGCGATTCTACTCAGTTGTGTGTGACCTCCCCCACCTAAAAAATACAAGGGAACAGAAAAGGTACCAGCAGCTTCACGTTCTGCTGTCCAACCGCAGCTTCTGCTGTTGGACTAACATCGTTTACCTACTGCCCCCAGACAACAGAACAGTTGAGCTGCAAATCGTGACAAGACAAGTGTTGCTACAGCCATGTGTGCCGCTGTGGCTTAATCGGCACCGACCCGACCCCGGGAGTAAAAATGCCCCCAGTTCGGTCCCCTGGCTCTCCTAGCACACTGGGTTAAGGTGACGGCGCTAGCGCATATTCCTTCAGGTCAGGGACACCCTTTCGACTGAATGAAATTCTCCGGCGCAAACCACAACGAAGCCAGTGATGTTTAGAGTACTTGACGCGTTTGTTCGTGCCAAGGTCTCATTGCGACGGCAGCGTTGAAACCGTTCCCGTAAAGGGTACATTTGTGTTATCTCTGTGTTCCAACACGGCTGTCTTCCACTATGGCCTCCCACCATAGTTTCTGCAGAATTTTAAGAACTTCTCCAAACCAGAGTACTTTACCGCCGAAAAACAATGTGGAGTGTGGGCGGCAATCAATTTCTTGCAGGAGTGGAAACCTACTGGTCACAGTGCTCAACCCAAACAGCCCCGGCAGTTAAGCCAATTATTTGAACCACCGGAACACCATCACGCCTCCCAAACTCTACAGCAGCTATTGGCTACAAATGCTAACGACCATATTGGCTGGTTTGGCTGACACCGAAGACAAACAAACAAACAAACAAACACACACACACACACACACACACACACACACACACACACACACACACACACACACACACACACACACACACACACACACACACACACACTCCAACTCTCGTGGGCGGGGAGTTGGGGGTGTGTGTGTGTGCAAGGTCATAGCATTACCCTTAGATCGGACCTACGAGCTCTGAGCTCTCTTCCAGGAGGGAAATAGCTGTCGATCACGAGTCCAACACGTGATCCAAAGACCAAGTGAATACAGTGAATACACACACACACACACACACACACACACACACACACACACACACACACACACACACACACACACACACACACACACACACACACACACACACGTTGTATATAAGTGGGATTTTTTCTTTCTTACTGACACTACCACCTCCATATCTACTAGTACTACGTCTTCGCCTATCAGGTAACTTGCTGGACTGCTGACGACATAACCAGTAAACCCACGGCTCTTATCACAAGAAGTCTGGTGCCGCTGTTGCAGCTGGAGCATCTGGTCAGATACGCACAGATACGGACTGATACGACGGATACAGAGCGAACGTTCCTTGGCCATCCCGGGGCTGCATCAAGCGACACAAGTAGTCCATCTGTCTGCGAGTCGTCCTCTCCTGAATAGAATCGCAACAGACTGACCGTACACTAATGATTACATGCGCGACTCCAAATTTGAAAATCATCCAAAATAGATGTATCCATATTTGAACAAGTCTACGCGAAGCAAAGATGTTCTCTGTCATGTTAATTCTGGGTTTGCAATTCCCAGATTTTATTAACATAAAAATTAATCGCTATTTTTCATTATAAAAACTAAATCATTAAAAAAATTGCGTCAAAATGGCTGGTTCATGTATTGCAATAGCATGCAATCTACTAATGATAACAATTTCACTTAGAAACATGCTTCTCTTGTTTTCTCCATGCAAGAAGTGTTATCAACAGTACCAATGGCCAACTTATGACAATTTAATATAGCCTACCAGACCTGGCGAAACAATCCTATTATGTCAACCACAACTGCACCTGCGCTCCAATGCATGTATCTTTAATTACAGCCTTGTTAAGCCACCTCATTTATAAAGTGGAAAAGGCTTTTCGGTATGTGTATGTATATGTGTGTGTACGTAACTTGTCCCTACCAATAAGTAGTAACTGGCGTTATGCAAAGCTGAAGAATTGTACGCATCTATGTAATAAATATACGACTCAGTCTTCCAGATCCTATAAGAAGACACTGATCACTGTAGTGTTTATATTATAAGTGGAAGCAACCTAGGATAGAGTTCTTAACGACTTTTCTTTTTTAAAACTTCAGTCTCGAGTACAAACAACTCCAACTGTTATCTTCCAAACAATATTCTAAATATTTCTCGTATTTCCTTTTCTTTCTCTTTATTTGTTCATTTATTCGTTTATCTATTTGTTTTAAGGAACAAGTTTTCTTTGTTGGAAATAGCGTATCATCAGTAAGGAAGATGTTGAAGAGTTTAATTTGCTCAGCACCACAAGAGTTGGCGACAAAACGTCAGAGCGGATTTGTGACGTCAAACGCCTAATGCGTGCGACCTCGCCCCGCCGCCGCCATTCTGTAACAAAGAAGCATTGTTTGTTTTTGTTTGTTCCACTTTGTCACTTTATTGTTACTATTTCATGATTTATTATTTCTATTCATTATTATTATTATTACTATTATTATCATTTATTATAATCACTATTATTATTATCATAACCACTACCATTATTATTATCATTAATCAACCAGGCAGGTTCCATGTACAGCTCTCTGACACATATGATAATGATATCTAGCGATTTATTAATTACAATTGCTGTTTACAAAGTAAAACCTACAAATAAATTACTACATCACAGTACATTTTGGTTCGAGATGAACAAATGTAACCAAAGCAAAAAACATTATTTTTTCTACCAAATATGAATAAATTTACTTCAGCCGGATATAGTAAACTATCGCTTGCCGAAACAAAAGCTAATATTGTCCGCCATGATTCATGTTTACATGGACCATTAAACTTTCACTACAACTCATCCATTGACCAATTCATGAAAAAATTAAATAAAAAAGGAGTAGACACGCATCTGTACACATGACCAGGAGCCGATCATGTGGGTAGCATCGTAAAAAAAAAAAAAAACACTGAGTGAAGAAAGTGGAAAAGAGAAATTTCGTGATCTACAAATTGCGCTGACAATTACGGCCCATACACTTGAGAAAACAAACCCCTCCACACTTTCTAGACGTTGGCATAAAAAAAAGTAGAGAACTGTCTCCGTAATTTGTCACGGTTGGACAGACGTAGTCTCCCGTTTGATATTTTTATCAAGACGAATATTTTTCTCTCCCTCTCTCTATCTCCCTCTCTTTTTCTCCTTGTCCTTCTCTTTTTCTCCATCTCCCTCCCCCCCCCTTTTTTTTTTTTTTACTACAACTAGAACTTGTCTCACTTTGGATTCTTCAATCATAAGTTCTACCATTACAATCGATCATGATGTTCACGGGAGATCCTGTATAAGGTACGAGCCAAGATCTAAGAATATAAGGTCTAACCACTTCCGACCGAATTTCGAGGGAGTTGGCGCAGCGGGCCCGTGAACGTCACCTGGCTGTTCAAAGTGGGGTTAGCGGGTCCTATAGCTGTCAGTTGAAGCTGGTCCGTCGTTCGAAAATGACGTCGCCTTCGCTCGCACGGCTCCACTCAATTAGTTATATTCTGACAAATATTATATAAAATATATATATAAATATATATAAAATATTATAGTTCCTGTCTATATATATGAATATATAATATATATGATATATAATATATATATAATATATAAAATATTATAGTTCCTGTCTTCCTTGGCGTTTCACAGTTTTCTTCAGTGTATCACAAAGAGAAAATGGACGCATCCAAATGACGTCAGAAGCTGCGCAGAACTGCTCCAGCGGTTAGACCTGTTTACTTAGACCTTGGTACGAGCTACACAAGTTTTATTTGGTATGAACTACCGTATTTTTTCGGTGTATGACCCGCGGCTTTTTGCCTCAGAAAGGGGCCAAAATTCGGGGGTGCGGGTGATATAAAGGTGCGGGTCATCTGTGGATTCTGGTTAGAAATTGCCCTCTTACGCAGTCAAAAAAAATTGAACGATTAGTTTAGCTGGGTGCCCTCTCGGATCGGGGATTTGCGGGAGGACCGACCGGGTTCGTCGAATGAAAGTTGATCAATGTCATAATACAGCGCGCACGATCGAGACAAACGACAAAGAGAAGGTAGGATTTGTCAGTATCTTACCCGCTTTACATGCTCTTGTTATTAATAAAGGCATTATCACAAATAAAACAGGCCTAACTAAACAGCATGAACATACAATACAACACTGACTGGTACCAACATCGTGTGTCGCGATCAAACAAAAACAAGCGGGCAGCCATTTTCGCAATTACAAATTACAAACTGTACCTGATTCCTTAATGCTAAATTTGTGCATTACATGTGCATAACACGTTTAGGTCTATCCTTGGAGGAATATTCCTCCAAGGCCTCTATTTAAATACTTCTATCTCTAAATTTTATTCTTTGGCAAAAAATCACTACAGAACTTTGCTATTCTCCTAATGTTTTCTTCTGCTGACATAAGAAAAATAAAAGTATTTCCTTAATTTAATCTATTTATATTGGGAGAATGCATTTTTATTTCATTAATCATTTCAGTCCACTAGATCTAGTAGCAGCTTCAGAAACCAAACTGTGAGGTTGTGTACGTACGTGTCGGCCTTTGACGTGTGATGAATCCTGAAAAGCAAGATATCACCAAGAAACCTGCCAATATCGGAAAACATATATCTTTTTTTATAAACCACATAAGCATTGATGAAACAGAAAATTTAGAAAAAGCCTCAGCTTTGAAATTACTTTGATCACCACGTCAACGGCCGGCCGTAACAACAACCGCCGTGAGCTGTGCCTGTAGCCATCCATGCATGGGTAGTATACATCGTCGGATCTACACTGCCGTGCACGCCATATGACTGCGGGTCATACAGCGGTGCGGGTCTTGTGTGGATTTTCACTAAGGTGTAAGGGGGTGCGGGTCATATAACGGTGCGGGCTATAGTCCGAAAAATACGGTACATAAATTTCATGCAGACAATATCTTAGGAACTTTAGTGGCATCCCTACGGATTAGAGTTGCATAGCATTCATTCTCAAATTGTAAATATAATCCCCGTTAAAAAAAAGCTGACAATTTCTAATTTTTCAATATCCCTCTTTTCCAATGACTTTTTTCTTATCACTACATCTACGACTTCAATTTTTCGGTGCGATATTGTTCCTAAGGACAATATATACATACTCTTTACGTGTGATGACTGACGTGCTGAAGGCGACAGACATGTGTGGTGTAATGTTGCAGACACCCAAACCTTACCCGAAAAATACCAGAACGTCGACCGTCGTCGTTGTTGTTGTGTTTGTTGTTGTTGATGCTGTTGATGATGATCATGCTGTT
>NC_134803.1:20655174-20657674 GCF_046742065.1 Oratosquilla oratoria | reverse complement strand
TACATACATATATATATATATATACATATATATATGTATATATATATATATATGCTAATAAGAACACGGGTACGTGTGTTCACTTATGCAAAGTAGACCACTTGGAAAAAGAAACTAACGAAGCAGAGCGCTTTCGTATATTACATCTTCAGTGCAACAAGTACTTGTTGCACTGAAGATGTAATATACGAAAGCGCTCTGCTTCGTTAGTTTCTTTTTCCAAGTGGTCTACTTTGCATATATATATATATATATATATATATATATATCCATATATATTATATATATATATATGTATATATATATATATATATATATATATATATATTTTCTTTGAGGCATATTGAATTGTATGCAACAGCAAATTGAGCTCTGATGAGTTTCCGATGAAGAGTTTCAAGTCTTCTAAAGATCTCTCTAGCATGGAGAGGTAAAGAAAAAACCAAGTTGCCGATAGAAGCCATCTAATGGGTAGAACAGGATAGAAGACGTTTCGCTAATAACAGTTAGCATTTTCAATTGTGACAATAGCAAAGAAATGGATGATTATAAATACGGAAGGTAAACACTAGGAAAGATTACAAATAAATGACCGTTATTCTGGTCTGAAACTGGGAAAGGACACTTTGAATATCAGGGAAAGGAACGCGGGAAGGGGAACTGTGACCACTGGGAAAGGACACTCAGATGACCGTTGCTGTGGCCTGGGTGTCCGTCGCGGACGGAGTGACTGCTCATGGGAGGGCTGATTTGTCTCGTAGCTGGGTTGTCTGGTTTGGTGGATTCTGAATGGCTTGAGGCTGGGGAGGATGGTGGGGGCTTCCTGTTGGGTGTTCAGTGTAGGTTGGCTGTATTTAATGTGGAGGGCCTCAAGGAGGGCAAGGCGGCGCTTGTCACTTTCTTGGTCTAAAATGGTGGTATTGTCCACTAGGATGGATCTGGTGATTGGAATGTTATGGGTCTCCTGAAGGTGTCGCTTAGGGCCTCCATTGTTAAGGTGGTATGTCAACCGTCTGGAAAGGCGAGTGGTAGTGAGTCCGATGTAGGAATCTTAGGGCGTACAGTCCCCAAAAAGGACACTTAAACTGGTACACCAGGCTCACACACTCGATGTCGGATGGGCGTGGGGAGCTGTTATTTTTCATGATAAGGTCTTTAGTCCTCTTGTTCTTATCATAAATGGCAAGTTTAATGCGGTCCATCTCGTTGGTGGGGGTCACATTGTCCTTGATGATACGAAGAAGTGCTTTCTCATCCTCCTTATAAGCGCTCGACATGTAGGCCCTATAGAACAAGGTAAAGGTATTGCCTTCTTCTACAGGAGTCTGTTGCCCTTCGTACCACTTGCTCATGACGGCCCGCAGTACACGTTGGCAGTCGCTGTTTGAGTGGCCATTGTTGACTAAGAGCTGTGTAGACCGGTCAATTTCTTTCTGGGTGGAGGTCCAACTGGAGCAATGGGTGAGGGCTCTCCTATAGAAGGATGCAATAGTGGAGTCCTTATATTTTTGAGGGCACTCACTCTCTCCATTCAAGCACAATCCAGGATTAGTTGGCTTGGTGTACACTGTTGTGTGGGTGCTCCCGTCGGTTTTCTGGGTGAGGAGCACATCAAGAAAAGGAAGGACGCCGTCTGTCGCCTCCTCCGTCGTAAATCGAAGGCCTGACACTTCCTGAAGGAGGCAGCGAAGGTGTTCACGCTCCTCAGAGTCGGTGGTTCTCACGAAGATGTCGTCTACGTACCGGCCGTACAACAGGGGGCGGCCAGAACGATTGAAGACCTCTTTCTCCACCGAGCCCATGAAGAAATTGGCGAAGAAAACACCTAACGGAGAGCCCATAGCCACGCCATCAATTTGTTGGTAAAGTTTACCACGGGGGCAACGGAAGGCGGCCTCTTGTGTACAAATCCTCAGGAGTTCACGAAGGTGAATCTCTTCTAATTTCAACAGAGGTACTGGAGAAGACCGATATACATGATCACAGATGTAGTCGATGGTGCGCTGAACGGGAATGTTTGTGAAGAGGGACTCCACGTCAAGGGATGCCATCACTCCTTCTGCGGGGGCGCTGTTCACACAATCCAGAAACTCACGGGATGACTTAAAACAGTACTGTGTGGGAACAAAAGGCGTGAGGATGGCATTCAAAGTTTTAGCCAAGTGATATGTAGGGGTGGGGATTTGGGAAATGATAGGGCGCAAAGGGTTGTCATCTTTGTGTGTTTTAACGTTACCGTAAATGTATCCGGGGCGGAAGTCACCAGTGATCTTCTGAAGATGCAGGCCGTCACGCCGTGCGTTGACAGCATCAATGATCTTGTTGCCCCTCCTGATGATGGAGAGGGTGGGGTCACGGGTGATCTGCTGGAACTTGGTGGTGTCACACAGGATTGAGTCCAGTTTGGAGAGGTACTGCTGGGAGGGGATGAGGACGAACATTGCGGCTTTGTCTGCCCTTCTGATAGTTATATCCGGATTGTTACGTAGGTTCTTGGCGG
>NC_134803.1:20645174-20647674 GCF_046742065.1 Oratosquilla oratoria | reverse complement strand
AAGAAAGCAATGGCCTCCACTAGCGGAGCCAGGAATCTGGGTGCGCACGTCCTGTGTAATAGTAGTCCTTGATACACACACACACACACATATATATATATATATATATATATATATATATATATGTATATACATATATATAATATACATATACATACATACATATACCAAGGCTTTTTCCCCCTTACAAGGGGGGGTAGCCAAAAAGAAAAAGGCATAAAATCATTCCCACCCATTCCATCCCTGAATACACTCCACACCCCTCCACCCTCCCTCTTATCTTAGCACCTCCTGAAATGACGGGTCATCCCTGCACCTTGTCCACTGCCCTGGGTCAGAAGCAGTGTCGCAAGACACAGCACATCCACAGCAAGGCCGCTTCATTAAATCGGCGACCCCCCCCTCTCCATCCCCCCATTGCATAAAATGAGAGGACGGGGAGAAATCCCTTCGGGCTGCGTCAAATTTTGCTCACACATACTACCTCACCCCCCCATCCACCCGCCCATTCCGCCTCATGCAATCACAACATCATCCATATACAACCATTCTCCATTCACCCCTGTCTTCTGTCCTCTCCCGTCCTTCCTCAACAGACATTCCCCTCTTCCCCAAAGCCCCCTTCACCCCATCCATCCACCTCATCCTAGGACGTCCCCTCATGTTCACTTCCTCCACATCTACCTTCCACACCTCTTTTACTAGTCTTTCTTCATTCAATCTTTCCATGTGTCCAAACCATCCTAATATTCTTTCATCAACCCTATCTCCCAGCTCCTTTTCCACCCCTGTTCTCCTCCTCACCTCCTCATTTCTCACTCTATCTAGCCGAGTAACCCCCATCATACTTCCCAGACATCTCATCTCAAACACATTCAAACTCCTTCTCTCTTCTTCTCTTATGTTCCATGTTTCTGCCCCATACAGTGCTGTTGGCACAATCACTCCTTCATACAGTCTCCTCTTAGCATCCATTCCCAAATGTCTATTCCTCATTACACTCTTTAATCCACCAAGGCATTTACTCGCTTCTCTCAATCTACATTCTACCTCCACTTTCACTCCACCTTTCCCTGCCACATTTGCAACCAAGTATCTAAAACTATCCACTTCCTCCAGTCGCTCTCCCTTAATGCTCACTTCCAGTCTACTACCACTTTCACCCCTTGTACATCTCATCACCTTACTTTTACCCACATTTATCTTTAGCTTTCTTCTATCACATACTCTCCCAAACTATGCCACCAACTTCCTCAATCCCTCCTCCGATCCTGCCACAAGCGCAGTGTCAACCGCAATCAACAGCTGGATCACCTCCCACTTTTCTCCATTTTCTTTAACCATCTCCAATCCCTTGCCCACTACCCTTGCATTTACCTCTCGCACCACCCCATCAATGTATAAGTTAAACAGCCAGGGCGACATAACGCATCCTTGACGAAGTCCCACCTTTACCTCAAACCACTCACTCTCTCCATTTCCAATCCTGACACAAGCTCTACAACTCTCATAAAACTTTTGACAGCTCCCAGAAGCTTTCCTCCTATACCGTATATCTGCATAACCTCCCAGAGTGCCTTCCTGTCTACCCTATCATAAGCCTTTTCCAGATCCATAAAAGCCCAAAAAACATCCTTCCCCTTTCCTATAGCTTTCTCACATATCTGTCTTACCACAAAGATCTGATCTACACAACCTCTACCTGTCCTAAATCCACACTGTTCCTCACCAATTATATATATATCTTATATATTATACATACATATACCAAGGCTTTTTCCCCCTTCCAAGGGAGGTAGCCACAAAAGGAAAGGCATAAAAACACTCCCACCCATTTCACCCCTAAATACACTCCACACCCCTCCCACCCTTCCTCTCATCTGAGCACCTCCTGGATGACGGGTCATCCCTGAACCCTGCCCACCGCCCTGGGTCAGAAGCAGTGTCGCAAGACACAGTACATCCACAGCAAGGCCGCTTCATTTAATCGGCGACCCCCCCTCTCCGTCCCCCTTTGCATATAAGGAGAGGACGGGGAGAAATCCCTTCGGGCTGCGTCAAAATTTACTCACACATACTACCCCACCCCCCACCCCCCCGCCTATTCCTCCTCATGTCGTCACAACATCATCCATATACAACCATTCTCCACTCACCTCTGTCTTCCGTCCTCTCCCTTCCTTCCTCAACAGACATTCCCCTCTTCCCCAAAGCCCCCTTCACCCCATCCATCCACCTCATCCTAGGACGTCCCCTCATGTTCACTCCCTCCACATCTGCCTTCCATACCTCTTTTACTAGTCTTTCGTCACTCATTCTTTCCATGTGTCCAAACCATCCTAATATTCTTTCATCAACCCTCTCTCCCAAATCCTTTTTCACCCCTGTTCTCCTCCTCACCTCCTCATTTCTCACTCTATCTAGCCTAGTAACCCCCACCATACTTCTCAGACACCTCATCTCAAACACATTCAAACTCCTTCTCTCTTCTTCTCTTATG
>NC_134803.1:20620174-20622674 GCF_046742065.1 Oratosquilla oratoria | reverse complement strand
TTTTATTATATAATTCTATTTTATAATTTTATAATGTTGCCTCATATGATTATATTATAATTTTTTGTCACACACCACCACTGAGATAAAAATCAAAGCAATGTTTTCTATACAAAGGTTTCGTTTCTTTAAGTGTAGATATGGCATAGGTGCATGCGAGAGCGACGTTGCCACTACATCTAATCTCTGGCCCCGCCCCCCTCACACTGCATTCAGAAAACATTGCATCCAGACGCACGTTCTCGCCTGGATGCCCATATGTGGCAACACCGGGAAATATCCTAGCCACGCCTTATCGGCCAATTCTCCTCGCGCTGACTATAGTACGGTGGTTGTTATGACAGGAAAGTAATGAGAATTCGCATCGATGAAAAAAAGAAAAAGGAAATTAAAAGGAAATATAGGAAATAAATTCTAATCAAAGTCATAACAAAAAGAAATATTGGAAGACTTTCAAAACTACTTTTATGTAAGACCAGATTTTTTTCTTTTAGCAAATCTATCATCGTAAAAGTTTGGTGAATTCCACGGACAAGCAACCTCGATCTTCCCTTTCGCTCTCCCTCTATTGGAAATCGTTAAATTTCGGAATTCCTTTTATCCGGAACGAAAACGATTCTCGAAAATATATCGGAATATTTGGAATTTCTTTTGGTATCCGGAATTCTCATCCCAGAGATTGAACATTTCCGAATTACAGAAATTAAAAAAAAGAAAGAACTGTACTTCAACCAAGCAGTTATTATCAGATAACAATGACAGTTACGATGTCATTTACCTTGACATTAGCAAAGCGTTCGACAAGGTGCACCAGAGACTACTAAATAAAGTCAAAGCCCGTGGTATAGAAGGAAAAGTGTTTGAATTGATTACAACTTGGATCAGTGACAGAAAACAGCGGGTCACCATAAACGGTGTAAAAATCAAATGGGGGATGTTTCTCATGGGTCCCTTATTATTCATTATGTATATAAACGACTTGGACAATGGGATTAATAGTGATGTTGGTAAGTTTGCGGACACTAAAATAGGACACCTAATTAGGCCAGGAGGAAACTTTGAGATTCTGCAGGAAGATCTTAACAAATTGTTCACATGGTCAGTGAAATGACAAATGGACTTCAATATCACAACCCAGAAAACAGATATATCTTAGATAATTTTTTTTAGAGAAATCTGAGTGCGTGAGAGACTTAGGAGTTCTAGTGAGTCTTAACATTAAATCCAGGAAAGAGTGCATTAATGCCAGGATTAGAGCTGACATAGCATTAGATTTCATTGCTAGGATGGCTACGAATGAAAATGTAGAGGTAGTTATCAAACTCTATCTGGCGTTAGACCTATGCGGTACATTTTTGGTCTCCGTCCTATAGAGTGTATATCAATTCACTAGAATCAGTAGAGGAGAATAACCAAAATGATACATGGGCTTAGAAATTTACCTTACGAGGACAGGATTAGGCACCTTAATACTCTCTGGAAAGGCGCAGAGTGCGTGGTGTTCTCATAGAGGTGTTCAAGTGGATCAAAGGCTTTAACAAGGGTGATACAAATAAGTATCATATCAATACACAACAGGGCAGGACTTGATGTAGTGGGTGTAAATTGAACAATTTTAGATTTAAGAAAGTAGAAAAGAAGTGGTTTACAATTAGTGGTCAACGAATGGAATAAACATAATAACCATGTAGTGAGCGCTGAAAATATCGGTTCTTTTAAGAAATGGTTAGGCAACTTTATATATGGGGATGACAGGTGGTAATGGACATGGCCTATAGTCAGCGCAAGGAGAATTGGCCGATAAGGCGGGGCTAGGAGATTTCCCGGTGTTGCCACATGTGGGCATCCATGGCGAGAACGTGCATGTGGATGCAATGTTTTCTGAATGCAGTATGAGGGGGGCGGGGCCAGAGATTAGATGTAGCGACAACGTCGCTCTCTCATGCATATATGCCATATCTAGACTTAAAGAAACGAAACCTTTGTATAGAAAACATTGCTTTGATTTTTACCTCAGTGGTGGTGTGTGACAAAAATTATAATATAATCATATGAGGCAACATTATAAAACTATAAAATAGAATTATAAAATAAAATGAAATTATAGAATAATTATATGTGGCACCACAGGGGAACTCCCAGTGCTCCGCCCTAACGGCCAGATCTCAGTGCAACGGGTATAGTGTAGGCCATATGGTCTCTTGCAGTCTTCTTCATTCTTATGTTCTTTTGTACTATGTTGACAATGTGAAAAGGTTGAAGTGCAGATGGTTTCGATTTGAAATGAAAATTACACACACGTACACAGGTGTACACACACACACGCACACACACATTGTAAACATATATGAATATACGTTACTATTTTATACGACTCGTGGCGCAGTTGGTAGAGTTCTTGGCTGCCACTACGATGGTCCGGTGTACCAATCTAAAAGTCCCCCCCCCCCCGCTCATTTCTCCCCCCGGGGGCAAAGTATCCTAGGATAGTTTCTCCGAG
>NC_134803.1:20605174-20612674 GCF_046742065.1 Oratosquilla oratoria | reverse complement strand
TGAGTGTAGTAGGGAAGGCTTATGGGAGGATCTTAATTGAGAGGATTAGGAGAGGAACAGAAGGAGTAATTGGTGAGGAACAGTGTGGTTTTAGGACGGGTAGAGGTTGTGTAGATCAGATCTTTGTGGTAAGACAGATATGTGAGAAAGCTATAGGAAAGGGGAAGGATGTTTTTTGGGCTTTTATGGATCTGGAAAAGGCTTATGATAGGGTAGACAGAAAGGCACTGTGGGAGGTTATGCAGATTTATGGGATAGGAGGAAAGCTTTTGGGAGCTGTCAAGAGTTTTTATGTGAGTAGTAGAGCATGTGTTAGGATTGGAAATGGAGAGAGTGAGTGGTTTGAAGTAAAGGTGGGACTTCGTCAAGGATGCGTTATGTCGCCCTGGCTGTTCAACTTATACATGGATGGGGTGGTGCGAGAGGTGAATGCTAGGGTAGTGAGTCAGGGATTGGAGATGGTTAAAGAAAATGGAGAAAAGTGGGAGGTGAGCCAGCTGTTGTTTGCGGACGACACTGCGCTTGTGGCAGGGTCAGAGGAGGGATTGAGGAAGCTGGTGGCAGAGTTTGGGAGAGTATGTGATAGAAGAAAGCTAAAGATAAATGTGGGTAAAAGTAAGGTGATGAGATGTACAAGGGGTGAAAGTGGCAGTAGACTGGAAGTGAACATTAAGGGAGAGCGACTGGAGGAAGTGGATAGTTTTAGATACTTGGGTGCAAGTGTAGCAGGAAAAGGTGGAGTGAAGGTGGAGGTAGAATGTAGATTGAGAGAAGCGAGTAAATGCCTTGGTGGTTTAAAGAGTGTAATGAGAAATAGACATTTGGGAATGGATGCGAAGAGGAGACTGTATGAAGGAGTGATTGTGCCAACAGCACTGTGTGGGGCAGAAACGTGGAACATAAGAGAAGAAGAGAGAAGGAGTTTGAATGTGTTTGAGATGAGGTGTCTGAGAAGTATGGCGGGGGTTACTAGGCTAGATAGAGTGAGAAATGAGGAGGTGAGGAGGAGAACAGGGGTGAAAAAGGATTTGGGAGAGAGGGTTGATGAAAGAATATTAGGATGGTTTGGACACATGGAAAGAATGAGTGAAGAAAGACTAGTAAAAGAGGTATGGAAGGCAGATGTGGAGGGAGTGAACATGAGGGGACGTCCTAGGATGAGGTGGATGGATGGGGTGAAGGGGGCTTTGGGGAAGAGGGGAATGTCTGTTGAGGAAGGAAGGGAGAGGACGGAAGACAGAGGTGAGTGGAGAATGGTTGTATATGGATGATGTTGTGACTGCATGAGGAGGAATGGGCGGGGGGGTGGGGGGGGTAGTATGTGTGAGTAAATTTTGACGCAGCCCGAAGGGATTTCTCCCCGTCCTCTCCTTATATGCAAAGGGGGACGGAGAGGGGGGGTCGCCGATTAAATGAAGCGGCCTTGCTGTGGATGTACTGTGTCTTGCGACACTGCTTCTGACCCAGGGCGGTGGGCGGGGTGCAGGGATGACCCGTCATCCAGGAGGTGCTCAGATGAGAGGAAGGGTGGGAGGGGTGTGGAGTGTATTTGGGGATGAAATGGGTGGGAGTGTTTTTATGCCTTTCCCTTTTTGGCTACCTCCCTTGGAAGGGGGAAAAAGCCTTGGTATATGTATGTATGTATATATATATATATATATATATATATATATATATATATATATATATATATATATATATATACATATATATACTTTTTTTAGCGTCTTTCATTTCTATAATTCTTTATTCACTGGAAGACCGACGACGGTCACCTACACGCGGTGGTCCAGCGAGAAGGATGTCAGACTTCAACTCCCACTTTCAGGAGCAACCCTGAGGGGCTGGCACGCGGTCCTCGGGCTGTGCCCAAGATCTATATTAATATCAATTCCTCTATCTTTAAACCACATAGAAAGCCGACAACCTGCAATTGCCTCCCTCCTACAACTATCGACCAGCGGTATAGAAACAGTCCCATTAATACACAGCAGACATTAGTCGAAGGTTTCTTCCCAGAGAGATCTATGGAAGGGCCCGAGGTACATTGCCGGCAGCTGGGGATGCGGAGGTCCAGTCGATGAAACTCGAGGAGTGGGAATAAAGAGATGCAGAAGAAAAAGACAAAATAAATAGGAAAGGAAAAAAGAAGAAAGGAGGAAATGTGAAGAGGAAGAAAAAGATGAAAAAATAAAGGAAAAGAAAGAACAGGAAAAAAAGAGAAAAGAAGATATAGAGTAAGAGAAGGAGGAGGAAGCGGAAGAAAAACAGGAGAAAGAGACGGAGGAGGAGGAGGAGTAGGCGTTCGTTTATCCCTGGCGGCCATAACGACGCCGGTGCTGTTGGGGTCGTTGACGGCCTCTGGGTGTGAGGTGCGGAGGTCAGTCGGCCTACATGGCTGTCGGCCTGCCTGCCGAGGGCCCATCGCACAAGATCCCGTTGAAGGTCATGACTCGAGAAATGGCTACAGAGGCTTCCTCCACGTCTGCTCGACTTGACACGGTTCGACTCAGTTCGGTGTGGTTCGGTTCTGCTCGGCTGGCGATCGGTTTCCAGTGACCCTAAGCTTAACCGACCAACAAAGAACTGCCACTGACGATTTGTACATTCTTCCCGGCTCTCGCCAAGCTATTTTATTCAGCTTAGCGGAGTGCTGCCACCAGGCGATTTTATTGATCTCCGGGGCACTCCATTGTCAATGAAGGGGAAGGAAGGGGAACTATAAGAACAAGTTGACATAAATGGATTTCTCCCTTTTTTTAGATGTCTATCTTCTAGCTATAGTCCTTTTCTAGCCATAGTCCTTTTCTAACTATAGTCCCTTCTATTTAACTTGAGGCGGGATTTGTTCTAAGACAGAAATGACAAGGACAGCTGGAGTGGCAATCACTGCAAATTATACCTATTACTATGAGCAAAAAATAAAAACTCAAAATTGGAAATTTCAGTAAAATGTGAAAATACGAAGAGGTTCAGACACGATTCGAAATATGGAATCCATTGATACATAAAATAATTCAAGTCTTTATTTCAACATAACATGAAAAGAAACTGTAATGAATGAAACACATTCATTAAATCTAGAATCAATTGAAGACAAAATATCGAAAATTACTCAAATCTGTATTTCAATGACAAACAAAAAAAGTATTCAAAATTTAGAATTCATTGAAACATGAAAATTAGGAACTAGCTATTAGGTAATATTACTGAAACACATTTTCACCTCTTTTTTTTTCGCTCTCGTCTTTACACACAGACGCCGCCTTTCTTCTGATGGCCATGTCCACACGCCCACACACCACTTGAAGGGATATAAACACACAATCCAACGTCTACAGACAGCTACAGCTGCCGGCAGGAGCAGCTGTAGGAGGGCATCTCGGCGCCTATACTACTACTACCAGGGGCAGTTGGTTGTCATCACGACGTCGCCTTCTCAGGTCGATCTCAAAGAGCTTCTTCAATCTACCAGGAGGAGGAGGAGCATCTGCCCTGCTCTGCTCGACTCCCTAGGTGATGGAGGTGGTGGAGTGGTAGTGGTAGTGGTAGCGGTGGTGGTAGTAGTGGTGCTAGTAGTGGTGCGAGTAGTTGTGGTGGTGATGGTGCTAGTAGTCGTGGTGTTGGCTGAAATGGTGTTGCTAGTGGTGATTTTTGCAGTGGTCGTGGTTGCGGTGGTGATGGTTGTGATGGTGGATGTGCTGGTTGTGGTCAAGGTGGCTGTGGTTGTAGCTAGGATGACTGTGGTTGTGGCTGTGATGGTGGTGGTTGTGGGTGTGGTGGCAGAGTTGAAGGTAAAGGTGGTGAAGAAGGTACTGTAGGTGGAGGTAGTTGTGGCTACAGTGGTGGTTGTGACAGAAGGGGTGAAGTAGGTAGAGGAAGAGGTAGTGGAGGTGGAGAAGGAGGAGATGATTGTGGTTATGGTGATGGTTCTAGCTGTGAAGAAGGTACAGGAAATAACGGTGAAGATAGTTTATTTTAGTTGCAGCTGTGGTTGTGCCTATGGTTGTGGTAGCAGGCGTCGTCGGTGACTGTGACGATCGCGGCGACGGTGACGATAATTTCGAAGGTTTTTGAGGAGTGAAAGCAGATGTTTGGTGTGATGGCAGCGCGAACGTCTGCTAAAGGAAGCTGTAGGGCGTGTAGGCGGAACCAACGTCCGTGGAAAGCTTTGTAGACCTTGAGGTAGCACAATATATGCTCACGCTCGTGTGGGTGTGGGGGGGGGGAGGTGCAGGTGTGCGTGTGTGTATGGGTGTGCGACTGTGCGTGTACTTGTGTGTGATTCACCATGGTCTTGGATCACGTGTTGAACTCGTGATCGACAGCCATTTGCCTCCCGGAAGAGAGCTCAGAGCTCATATATGACCGATCTATGGGTAATGTTGTGACCTTACACGCACACACACACCTAACTCCCCGCCCACGAGAGTTTGAGTAACGACTCGTAGTGCAGCGATACTGAAATTATTTCAGCCCTGGGCGGTGTGTGTGTGTGTGTGTATTTACCTAGTTGTATTTACCTAGTTGTATTTTACGGGAAGGGGAGCTATGCTCGTGGGGTCCCGTCTTCATATCTCATTTTATCTAAACTATTTTTAAATTCATGTATTGTTTTTGCACACACCACTTTCTCATCTAACTTGTTCCAACTGTCTATTACTCTGTGTGGAAAGCTGTTCTTTTTCAAATCTCTTCTATAGCTGTCTTTTTTTATTCTCTTTCCGTGTCCTCTTGTATTTCTGTCATCCCATTTTATCAGATTCTCTCTATCAGTAATTTCTATGCCTTTCATGATTCTGTAAATAGCTATCAAATCTCCTCTCTCTCTTCTTTGCTCTAGTGTCTGTAGTTCAAGTTTTTGTAGTCTCTCTTCATATGATAGTTTTGAGAGTGTTGGTGCCAGTTTTGTAATTGCTCTTTGTATTCTTTCAAGTTTTTTTATACATTTTTTTGTACTTGGTGACCATATCGTTGCTGCATATTCTAATCTTGGTCTTATCAGGGTGATTAGGATTTTCCTCACCATTTCTTCATCCAGGTATGTAAATGCCACTTTCATTGTTCTTATTAAATTATAAGTTTCTCCAAAAATCTTATTTATATGTTTCTCAGGTGACATATTATTCATAACAATGACTCCCAGGTCCTTCTCATTTTCTACTTTTTTTATTCCTTCTTCTCCCAAATTATATGATCCTGTTATTCTGTTTTTGCTTTTTCCAAATTCCATTATACTACACTTTTTTGTATTGAACTCCATCTCCCACTTCCTACTCCATTCTTGTACTTTATTTAGATCTCTCTGTAGTGATTCACAATCTTCTTCAGTTTTCACTCTTTTCAGTAGTTTTGCATCGTCTGCAAAAAAGCTCATATAGCTTTCAATTCCTTCATCCATATCATTAATATATATAGCAAACATTATTGGGGCCAGGACTGTTCCCTGCGGGACACCGCTTATTACTTCATTCCATTTTGAGTGCTGGTTTCTTATCACTACTCTCATTTTTCTTTCTTGCAAAAAGTCTTCCATCCAATTTAGTAATTTACCTTGTATTCCTCCTTCAGATTCTAGTTTCTTAAGCAACTTCTTATGTGGTACTTTGTCAAAAGCTTTTTTTAGGTCTAGAAATGCACAATCAGCCCATCCATCTCTTTCTTGTATTATATCTATTAGCCTTGAATAGAAACATATTAAATTGGTGACGCATGATCGTCCTTGTCTGAATCCAAATTGCCTTGGATTTAGTACGTTGTTTTTTTCCAAGTATTTTACCCATCTATTTTTGATAATTCTTTCACAAATCTTTGCTATTGTACTTGTTAGAGAGACTGGTCTATAGTTGGTAGGTTCTTCTTTATTTCCTCCTTTATATATAGGTACTATATTTGCTTTTTTCCAATCTTCTGGAACTTTTCCTTCTTTCAAGGAACTGCTTATTATGCTATGTATTTTGTCTGCCAGTTCATTCCTGCATTCTTTCAGAATCCAGTTTGCTATTTCATCTGGTCCATGCGATTTTCTGACATCAAGATTACTCAAGTGTATCAATATTTCATTCTTTGATACTTCTATTTTTTCTATAGGGGGGACTTTCTCTTTCCATTCAATCTCTTCAGGTTGTATGTTCTCCCTTGTAAACACTGATTTAAAATGTTTGTTCATAATTTCCGCCATTGTGTGTGTGTGTGTGTGTGTGTGTGTGTGTGTGTGTGTGTGTGTGTGTGTGTGTGTGTGTGTGTGTGTGTGTGTGTGTGTGTGTGTGTATTCACCTTCGTCTTTGGATCACGTACTGGACTCGTGATCGACAGCTATTTCCCTTCTGGAAGAGAGTTCGTATGACCGATCTATGGGCAATGCTGTGACCTTATGCGCACACACACACCCAACTCCCCGCCCACAAGAAATGAGGTAACAACTCGAAGCGCAGCGATATTTAAATTATTTCAGCCCTGGGCAGGATTCGAACCCGGACCGCCGTAGTGATAGTCGGGGACTCTACCAACCGCGCCACCGAGTCGTGTGTGTGTGTGTGTGTGTGTGTGTGTGTGTGTGTGTGTGTGTGTGTGTGTGTGTGTGTGTGTGTGTGTGTGTGTGTGTGTGTGTGTGTGTGTGTGTGTGTGTGTGTGTGTGTGTGTGTGTGTGTGTGTGTGTGTGTGTGTGTGTGTGTGTGTGTGTGTGTGTGTGTGTGTGTGTGTGTGTGTGTGTGTGTGTGTGTGTGCCTGCGCGCGCGCGCTGCCCACGGTCCCCATCACAGTCCCAACGGCGAAGGGCAAACGAAGGGACATCCTGGCGAAGAAGGTGACGCCCCTAAATACAGCTGAGGACACAAGTTCCTCGCCAATGGCCGGCCGGTCGACCGCCAGCGCGCGCGCACACACACGCATTATATATATATATATATATATATATATATATATATATATCTATATATATATATATATATATATATATATATATATATATATACATACATATATATACATACATATATATACATATATATATACATATATACATATACATATACATATATACATATATATATACATATATACATATATATATATATACTGTATACATATATATACACATATATATACATATATACACACACACACACACACACATATATATATATATATACATATATATACATATATACATATATATATATATATATATATACACACACACATCAGTGTTCATAAAAGTCAAATCAAATCCAGAATGGTTACAAATGTAGAGGAATCACTGTCGTTTAATTCTTGATAAGTCTACTGTGTTTTGTCTTTTATTTTTCTTGTTGCCAGACATCATTACTGTTGGACACGAAGCGTCGAAGGACCTGTTCCCTCAAATATTGGTTCCAGTTCGACACCACTCCAATTTATTTGTTTATTTATTTGTTTTGTCTACGTCCACCGCTCCTAGTTTTCCCTCTAATATCCCCCACCTCTCTTTCTAAACGACTTTTTATGCACTTATTTCCCCTT
>NC_134803.1:20590174-20600174 GCF_046742065.1 Oratosquilla oratoria | reverse complement strand
GTGGCCTATTGACCAACCTTTAGATTTTTTTTTTTATTAAGGTTACACAGTTTGGTACCATCAATTAAATCTAAAAGGGAAACTGAACAGAACAATAGTCTGCCCTTTTTGTATGTTATGATTCACAGGTTTGGAAATAAATTTAAATTACATTTTTACAGGCAACCTACCAATGTCCTTTCTTATATTATTATTCTTGCCACCACCTTAAGACTAAAGTGTCAGTCGCCTTTACCCACTAAGCCACCGATGGTCTAAAACTGACAATGGTCTAAAACTGACAATGGAGCCTCCTGGCATCAGAGCAGTAGGTTCGAATCCTCTGCGCGACGGTCATAAAAATGATCTGATTGATGTCGCTGTTCACTAGCGAATTTCTCATGTAGTTACAATGGTGATAAGCGTGAAAGTGATTCGTCCCGGTCCTTACCCCCTGCCACCAATGTGGTTAGCTCTATGGTGAAACTGGAATTTGGGTGGCAGTTAGCGACCTTTCCAAATCTCGGGAACCAGTAGCGTTCCGAGTTCAAAGAGTTTTAGTCCATCGGTGGCTTAGTGGGTAAAGGCGACTGACAATGGAACCTCCTGGCATCAGCGCAGTAGGTTCGAATCCTCTGCGCGACGGTCATAAAATTAATATGATTCATGTCGCTGCTCACTAGCAAATTTCTCATGTAGATACAATGGTGATAAGCGTGAAAGTGATTCGTCCTGGTCTGTACCCCCTGCCATGAGTGTGGTTAGCTCTATGGTAAAACTGGAATTTACGTGGTTATTAGCGACCTTTCCAAATCCCGGGAACCAGTAGCGTTCTGAGATCATAGAGTTTTAGACCATTGGTGGCTTAGTGTATAAAGGCGACTGATAATGGAGCCTCCTGGCATCAGAGCAGTAGGTTCGAATCCTCTGCGCGACGGTCATAAAAATTATCTGATATATATATACATATATATGCATATATACATATACATATGCATACATACATATATATGCAGATAATTACGACTGTGTGCAAGAAAGAGAACAGTGCTCGCAGTGAAGACGAGCGCCGTGTGTAAACGAGGTGATCAAACGTTGAGGGAGGATGTAGTAAAGAACGTGAGTGGACAAAGAAGACTATGGAAGGAGGATGAGGAGGGGGAAGTGAAGGGAGGAAGAAGAGGTGGAGTACGGAGGAAGAGAAGGGAGGCGGGAGGAAGGGGGAGAAAGAAGAAACAGGAGGGAATAGAGGCAGTAGGAGTAACAGTGTCCTCACATGGGAGGGCAGGGGGGGTGGATGCATATGCCCTGGGGCGACAAATTTAGGAGGGGGGGGGGGGACGGCAACTGTAGTCTGGACATGCCGCCCACAAGGCTGACAAAATAATTATAATAAAAAAAAATCAAAGGAGCCCTGAATATTTTACCGTAAAATACGAATTTTTGGGTTACAATCAACAGAATATGAAATATTTTTCTCTTATACTTTCTGCAATAGGGACATTAAATCACATTTCTAAAATCTGTTTATTTCGCAAGCAATAGCTATAATAGATAATTAGGAATCGTGGAGATGAGAAGTGGTGATGGAGGAAGGGGAAGGGGGGGGGGGTCGTCACTGAAAACTTTGCCCCGGGGCGGCATTTAGGCATGGAAGGGCTCTGCATTAACAGAGACAGCAGGAGCAGCAGCAGTAACAGCGGCTGCAGGAATAGCAAGAGCAGAGGCAATGGCAGGAAGTCGTGTAAGACGAGAGGGAAGGCGCGCGCAAGTAGGGCGAGGCAGGCGGATGATAGCCACCTCGGGGCGATACTCAGTAATTATATATCCGAGGGTTTGGGTCCCATTCCAGCAACGTTCATCGAATACCCTAAACTCGCCCCCTTGGACCCCGGTCTTACGACGTGTCTATGTCGCGATATAGTAATGATATCGATTATGACGTCATTGTATACCATCATTCCCCCACACACTGAATCACAGAAAATTTATACGACGTGTCATCTATTCTTTCTTTCAGATCCTCTAGGTGTCGAACGACTTACGTCAGTCAAGGAATTTATAGGAACGAGAATCTATGGTCTTTGATAGCGGTAAGATTAAGAACTCCGGCAAGAAGTGGTATTATAATGATAACAGTTGCTTTGAGTTTCAGTGACTGGAAACAGGCTCCAGGCCCTCCTACAGGCCTTCTGGGAAGAGACTTTGGACTGTTTTGTGTCGCATCAGTTCCCATGTTACCGACTGAAAGCAGCAGGAGGAGAGGAGCAGTCGCCGGTTGTCAGCACTCTTTATGTGAAAAGGATGGGAAAAATACAATCGAGTTCCGGGGACAGAGCCCCAGCCCCTCGGGCTGCATCTGCAGATGGAGGGAGGTGACAGTATTGACGGGTTTTGACAACAGATGGCAAGGGGAGTTGATTCTCTCTGAGCTCCATCTTGAAGAACCACCATTCCATTAGCAGGAACCCGTCTTTGGTCCATCAACCATATTGATACATGTAACTATAGCACTGTACTATAGAACCACATTGAAGAAATCACTCAAGAGTGAAAAAAAAAGTCCCTTGTTGCCATTCGATGTTATTACTCAGCTGAGGGCGGCTCCTCCTTGGTGCTAATTATGAAAGACGACGAAGGAAAAGGACACGATGAGGGCGGGACAAGGCAGGGTGGGGCGGGATGACGCGAAGCGAAGCGTAGAGAGGCGACGCCCGGAGCAGGAGGAAGAAGAGGAACAAGAGGAGGAGGAAGAGGAGGACAATAGAGGCGACGCCCGGAGCAGGAGGAAGGAAGAAGGGGAACAGGAGGAGGAGGAAGGAGGAAGAGGAGGAGGAAGAGGAGGAAGAAAGGGAGGAGGAAGAGGGGGAAGAGGGGGAAAAGAATGAGGAGGAGGAGAAGGACGAGGGGTAAGAGAAAGAAAGAGGAGGAGGAGGAAGAGGAGTAAGAGAAAGAGGAGTAAGAGAAAGAGGAGGAGGAGGAGGAGAAGGAGGAGGAGAAGGAGGAGGAGAAGGAGGAGGAGGAGGAGGAGGAGAAAGGAGTAAGAGGAAGATGAAAAGAAGGAAAAGGAGAGAGAAAAAGAATATGAAGAGGAGGAGAACGAGAAAGATGAAGAAGAGGATGAGGAAGAGAACAAGATAAAAAGGAGGGGGGGAGGGGGAGAAGGAGAAGGATATGGTGGAGGAGTAGGAGCAGGAGGAGGAAGAGGAGGTGAAGGAGGAGGAGGAATAGGAGGGGGTGGAGAAGGAGGTCGAAGTGAAGCAGTATATAATTTCCGGCGGCCAGTCAACTGCCCTATCTGGACATCTTTTGGGCCAAGTACACAAAGATTCCGTTGCAGGTTTTCTTCTCTGACACACACATCTTCCATTCTTTCATTCATAATGTCCATTTACGCTCCCCATTAGCCACTCCAGTCCGTCTTGGGAGAGGGTGACGCCCTTCAGTATAATAAAATCATCCGGCGTCAACCTGTACAAAATCCCCAATGAATACACTGACCATAGTTAATCCGTTCGTAAGAGGAGTAGTCTTGTATATCAATTCTGTCTGCCATTAGTTGATCCTGAGTACAATCCCTACAACTACTCAAAAACACTTGCACGTCCTTCGTCATCCTTGAGACTAAAATTCCAATCGAAGACAATACATTTATCACCCTTAACGTCTCCACGATGTCTTTCTCTTCCCACGTGGCCCAAACCTGCTCCTGGGTACCCAGGAACTCTCCTCAGGTGGACTTTCCAAGACAGCTTCCGACAGAAACCTTCGGAGCCTTTCCAAGGACCGTACCTATGTCAAAAGCCTTGTTCAAATCTAGGGACAGCCTACCTATGCCTTCAAAGGACCTTATATATATATTTCGATATCTAACAAATAAAACAACATAGGAATTCTGACACAAACTCTTCAGTACCGATACGCTCTGTATTACAGACTGCCAAAGGTGATGTTAATTGGCTGATGGGTGGACCCTGATTTGAGATGTCGTTCAGGTTATATCTCCCCCTCCCCCTCCCTCTCCCACTATCCCGTCCCCTCCTCCCCTCCCCCTCCAGCAGACCGTTCTTTAGATATGTTCTTCTGGCTACAGTCAGACGATTCTACCCAGCTACGGAGAATTCATCCTTGTCCTACGTTTTAAGATTTTAGTCGCTTACTCCAGCACCTTGTCCTGTGTTTTATGACTTTAGTCGCTTGTTCCAGCAGCCACCAGGCGATTTTATTCAACTGAGGGAAGCCCAGACCACACCATATTATAGGAAGGGTCAGTGACGCTCTCTTGGGCCTTCCCGTGTGGATTATGACGAGTCCTTCCTGACTTGGGTAATCTCAGTCTCCTGTCTCGCTCTCATAGTAGTCTTAAGTGTAATTTTCTTTATTTTTCTAGTTTTGACAGGGCACAGAAAAGCTTAATCACAATCAAGATTTACATAATATATATATATATATATATATATATATATATATATATATATATATATATATATATATATTTCATATTAATATGAAAACCTCGTAATTCCTACCGCACGTTCGCTTTGGACAGTGATTGCCAATAGTCCAGGTTGTCTGTGCATTTTAGGCAAAGATGACTTGTTCGGTAGTAGCTAAGCTCTCCTTGACGGGAGCTGACATCTACAATATTATATGATCTCCAGCCACATAAGCACGAGATTTATTTGCATTACAATACACCCCTTACTCATACATCTGCACTTATTATGTATCAACCACAAGTTACTGTATAATACAGTACAGAAACAGTTCTGATATGTTTGGTTGTTACAACACATTCTGTGCACTGCCTCTCCACAAGAATGGCATGGCGTGTGTGTGCGTGTGTGTGTGTGTGTGTGTATTCACTTGGTCTTTTGATCACGTGTTGGACTCGTGATCGACAGCTATTTCCCTCCTGGAAGAGAGCTCAGAGCTCGTAGGTCCGATCTATGGGTAATGCTATGACCTTGCACACACACACACACACCCAACTCCCCGCCCACGAGAGTTGGAGTAACACCCCTCAGCGCTGCGATACTGATATTATTTCAGCCCCGGGCGAGGGTCGAACCCGGACCTCCGTAGTGGCAGGCCAGAGCTCTAACCACAGTGTGAGTGTGTGTGTGTGTGTGTGTGTGTGTGTGTGTGTGTGTGTGTGTGTGTGTGTGTGTGTGTGTGTGTGTGTGTGTGTGTGTGTGTGTGTGTGTGTGTGTGTGTGTGTGTGTGTGTGTGTGTGTGTGTGTGTGTGTGTGTGTGTGTGTGTGTGTGTGCCTCTGTCTGCCTGCCTCTCTGTGTCTGCCTGTCTGTATATGTTTGTCTGTGTCTGTTTTACTCATAAAAAGAACAGATTGATTATACCGTCTCGCTGACATTAATTTTGTCAGGCTCCCTTTATACACACGACAAAGATGACATAATACTTCGACTACGCTTAAAGGCCTCTAATGTGGTCAACTACTCTCTCTCTCAAACTCACACTCAACACACACACACACACACACACACACACACACACACACACACACACACACACACACACACACACACTCTAAACGGTCCTAAATCCAGAAGGGTAACAGCAATTACGAGTCCAACACATAATCCAAGACTATGGTGAATCACACACATGCATACATACTCGTACATACACATACGTATATATAAAGACTACGTACCTACTCCCATGTGCCTTTCTATGTTACAATTATTCGGCAATATATGTCTATTGAGTATCACGTACAACATTCCGGCATGACTATATATTATGTACACTGTATTCGGCATTGAAAGTAACCACTCAGTCTGAACTGCCACTCTGCTTGTCCATTACATCAACACAGATTGAAGTTGATTACTACAATTCTCCTCAACCCACAGACCTCAATAGTAGCTCCCCTCTCCCCTCCAGTAGTGTGACCATTCCCCTCCCCCCCATCTATCTGCTTTCATCCCTACCCATCTACCAACCTCCACACCTCACCCGCCCCCACCACATGCTTCCAAGCGCTGATAAAATGAACACACTGAATCTGGTTTCTTTGTACCTTTCTTTTACTTGTTGCCGTCAGGTGATTTTACTCAGCTAATTGAATGGATCACCAAACCTACGGGGTCTTGCCCAGCCAGCCAGGCTCCCTTTCCAGCTGGGGGCTTCCACCACCTGAACAAAACCGTCTGGTGGTTCAAAAGGCAACCCACACACGGAGGCGTCGCTTTATTGAAGATAATATACAGCTCTGCGCATCGAGCTCCTGGCAAAAGGTTTGCCATCGAGGTTGGATAACGTATCGCCAGGTTAAAAGCCAGAGCAGCCCCCTCCCCAACAACCACTTCCTCGTCAGTCCAATTCTATAGTCGATACATAATTGAGCTATAGCGAAAATAGGCACCTTTTTCACTTTCTTGTACGCGCGCGCGCACACGCACACGCACACACACACACACACACACACACACGGCCAGGTTAATCGCGACACGAAAGAAAAATAAAGCCATGCGCAGCTTGCACGTGTGAGAGTTCAGGCAGGATAATAAACTTTCCGTCAAAACTAATCATTACTTGCAAAGATAAAAAACACACACATAATACACATAAGAAAATGTAAAGATGCACAAACAAAATGAATGAATTAAGTATAAACATAAATATTTAAATGGGTTAAATTTTTCCAGTTATGGCAGGTTAGTTCGTCTAAATACTGCACGCACTCTTGTGACACGCGAACGGACCGCACCTCTCAATCTATTCACTAATGGGCGATTTGGAGAAAAACGATTGCCAAACGTATGATGCTCTAAGAAGGCAGTCGTTGAGATGATATCCGAAACAACTTGGATTGCGAAGACTTAACTTTACTGTTTGATTCCATACACGGACTTCCATAAATTAAACATTGCTAAATGCAACCGAAGGAGGTCCAAAGGACTGCTTGTGTCTAAACGACGGGTGGTCTCTGCTTCTCTGTTTCTCTCCCGTCGTTCTCTGCTTGGGTCTCCGCTCTGGTTCTCTGTACTCTCTGCCCGGCCTTGTATAGTCCGGGAGTTGGTAATTACGTTTCCTGGATGTCGATACGTACTTAAACTAAACATGTTTTCGCGCCAAATTATGTAACGTTTTCAGAGCTTTGCGTAGTCGACAGAACTTATTCGTAGTGCGCCCCAACAGACGGGTATTGCGTAATGGTTTACTTTATACCATACATTTTTATATACATACGTACATATTATGATGTACAAATTTTCTTTCCACAAGTGACAAAACATCAATGATAATACACAACACATCATATTCACGTAAGAGGTGCCTTAAAAATACAAACAGGAAACTTTATGCACACAAGGGCGTGACACAGCCCAACTCCAGGATTCTATTCACGCTCGCTAAGGACGTGACACATATGCAGAGAGACAGACAGACACAGAGAAAGTACCCCTGCCACCGGAACCTGCGTACAATTGCATTTGTCAGCAACAGGAAAACAAGCTGCAGCCGGCGCCAGGGCACTCCCAGCAGGCCAGAGGAGGAAGAGTTTGCTCTGTCGAACCAATCATCTCATTGGACAGAGTAGAAATAGGAAGTGTCCTTAATTGGTCTGGGAGTGGACTGAGGGCAGACTCACGCGTGATTCATACTCTTACATGCTCGTTCCTTCCTCAATGAGGCAAAGGAGTCGGGGTGGTCCTTTGGGTAGAGTCTTCAGCTCGCGTCCTGACTAGATGGCAAAGACCCTTCTCCTGGCCCCTGTGACAAGAGTCTGAAACCACCCGTCAACCCTCCTTCTGCCTGCCGCCAAGCTATTTCATTCATCTTTGCGGCAACCCCCATCCCCTCGGTAGTGAAGGAGTTAAGGAATCTTACTGGTAGCAATAGAATATAGTTGCAATAAAGATAACGACCATAAAGATAACATGCATCACCTGCGAAAGGTGCCACCGTCCCAGGAGCACAAAGACAAAATGCGCATAGGTACACTGCACACGGTAATAACGTGGACGGTTATTGGCTGAATAAGGCTTGGTTAGGCAATGTTAGGCTAGACAAGGTTATGTTATGCTAGTTAGGCTAGACAAGGTTAGGCTAGGCAAGATTACGCTAGTCAAGGTTAGGATAGGCAAGGTTAGGTTGGCTAGGTTAGTTAGGTTAGGTTAAGTTATTTAATGTTAGGTTAGGTTAGGTTGGGTTAAGTTTGGCTGGGTTAAGTTAGGTTGTTAGGTTAGATAGGATGGGAATATATTGGGTTAGGCTTGGTCAAAACACTCATAATATACTAGAAATATCTTATGCGAAACTACTATAAAAAAAAATTGTCCCTTCATTTTTTTCAATACCTTTAGCATAAACGTATTGTGAAAGACTAAAATCTTACGGTTGGCAGTGACCTATGACATAAGAACATAAGAATAGAGGGAAACTGCAAAAGATCACTTAACTGGTCCCTGCTATACCATCTCGCGTACCTCTTCCGTTCATTATAAAACTTCAAACTCCCCCAGAGCAGTTACTTCACTCTACTAAAAACATTGTTTCCTTCTTTCCTCAGCCCCTAGGACTGTAGCCCTGTGGGCTGGCATTTGGTCCCCGAGACGGTTCATGTTTTCGATTAAATGATATACGTGTTCAGCCAATGGCTGTAAACGGTTTTCCAAGTTCCTATAATGAAGATACTGAGACTAGTGATTATAATGAATAAAGATATCTACAAGACAAGCACCCTTCCCAAGAACGGCTGAAGTTGCCGTCGCAAAAGAGATGGAAAAAAAAGTCTACCGGATCAGCAATCATCCTGTCGTGTCTCAAGGTTCACAACATTTTACTTCTTCCACTTCTCTATCAATTCATACATCTACTTGTTCGCTATTCTTATCATTATTTTCTTGTTTACCTGCTCATTCCTGTCTCACTCATTCACTTGTATTCTTAGTATGTATTGTCAAGCGATTTTGTTCAAATAAAGGAAAACCCTTTTGCAGCAAAAGTATTTAGAATTCTCTTAAGCTCATAGCGAACAACTAATACGATTATCACGACCATCTTTGGCTGCGTTTCACTACGGTAGTTTCTTCTGTGCCGCCAGGCGATTTTATTCACATAGAATAATCACCTCCCTTTCCCTGCGCAGGGTTAACCATATTGTTTGTACTCAAGCACAAAGGATTAAATTTGTTCGTCAAGAAGAAGAGGGACGACCGCCCTTTCTTCCGAGGACCGGTCGGGTCGTCTTCGATTTCGAACTCGATCTGTCTTCACTCCCGAACTGGACTGGTGATCCTCAAGACAGGTTCCGTCTCCAACACCTACACCTGCCGCCAGGTGATTTCAATCAGCTGTGGGAAAATCACCACCAGAGTGACAGGGTGAAGACAACCCATAAACCACTAAATCCAGTCCGAGTGGTTCATTGCAACAACGACCCCCCTGGGGTCGATATCATCCTCAAACTTGAACTGGAATTAAACTGGTCCATCAACTTCGGTTATTATGAACATGATTATCCGTTTACGTAATTGTGTATTCATAGGCACGTACGTGCAAGTGAGCACCATCTATGTGAGTAAAAAACGTTGTTGTTAAATGTCATGTTTTTGTGATGCTGGCGTACGTATATGTATGTATGTATGTATGTATGTATGTTTGAGTCAAAACTTGCATGAGTCGAGATGGACCTTCAGTGAGTCAAGTAATCTCGATTAGGACGTCGTTGAGTCGAGAAGGACTTTGAGTGAGTCATCCTCAAGCGCGCACGTGTCTATCAGTGCAATCCTGTTAATGTCTGATGAACGCATGCAGTCTCCACTAGCCCAAATGTGTATTTTTGTCCGTGTGTGTGCGTTTATCCATGTATAGCCGCACACACAAACGCACACACACACACACACACACACACACACACACACACACACACACACACAATCTAATGAATATGGACATCGTGGTGTAAGACAAGGGCTACTTTGTCCCACAGTGGACTATAGACTAAGTTATCGAGTCACTGGGTTTCTGCAAATGCCCAATTCTAACACG
>NC_134803.1:20557674-20575174 GCF_046742065.1 Oratosquilla oratoria | reverse complement strand
AGACGACGTAAGGACCCGGTCAAACGGGTCTACTCTCACTCACTCACTGGGAGCCGCATTACGGCCGCTTGGGCTGGAAATTATTAATGATAAAGGTAAGAAAATAGGACACTTGGTAACACCAGCTACAAAAGTAAGTGAAGTCTACAAAATCCCCTGTAGCAAATGTAAGACGGCGTACTTTGGCGAAAGCCATAAAGTCTTCAAAAGAGAATTAGGGAACACAAGGCGGATTTGAGAAGCCATCGTCTCTCAAATGCGCTGGTGGGCCACGCAGACAAAGGACATCTACCCATCTGGCAAGTGGCAAGAGTATTAACCCATTCAACTCCGATGACAAGATGTCTTGTCATTTGGTCAAATAAAACAAAAAATCATAAAACACCAAAATGTTTGATGAACCAGAAAAATATGACGTCAGTCCTCGCTTCGCTCGCAGCGAAGCGAGGATTGACGTCATATTTTTCTGGTGTTTTATGATTTTTTGTTTTATTTGACCAAATGACAAGACATCTTGTCATCGGAGTTGAATGGGTTAAGAAAAGGCCTAACAAGGAGACAAAGATAACTGAGGCCTTATACCTAGCTACCGAACTCAAGATGCCCGGACAAAAGGTCCCCGGACAAAAGGTCCTGAAATCTGCACCCCTGGGACAAAATGTCCCCAACGGCCTATGTGGGTGGTCAAAATGTCCTCAATTTTTTTTTTTCTAAAAATTTGTCAGATGTATTTTACTTTATTCCTTTATATGTTTTTTGGTGAATTTTGGGTTTTTAACTTTTTTTTTTATAGGCATACAATATAAGTTCAATAAAGTATAATTGTGCGCTGTAATTGTACTCATAATTTGCGGAATGAAGATTTAAATAAATTACAGCAATGGTCTGAAAAGTGGCTAATGAAATTTAACAAGTAAATGCAAGGTAATGCACATAGGTAAAAATAACAGTAAGTACGATTACAAGTTATTTTGGAAATTCGTTAACAAAAGTGAGTGGTGAATTTTTGGTTTTTAACTTGATTTTTTTTATAGGCATACAATATAAGTTCAATAAAGCATAATTGTGTGCTGTAATTGTACTCATAATTTGCGGAATGAAGATTTAAATAAATTACAGCAATGGTCTGAAAAGTGGCTAATGAAATCTAACAAGGTAATGCACATAGGTAAAAATAACAGTAAGTACCATTACAAGTTATTTTGGAAATTACAGCAATGGTCTGAAAAGTGGCTAATGAAATTTAACAAGTAAATGCAAGGTAATGCACATAGGTAAAAATAACAGTAAGTACGATTACAAGTTATTTTGGAAATTCGTTAACAAAAGTGAGTGGTGAATTTTTGGTTTTTAACTTTATTTTTTTTTATAGGCATACAATGTAAGTTCAATAAAGCATAATTGTGTGCTGTAATTGTACTCATAATTTGCTAAATACAATTGACATTTCTGAAACGTTTGCTTACACAATTGGCTCATAGATTGATGGGTTGGGTCGTGTATAAGATATTTAATAAAATATCAAATATCAAATATTATTGTACTTTGTGTTATATAGAGATTCTCCTGAATTTAAGGGTTGTTATAAAACCGCAATTAACTATGACCCAAAATGTATAAACAGTTGATAAAAATCAATATTTGTTGAAAAAATGGGGACATTTTGTCCTAAATATTGGGGACATTTTGTCCCGGGGGTGCAGATTTCAGGACATTTTGTCCGGGGACCTTTTGTCCTACATTCGAAGACATGGACCAAAAAGTAGGGGACATAAAATGGTCAAAATACATAGAGAAATACGCAGCTATTAGGAGTACCACAAAGACGGCGCCGACTTAGATCAGTGGAGAGACGTCCGATGATCTTTTGTCCGGCAGGTTCCACACATTCTACACTCACAAGTTTTCTCATATTTTTTACACTTTTACTCATCTTTAATACATTATTTGATGTCAAACCCTTGACTACAGACTCTCCAGACCCACACTCTTCCACTGCCAGAAAATAATGCGAATTGTGACTCATCAGAGAAAACGACAGTGCACCAAAAAGCCACAGGTCTCTCCACCATCTCAACAGCCCAATCCTTTCTGCGCTTGATATTGACGAAGGAGTGATTTCCTTCTTGCAACTCTGCCATAGTAACCCAGCTTGTGGAGATACCTGACAGCTATTCTGGGACTGACATCAGCTTGTGCTGCTATGTCAGAGGCCTTGCAACGTGGATCCTCTTCGACATTTTTTTTTTTTTTTTTTTTTTCTCTTTCTGAGGGCCCGGGACGACCTGAATGAGATTTTGTGCCCTTATTGCCCTCTCTGGTGAATTGTAAGATCACTCTATTAACAGTAGAAAGAGGTATTGGCAGATTTTCAGATATATTGCGTTGACTAACTCCACCTTCATGTTGACCTACAATACGACCTCGCTGAAATTCAGATAGGTCTACTGCTCCTTTAATTCGTGGTATACCTGATTAATCTTGTAATTTGAAACATACATCTAGGTAAATATAACATATTAGGTAAATTTGAATAACATTAAGCATTAAATAGGAGCAGAAATGCATTTTTCTTGGTGTCTATTCAATTCTATTATATATATACATACATATATATATATATATATATATGTGTGTGTGTGTGTGTGTGTGTGTGTGTGTGTGTGTGTGTGTGTGTGTGTGTACACTGATGATAAAACAAAAAAAAAATCCTTCTAAAATCATGGATCGACCTTCATGACACAATCGCAGGACCGGTCAAAATAGCTTCTACCTTTAAAAGTGTTCTCAGAGTCAGGCTCAAAAACTCGGATTGGGATACGGATGACAAAATCCCATTGGAACATGTAGTATCACTCAGCCTATTTCCGCCTACTTTCACAATTACACCCAGACACACTACAAAAACCTGGCACAATTCCCTTTACACCAGGCACCACCATAGGAGAATTTGCCAGGAAATTCCCCAATACAAAGCAACCGATCAAATCCACAGTCAGTCCGCTCCTATCACCCCTACCCACACAGTAGCACACGTAATACCATCTACGTCACATAACACGAGGTCAAGACAGTCTCGCAACCGCCAACGCTCACGTCAGCATTCACCATCACGAACACCCTTCTTTTGCATATACTGCAACAAACCAGGACACAGCACAAAGAGATGCTATTACAGACAACCGTCCCAGCCAAATCTCTACTGCGAGCACCACGGTAAATGTTACCACACAAGTGACTACTGTCGCGTCCTCTTAGCTCGAAGACGACAAAAACTCGTTTCACCATAACGTTCCCCCACCAGAGACACGCATATCACACATTCAGCATGACTAGAACACACAAGCACAGCATGCAACCCCACACAAGGCGCCCCATTCAAGAAACTTCTCAACTCTACCTGTGTTCATCCTAACCAACGCGACACTTCCTCACCTTCCATGGTATTCAAGGTAGCCGCAAACAACCGCAAACTCACCATTTTCCTAGACATTGGATCTCCTGTGAACATCATGTCCATGCTCACCTTCAACAAACTCCGTTTGGAACTAAAAAAGTCATCGTCCTAGAGCCACCTGATGTTCACTTGGCCAACGTCGATGGTGTACCCCTCCCTATTCTAGGAAAATTCTCATTAGATATTTGCCTTCAAGATCACTGACCACCCATTCCACTTACTGTCTACGTAGCTGACGTACATTTCCCCGCCGACATCCTCATAGGCTTGGCCTTGATGCAGCAACACAATATTGCCATACATCCAGATCAACATGGTATCATTTATACCAAAAATTTCATTCCTACCTTGCATTCTCCAACCACCCAAACTGCAAACGAAATCCACGTGACCCAGCTCAAGCAAGCAAACACAAACTCGGACACATAGTCAGCAACGTCAGTACCACCTCAGGATCCATCTCCTTCCTTGCCCACAACTGTATACACGCATGCAAGACGTAACAGACGTAAGAACGCCTCACGCATGTCCAAATCGGCAAAACGGAAATCCAAACACTCAATAAACACCGACGAGAGTTCATCGTCTGAGACAAACACCTTACCCCTCACGGAAGAGTTCAACCTTCAATCCGCCCCAGTCTCACAAGTGTTATCCACTCACACACTCACATCAAAGCTTTCTGCAAAGTTCACGGGACCCTTTCGCGTTCTTGACCTTCTGCCAAATAATAAAGTCAGAGCACTCAGCTTACTAAATTCAACATAGTACTACACAAAAACAACCTCAATCATGTTCCGCGAGGTCTTGACCTCCAGCATATTCCGTCACAATCTCCAACAAACACTCCATCACAAGATTCCCCTATCTCTTCCCCACCAACTCCTACTCCACTTCCTAGATATAGCTTACGCAAAAGAGCCACGATGTAAAGTCATATCATTTAGAGAACGGAATCGTGTCTACTTCCACATGTATCCCTTCTTCATCATGTATTGTCTCAATTTCCAATGTCTTACGTTTAAGGATGAATTACTAATGTTTCTCTACAAGCATATCGGGGTAGACACAGACAGGTAGCGGATCCGAGCAACTGTTGCAATCAAGACAGATTGCAATAAGATAGACTGCACGAGTGACGTCACAAGTCACGTCACGGTACGCTACTCTGATAGAGAGGAGGTAACGTTCGCTCCAGCATCATGCAAGCGAACGCGCGCACACATTTAAGGAATGGTGTGGTACTGGGCCACCAATAAGCCTGACCTTTCCACTATAATGAGGGGGACCTCATAACCTAGGTCAAACGCCCATCGGTCAGCTCTACGGGTCAACTTCCACAAGGCGACCGTTAAAGACTATCATACGAACGACATTTCTTCTGTATATTTTTTCTTTCTTGTTACATTTCAGTCATGCCATTTTCCTATTGTTCTAGGTTAGGTACATTTATTGTAATTAGCTAGCAAAATATTGAGTGTATTACTCGACGAGTTTCACGCCAATTTTGGCCTCTTGTGTACAAATACTATCTGTAAATTGATGAAGTGTCAACCGACACCAAACCCTTCTTCGTCAAGGCTGCACAATGCTCGGTGGACAGATTCAGATTTCGCCACGGGATTGAGTGGGCAAGACTATCTCTTCTCTCCTATCTACGCAAAGTCCACAAAACTCATCACTGTTTACATTCGAAAAACCCACTACTCGTTGGTCGCCTGGTCACCGAACTCTACCTCTAAGCCTCCGAAGAACTTATCAACAATGTAGATCGGAATACAAACCCAGCCACAATGGATCAACAGCCAGCACCACCACGGAAGTTGAGGTGGACACCAATGACTCTCCGTGCCTTATCACGCCTAACCGACACTCGCCAAACCACATCCTCACACCCTCCCTCTCCCTCCTACAATACCCAGAGAGAATTAGGACGAGTGGGTGTGAGGATAGAACTGATGACTTGCATGTGTGCGTGTGTGTTTGTGTTTACCTTGGTCTTTAGATCACGTGCTGGACTCGTGAACGACAGCTATTTCCATCCCGGCAGAGAGCTCAGAGCTCGTAGGGCCGATCTATGGGTAATGCTGTGACCTTACACGCACACCCACACCCAATTCCCTGTCCACGAGAGTTGGAGTAACGACTCGAAGCGCAGCGATACTGAAATTATTTTCAGCCCTGGGCAGGATTCGAATCCCAGACCGCCGTAGTGACAGTCGGGGACTCTACCAACCGCGCCACCGAGTCGTGATGTGTGTGTGCGTGTGTGCGTCCTTCGACTGAAACACTCCCCCCCCTTCCTCTCCCTCCTCCAACACCCAAGAAGATGGAATTAAGACAAGAAACATGGGCGTGAGGACGTACTGCTTACGTGGGCGTGCAACGTGACGCCCAAATTGTCTGTGTGTGTACTCTTGGGCTAAACTATACAGTCATGTAAAAAAACATCGAATTCTCATACGAGTGAAATAATACGAAGCTGAACTAACGACACATACAATGAAAATGTCTGAAATTATTGTCTTTTCCTTATTTCCTCATAAGTGGTTGCAGATGTTATGTTTTTTGTTTTTTTTTGTTTTTGTTTTTGAACGATGGCATTTCCAGCAAGTTCTGAAGGAGAAGCACGATGGTGTAATTAGTGCAAAGAGCGTGAGAGAGGAAGAGAGGTCGTGAGAGCCGGGGTACAGTGTGAGACATGGATGATAGTGCGGGAGAAAGGAGATACAGGGCAGGGGAAGAGGAGGAGATGGAGGAGGTGAAGAAGCAAAACTAGGGGGAGGATGAGAAAGAAAGAAAAAAAAAGTAGGAGGCGAAATAGGAAGCGAAGTAGGAGGAAGCCAAGAGGAGGCAGATGAGGAGGAGGAGGAAATGGGGACGACAAGAAGAAGACGACGACGAAGAAGAAGAAGAAGAAGAAGAAGAAGAAGAAGAAGAAGAAGAAGAAGAAGAAGAAGAAGAAGAAGAAGAAGAAGAAGAAGAAGAAGAAGAAGAAGAAGAAGAAGAAGAAGAAGAAGAAGAAGAAGAAGAAGAAGAAGAAGAAGAAGAAGAAGAAGAAGAAGAAGAAGAAGAAGAAGAAGAAGAAGAAGAAGAAGAAGAAGAAGAAGAAGAAGAAGAAGAAGAAGAAGAAGAAGAAGAAGGAGAGGAGGAGGAGGAGGAGGAGGAGGAGGAGGAGGAGGAGGAGGAGGAGGAGGAGGAGGAGGAGGAGGAGGAGGAGCGAGGGAGGGGCACAAGTGTTGATGAGTGTCCCAAAGGTGCAGGGAACTTCACCCCTTCGCTACGTTGACGCACTTCGTAGTCTTTATGCTAGCCTCCTCTAGACGAAATAGAAAAAGAAGGAGAGCCACGCGGAGACCTTCCTCGGAGTCTATGACCGACGCCTGAGCCGCGTTCATTTTAACGTGGCAGAATTCTTTTTCTTTTTCTTATTGCCCCGTGTTCCTAAATGTTCCTTTGCAGTTCTCAGATTTATTTTTATTTCCTATTTACCTATTCACCTATCTAGTTGTTTATCTATTTATTTTTGTTTGTTTGCTTGTTTATGTATTTGTCTTATTATGAATGTGTCTATACTACTCAAATTGTTCCTTCAGATAGTACAGCTTTCTCCTGTCAAGATATAGACAAACAATTATATCATTATATCTCAGTTCATTTTCACACAATCTCCCCTCTCCCTCCCTCTCCGTCCCTCCATCCCTCTCCGTGCCTCCGCTCCTCCCTCCCTTTCTCTCCCTCCCTCACTTCTTCCCTCACTCTCTCTCTCTCTCTCCCTTCCTCCCTCACTTCTTCCCCTCCCCTCTCTCTCTCTCCCTCCCTTCTTCCCTCACTCTCTCTCTCCCTTCCTCCCTTCTTCCCTCACTCTCTCTCTCTCCCTCCCTTCTTCCCCCACTCTCTCTCTCTCCCCCCCTCCCATCCTCAGTCTCTCTCCCTCCCATCCCCATTGTCTCTCCCTCCCTCCCTTCCTCCTTCACTTCCTCCCTCTCTCTCTCTCTCTCCCTATCTTCCCTCCGTCTCTCTCGCTCCCTTCCTTTCCCTTCCCTCCTCCTCCTCCTCCTCTTCCTCCGCCTCTCTCCCTCACCTGCCTCCATCCCTTTCTCTGTCCGCCAACCACCACTTTCACCTTCCACGACCCTCCCGCTTACTCACTCTAACCCTCACCTCTGCGTTCCATAGTCGTCTACCCTCTCCTCCTACTTATTCTCTTTCTTCTCCCCCTCTTCTTCTTCTTCTCCCTACTCCTCTTCTTCCTCCTCCTCCTCCTATCACTTTACACATCCTCCTTCAGTTATACCATCTCTTCCTCCTTGTCCTCCTCCTATTTCCTTTGACGCGCTGCTTCAATAATACCACCACATCCTCTTCCTCCCCCTAATGCTTCCTCACCTTCCTGACGTCACCCTATTTTTCGTTTCACTATTAATAATTTCCCGTACCTATATCAATGTCTAGTCACCAGCAACATTTCTCCATCTTTCGTATTTCCTTACAAATCAAAATTCTAAATATATATTCGTCACATGAACAAGTGCACACACACACACACACACACACACACACAAACTGTCAATTTCTCTCTCAAACCTCATATTCGCATTCACCTCCGTAAACACATAGACAGCACAGACAGGCACGCGCAGACACACAAAACAATATGATCACTTAAACACACACACAACTCTGCCAGTTACTTTGCCATTTAACTCTCTCCGTCCGTGTCACCTTTCCGTCTTGGCAGCAATGATAAGGCTGAACAACTTTTTCATACCTTTAGACAGTTGCATACTCGTTCAAGCTTTCCTTCCTTATCAGATTATATTATAAACTGGGTTGCGGACTGAGTTAGAGTGGATTATGATGGTTGACAGGAGACCTTTCGGCCCACAGCACATTATCAAAAAGAAAAAAACGAAAAATGTTGAAGGCTCTACATACAACCTGAACCTTGTGGAGGGCAAATGCCACAAACCGCCTAAACTACAACTACGAGATAGGGAGGGAGCGTTCATTACCTCCAACTAGATTCGGACACGAGTTTCCAGATGCCACCCAGAGTAGTGTAGTGTAGTGTGGTGTGGTAGTGGTAGTGGTGGTGGTGGTGGTGGTAGTGGTAGAGGTGGTGGTGGTGGTAGTGGTGGTTGTGGTGGTAGTGGTGGTTGTGGTGGTTGTGGTAGTGGTGGTGGTAGTGGTGGTAGTGGTGGTGGTGGTAGTGGTGGTGGTAGTGGTAGTAGTGGTGGTAGTGGTAGTAGTGGTGGTGGTGGTAGTGGTGGTAGTGGTGGTAGTGGTGGTGGTGGTAGTGGTGATAGTAGTGGTAGTGGTGGTGGTAGTAGAAGTATAACAATAAAAACAGTAGTGGTAGAGGTGGTGGTGGTAGTGGTGGTTGTGGTGGTTGTGGTAGTGGTGGTGGTGGTAGTGGTGGTAGTGGTGGTGGTAGTAGTGGTGGTGGTGTTAGTGGTGGTGGTAGTGGTGGTAGTAGTGGTAGTGGTATTGGTAGTGGTGGTAGTGGTGGTGGTAGTAGTGGTAGTGGTAGTGGTGATAGTAGTGGTAGTGGTGGTGGTAGTAGAAGTATAACAATAAAAACAATAAAAACAACAACAATTCTAAAAATAATAACAACAACAACAACAACAGTGGGGAAAATAATGCATACGGTGAGAGGTATCGCTTTGATATACGCATATATGGAAGTTTTTTTTATTCGCCTTTATCATCATGGTTATTGTTATTGTTATTGTTACTATCATTATTATTATTAATATTGGTAGTAGTGGTGGTGGTAGTAGTAATAATCGTAGTATAATCGTTATCATTATTATTATTATCATTATTATTGCAAAGATCATTTAACCTTCCCCCCGAAAACCCATCACCCGTCAGTTGCTACAAAGGCCGTCACATTTGTCCTATGTGCTTAGACACCCAGTGCAAGCAGAAAACATCGATATGTGTATACATGTAAATGTATGTATACTCGTATATTTAGGTAATTACGTGTGTATGAACATGTATATGTACGTATATATGTATTCATGCATGTATATATGCATGCTTATATGTATTGTGCGTGTGTGTGTGTGTGTGTGTGTGTGTGTGTGTGTGTGTGTGTGTGTGTGTGTGAATATATCTATGTATGTATGTACGTACTGACAAAGTTTCCATACAGGGGTGTGTAAGGCCGTGCAACAGCCGTGCAATGAAAACGAAGTACAAAGATCAAATTGGATCGTCACAGAAAAGAAGCTCGTTGAGTCCTCTTCTTGGACGAGGTGACGATCCACCACTACCAAGGCCAAGGGAGTGCCTACTATATGTGAGAACTTCCAGTCCATGGCTTCACCGGAATCACAATGTCTGACTACTTCCTGCAAATTCCGGACTCTTCAGGATTAATAATTAACGTGACAGGAATAGATGCCTTGAATCACGGCAAAATTATCTCCACTGGCTCAATATCCACAGATTCATTCTCTCTCTCTCTCTCACACACACACATTGTCCAATGGTAGCACAAGGACGACTGAGCCACTAAGGACATAAAGGAGAAATCATCAGTATTACTAAGGCCGGCAGCCTTGTCAAGTGTAATGGCTATGGACGATGCTTTAACGATGCAGAACCTTGCAGGAAATGTCGCCCTTATTCCCCTATGAATACGAACGATAATGGCATGCGCCTTCATCATTCCCCTCCATTTTCGTTTAGCACCTTCCGTACTGAACAATTGAATCATTCTGACTGACGCCAGGCGATTTTATTCAGTTTTTGGTGCTGCTACTGACTTGTACATTTGGCCGCCAGGCTATTTTGTTAAGCCAAAGTGGATCAACATGAGACCTACTGTAGCTTTTCTATATGAAGCAAAAACTTTAATGAATAAAGTAAATAAGATGAGGAGGTAAGAGTATACGAATAGATAGACACAAAATAAATAAGCAAATACAAAAATAATATAAACGAGTAAACAAATAAATACATCAATATAGAAATAGATAAATGATGAACAAATTAATAAACAAATAGATTAACAAAAAGTAAAATGAAATTAAAAAATGAACAAGTGCAAAACAAGAAAATCGTAAACAAATATATGAATATACAAATAGACAAATGGTGAATAAATGAATAAACAAATAATAACACTAAAATAAAATAAATAAATAAACGAAAAAGAAAAAAAAATCATAAACACGTTGAAGGAAAAAAATAATAATAATAATCCGCGTCGAGAGCAATCTGCATCTTGTAGCCACCCCCACACCAACCGACAAGGTCATTATCAAATCCTTGAGAGAACTCGGTCAAGCGACCATCTAGGTCACGACGACCCTGGCGGTCAGGTGCCAGTTACCACGCTGGCACCTGCCACCGTGATCTCACCAGACAAGACCCTCTCCCATCCCATCCCCACCCCGACTCCTCCTCTTAACCGGGGGGTAGTTCTCATTAAATTTTTAAAATTGGGAAGTATTCCAATACTGGAAAAGAACACTTTTTTCCAAGAGTACACGAGCCTCTTATAAGGGTTTCTAGTATCTAGGATTTCCAAGATTTTGGCATAGTTTGTCTTCGGTGTTGAAGTCTCCGAGATCTGGATTCTTAATTGAGAATTACTCGTATTCAACATGCTGCACGGAGATGAGGAGATTGTGGAGGAAAGGTTAGGGATGTGTTTGGGGGCGCGGGGAATATGGGGGTGAGCGTGTGAGGTGTAGTGGAAGAATGTGGGGGTGAGTGAGGGGTTCGAGTGTGTGGGGAGGGTATGGCAAGAGTGTGGGTGTGGGAACAGCATATAGAGAAATATGAGGGAAGGTGGGAGCACTGTGGTAGAACGCGGTGAGAGGGACTGCGCGAGAGAGGAAGATTGTGGAGAGGGAGCAACAAGAGAGGGAGGACAGAGTTGGGGAGAAATAGTGAGGGAAAGTGGGAGAGGAGGAGGAAGAGGAGGATGGAAGTGAAGAGATGTCCACTTTGTCGAGGATCACGTGAGCTCTTGAAGGCTTCTGGTGTTTCTGATCGAGAGCGATTAGGAAGCCAAACACAAAGAGGAGGACAATCCACTTTTGGTCTATGGATTAATGTCAAACAAAGTGGATGTTATTATTTTCACGTGTGGGTCACGTGGACCTCCTTAAAGGTCAGATATCAACAGATATTCCATTCGCTAAAAATCATCGTATTGCTCGAAAAAGTACTTTTTAAAAGCATACAAATAAAGTTTTTACCTATTACAGAAGAATTTATTCAGAAAATTCACTTTTAATTGCGCCTCGCATACCACTTTTCCGAAGTCTAGATATTCAGAATAACAATATTGTTTGTTTGGCAACTGTGACGTCATGAACGCGGAATTCCCCGAACCTTTCCCGAAGCGCACGGGCGGAATGTTTCGAATAGCAGACGACGCAATGAAATGAAGACAACTGTTTTTTGCCAAATTTGATAAGATGTAGATGGTGGAATTATATAGAATACTGTCAGTATGTTTTTTTATGTACATTAAACTGTAAATACAAAAAGTTATGGAAGTCTTGATATCTGACCTATAAAGGTCAGATATCAAGACTTCCATAACTTTTTGTATTTACAGTTTAATGTACATAAAAAACATACTGACAGTATTCTATATAATTCCACCATCTACATCTTATCAAATTTGGCAAAAAAAAAAACAGTTTTGTCTTCATTTCATTGCGTCGTCTGCTATTCGAAACATTCCGCCCGTGCGCTTCGGGAAAGGTTCGGGGAATTCCGCGTTCGTGACGTCACAGTTGCCAAACAAACAATATTGTTATTCTGAATATCTAGACTTCGGAAAAGTGGTATGCGAGGCGCAATTAAAAGTGAATTTTCTGAATATATTCTTCTGTAATAGGTAAAAACTTTATTTGTATGCTTTTAAAAAGTACTTTTTCGATGATTTTTAGTGAATGGTATATCTGTTGATATCTGACCTTTAAGTGACTTGATATCATGACATGACCCATAAAGCCATGATTCATAGTGAGAAAGAGAAAATATCTTTCTGTGGTCGTCGTTCCATTCCATCCAGGTGGATGCGTCACAGAATGAAACAGGACAAAAACAATATTAAATCTATTCATCAGTATTATCATACTGATGTATAAATTTAGTATTGTTTTTGTCCTGTTTCATTCTGTGACGCATCCAAGTAAAGAAGATAAACTAGTAAATCATTAAACAAACAAATAAAAAATTGAATAATTAACACAAGAAACAATAATGAACAACAAATAAATAAAGCTGCATGGGAGGGATCGAATATCATCTGGAAATGAGGGACTTAGGAAAAAGATGTGGTGTTGATAAATAAATGAATAAATAAATAGATGAATAAACAAATAAACAAATAAAAATAAAAGCTAGGAATAAGATAAGCTGTTTCTTTTTTCTTTCAGTTTAGCCATTTGCATCCCTCAATTTAGATTCACATGACTCAACATAAGAAATATCAATCTTTCTATATACGCTCGTTTACAAATCTATAAGAACCATATTTGCTGTACAATAGAAGGCATTTTATATGATTTCTTAAATGTGTGTGTGTGTGTGTGTGTGTGTGTGTGTGTGTGTGTGTGTGTGTGTGTGTGTGTGTCTGTGTGTGTGTGTGTCTGTGTGTGTCTTTGTGTGTGTGTCTGTGTGTGTGTGTGTCTGTGTGTGTGTGTGTGTGTGTGTGTGTGTGTGTGTGTGTGTGTGTGTGTGTGTGTGTGTGTGTGTGTGTGTGTGAGAGAGAGAGAGAGAGAGAGAGAGAGAGAGAGAGAGAGAGAGAGAGAGAGAGAGAGAGTGAGAGAGAGAGAGAGAGAGAATGAAAACGATAGTGTGACTGGTTGTGTGTGTACATGAGTGTGGGTATAAACTCGTGCTCGTGTGAACGAGTGCGTGGGAGTATTTGAGCGTGCTTGTGTGCGCGTTTGCGTTCACCAAGATAAGGATACTGCAGTTTCTGTGAACTACAAGGGAAAAAAAGGACTCGTAATCCAGAGTTCAGTTGAATTGCGTCAACAAAGAGATTGAATCATCTTGGGAGCCTTCATACTGGACGAGTTGTGGTCTCCAAAATAAAAATGAAAATAATTAATAAATGAACAAGTAAATAAATAAAGGAATCGAGTAAATAAATAAAGAAATTAATAATAGAAATTTCTTTTGAAGTTGGATTCTTCAATGTACAAAAAGGAAAACAAGATCGCTGACACTTCCTAGTTTGTAGTCGAAGTATCTGATGACAAAGACGACAAAAGTTGTCGTATGGTAAATCGTCGGAAATATACAAACTACTCTTGTTCACTTCTGTCACCAAGAAGAAATCACTAGTGAGCACTTTCAATTACATGCTACTTTGAATACCAATACATCCTAGAAAAAAATAATCATGATAAAAAAAAAATAATTCCAGTTTAAATCTGTTCTCACTTTCCTGAATCATGTTCTCAAATTTTAGTTCACACGCCTACTAGGAGTCCCCAAAGGCATAGTTGGTCCACAAGTTACTGGATGCCAGACGCTTGTAGTATTAGCATTACCAGCAATGACCAGCGCTTCTCTCCTTGGGGACAATGACAATGTCGTAACGAGGAGGTGTAGTTTTCTATGTGGTAAAGGAAATATTTAAAGAAAGCAGCAGTACAGCAGTTGAGTGGCATATTTTTCCTTTATTTTATTGATTTATTTATTTATCTACTGGAAAATATTTTCTAATCAGAAACAAATGCTGCGCGCATGACCTAGACGATTTTATTTAGTGATGAAAGGATCCCCTGGATGCTAGAAACAGAAGTTCACAAATCGTGAATAAAGAAATCAAGAACAGCTGTTTCAAATGAACATGTTAAGCATGTCACTCAAAGAAAATACAATGGCCGTTGCAGAGTCAGCAGTGACGCCATCGATTACGTCACGTGACGTCACGACAACAAAAAGACTAACATTAAAATAACCTTCTTTTACAAGAGAAGTGACAGACATACATAAATTTACCTTCTTGTTGATCTATTATTTCCTTATCTATCATTATTTATTTTTTATCTATTTACAGTCTATAATATAAACTATTGCGTCTCTGCTTGAAGATGATGGGTGATCTGGACACCATCTGCTGAAAGAACAGAGTAATCGAACTCTTCACTTGAATTTTGAACTACGTCTGTCCGTGTCACGGGTGGGACGGGCGGGACGGGTGGATAAGGTGACAGAAGAACGTGGCGACAGTTGAAGAGGGCAGAACTGACCCTGGAAAGATGGTGTTGAGGATCATGAGGGTGCTGATCATAAGGGTGCTTCTGATCATCTACTGCTGTTCCTGATGCTGATGATGATGATAAAAAAAAGGAAAAGGTGGTGGTGGCGCTAGCAGTAGCAGCACCACCAGAGGAAATGACAAAGTGCTGATGACTCGCGTCGGGCGGTGTCGACGTCGACCTTGAAGAGCTCCGGCAGGAAGAGAACGAAGGTGGAGAGTGAGGAGGAGGAGGAGGAGGAGTAAGAAGAATAGGAGAAGGAATAAGAGGAATAGGGAAGGAAGGAAGAGGAGGAGGAAGAGGAGAGGGAATAGTAGGAGTAGGAGGCTAGGGAGAGGAGGAGATGTAATAGTAATAGGAAGCTAGGGAGAGAAGGAGGGGAAAAGAGGATCTGGAGGAAGAGCAGGTTGAGGGGAGGAATAGGAATAGGAAGAGAAGAAGAAAGAGAAAGAGGAGAAGAAGGGAATGAGGGAGGGAGGGAGGGAGGGAGATGGGGGGGGAGTCGTGGGTTTTTTTTTTTTTCTTCGAAATTTGGGAGTGAAGTATCACTCCCACGGGCTTGAGCCCGTGAGAAGGGGGGAGTCGTGGACGGAGGATAGGGGTGGGATCAGAGTCGCTCCCTAAGGCAAGGTTTCCCAGCCAAGAGGTTCCGGTCTTTCGAAGGATCGAACCGAGGTCCCAAGAAGGACACGGTGAAGTCTGGAAATCCTTACGCACTGTACAACGGATAACTGAAGACTCAAACTCTATATAATTGACAAATGAAGCCCTAAGATCCCTACAACGAATAGTTGTAGGTCCAACAGAAGCGCACTGGATCATTAAAAGCCCAGAGATCATACGCTGGTTAGCCGAAACCTCATGATTTACACAATGGATGGTTGAAAAATCAAGAGCAAAACAATGGTGGAGGGAAGGGGGTGTCTCAATTCAGGAAGATTTACGATCCACCCTCGTTTACAACCTCGACAAACCTTTCCCAGATCCAGAGAGCAATCGGTATGGTCCGAGTCGACGTGATGGATGACGTCAGAGCGACTTAGAATAAGCCTTTATGTTAATATTCCGAATACAAATTTGACCTACGTAATAAGACTACACATGTAAGACAGGTTTGTTTCGCATGTATCGGCTTTTCGCCGTGCACCGTCCACGACACGACGTCGTACTCTCAAATAACCACGAGTCCATGGGCTCTTTCACACGCGGTCATGGTTGTGACGTGTGAAAGAGTCCATAGATACCCATGGTTATTTGAGAGTACGGCATCGTGTCGTGGAGAGCGCACGGCAAAAAGTCGATACGTAGGTGAAACGAGCCTCAGAACGTGTTTCCTGGTTCTAGCAGTTGAGATTGTGCATCAACCCAAAAGACCATTTGGTCCATGGATGAGCGCTTTGTCGAGCTGGACTCGTTAGGACAAAGCTGCCACCAACGAATGTATGAACGCATAAACACTTGATCTAATGAACATAATCGCCTAACGAAGCGAGTTAAGCTATATTCACACAAGCGGTTTGAATCGCGCAGATACCGCGGCGGGACCACATACATACATATCAAGGATTTTTCCCCCTTCCAAGGGAGGTAGCCAAAAAGGAAAAGGCATAAAAATACTCCCACCCATTTCATCCCTAAAAACACTCCACACCCCTCCCACCCTCCCTCTCATCTGAGCACCTCCTGGATGACGGGTCATCCCTGCACCCTGCCCACCGCCCTGGGTCAGAAGCAGTGTCGCAAGACACAGCACATCCACAGCAAGGCCGCTTCATTTAATCGGCGACCCCCCCTCTCCGTCCCCCCTTGCATATAAGGAGAGGACGGGGAGAAATCCCTTCGGGCTGCGTCAAAATTTACTCACACATACTACCCCCCCCCCGCCCATTCCTCCTCATGCAATCACAACATCATCCATATACAACCATTCTCCACTCACCTCTGTCTTCCGTCCTCTCCCTTCCTTCCTCAACAGACATTCCCCTCTTCCCCAAAGCCCCCTTCACCCCATCCATCCACCTCATCCTAGGACGTCCCCTCATGTTCACTCCCTCCACATCTGCCTTCCATACCTCTTTTACTGGTCTTTCTTCACTCATTCTTTCCATGTGTCCAAACCATCCTAATATTCTTTCATCAACCCTATCTCCCAGCTCCTTTTTCACCCCTGTTCTCCTCCTCACCTCCTCATTTCTCACTCTATCTAGCCTAGTAACCCCCACCATACTTCTCAGACACCTCATCTCAAACACATTCAAACTCCTTCTCTCTTCTTCTCTTATGTTCCACGTTTCTGCCCCATACAGTGCTGTTGGCACAATCACTCCTTCATATAGTCTCCTCTTCGCATCCATTCCCAAATGTCTATTCCTCATTACACTCTTTAATTCACCAAGGCATTTACTCGCTTCTCTCAATCTACATTCTACCTCCACCTTTTCCTGCTACACTTGCACCCAAGTATCTAAAACTATCCACTTCCTCCAGTCGCTCTCCCTTAATGTTCACTTCCAGTCTACTGCCACTTTCACCCCTTGTACATCTCATCACCTTACTTTTACCCACATTTATCTTTAGCTTTCTTCTATCACATACTCTCCCAAACTCTGCCACCAGCTTCCTCAATCCCTCCTCTGACCCTGCCACAAGCGCAGTGTCGTCCGCAAACAACAGCTGGCTCACCTCCCACTTTTCTCCATTTTCTTTAACCATCTCCAATCCCTGACCCACTACCCTAGCATTCACATAGTCCAGGAAAAACTGCGTGGTTGTGTGTGAATGCTTC
>NC_134803.1:20545174-20552674 GCF_046742065.1 Oratosquilla oratoria | reverse complement strand
GAAGGGTAGTGAATGGTGGGGTGAGGAAACGAAGAAGGTTGTAGAAGAGAAGAAGCGAGCTTTCACAGATTGGTTACAAAATAGGACGAGGGAGTCATATGAGAGGTACAAAGAAAAGAAAAGAGAAGTAAAGCAAAATGTAAAGGAGGCAAAGAGGAGAGCAGTTGTGAAGTGGGGTAAGAGTATGACAGAAATTTTTGAAAGTAATAAAAAGATGTTTTGGAAAGAAATTAAGAGAGAAAGAAAAGCAAGTAGAGAAGAAAAGGTAAAAGGTGCAGATGAAGAGATGATAATGGAAGAGAAGGCAGTGAGGGGAAGATGGGCAGAATATTTTAGGGAGCTGCTAAATGTGAAGGAGGATAGGGAGGGAAAGATAGTTGCAGTGGGAAATGCTAAGAAAATGAGAATGATTGAGGAAAATGGAGGAGAAATAAGGAAGGATGAAGTGAAGGCAGTTGTTAAGATGATGAAAGCAGGTGAGGCACCTGGTCTGGATGGATGCCATGCAGAATGTCTAAAAAAAGGAGGTACAGTGATAGTGGACTGGCTGGTGAGGTTATTTAATGTTTGCTGGAGAGAGGGTAGAGTACCGGAGGACTGGAGGAGTGCCTGTATAGTTCCACTTTACAAGGGAAAAGGGGACAAGTGTGAATGTAGTAGTTTCAGAGGGATTAGCTTGTTAAGTGTAGTTGGGAAGGCTTATGGGAGGATCTTGATTGAGAGGATTAGGAGAGGAAGAGAGGGAGTAATTGGTGAGGAACAGTGTGGATTTAGGACGGGTAGAGGTTGTGTAGATCAGATCTTTGTGGTAAGACAAATATGTGAGAAAGCTATAGGAAAGGGGAAGGATGTTTTTTGGGCTTTTATGGATCTGGAAAAGGCTTACGATAGGGTAGACAGAAAGGCAATGTGGGAGGTTATGCAGATATATAGGATAGGAGGAAAGCTTCTAGGAGCTGTCAAGAGTTTTTATGAGAGTAGTAGAGCTTGTGTCAGGATTAGAAATGGAGAGAGTGAGTGGTTCGAGGTAAAGGTGGGACTTCGTCAAGGATGCGTTATGTCGCCCTGGCTGTTCAACTTATACATGGATGGGGTAGTGCGAGAGGTAAATGCAAGGGTAGTGGGTCAGGGATTGGAGATGGTTAAAGAAAATGGAGAAAAGGGGGAGGTGAGCCAGCTGTTGTTTGCGGACGACACTGCGCTTGTGGCAGGATCGAGGGAGGGACTGAGGAAGATGGTGACAGAGTTTGAGAGAGTATGTGATAGAAGAAAGCTAAAGATAAATGTGGGTAAAAGTAAGGTGGTGAGATGTACAAGGGGTGAAAGTGGCAGTAGACTGGAAGTGAGCATTAAGGGAGAGCGACTGGAGGAAGTGGATAGTTTTAGATACTTGGGTGCAAATGTGGCAGGAAAAGGTGGAGTGAAGGTGGAGGTAGAATGTAGATTGAGAGAAGCGAGTAAATGCCTTGGTGAATTGAAGAGTGTAATGAGGAATAGACATTTGGGAATGGATACTAAGAGGAGACTGTATGAAGGAGTGATTGTGCCAACAGCACTGTATGGGGGCAGAAACATGGAACATAAGAGAGGAAGAGAGAAGGAGCTTGAATGTGTTTGAGATGAGGTGTCTGAGAAGTATGGTGGGGGTTACTAGGCTAGATAGAGTGAGAAATGAGGAGGTGAGGAGAAGAACGGGGGTGGAAAGGAAGTTGGGAGATAGGGTTGATGAAAGAGTATTAGGATGGTTTGGACACATGGAAAGAATGAGTGAAGAAAGACTAGTAAAAATGGTGTGGAAGGCAGATATGGATGAGGTGGATGGATGGGGTGAAGGATAGACAGGAGAGGACAGAAGACAGGGGTGAATGGAGAATGGTTGTATATGGATGATGTTGTGATGCATGAGGTGAAATGGACGGGGGGATGGGGGGTGAGGTAGTATTTAGAAAGTAATCGTTTGATAAATGATAGCCAGCATGGTTTCAGACGGAAACGTTCTTGCGTGACTAACTTAATCGAATTCTACAACACAGTTATCTCGAATTATGACAAAAGAAACAATATAGATTTAATATATCTAGACTTTGCAAAAGCTTTTGATACCGTCCCACACGAAAGACTACTTACTAAATTAGCTTTACACGGAATAAGTGGTAGCCTATTAGGTTGGACTAGTAATTGGTTGAATGATCGAAAACAGAGAGTTGTTTTAAATGGAAAAACTTCTAGATGGAAAAATGTTATAAGTGGAGTTCCTCAGGGTTCCGTTCTTGGGCAACTTCTATTCATAGTATATAGAAATTATATAGACCATGGACTAAAATCTACTGTTTCCAAATTTGCTGATGATACAAAACTGTGCGGAGTGGCAAACGATCACTCAAACCAATTAGATATTCAAGAAGATTTAGATAAATTACAGCAATGGTCTGAAAAGTGGCTAATAAAATTTAACACAATTAAATGCATGGTAATGCACATAGGTAAAAATAACAGTAAGTACGATTACAAGTTATTTGGAAATTCGTTAACAAAAGTGGATAGTGAAAAAGATCTCGGCGTAATTATCAGTAACGACCTCAAATCATCCAAGCAGTGTATTTCAGCCTCTGAGAAAGCAAATAAGATTCTAGGACTGATTGCGCGATCTTTTGATTTAAAAAATCCATCACTCATTAACAAGCTATATAAATCGTTAGTTCGTCCACATTTGGAATATGCTGTTTCCGTATGGTCACCGAATCTCATTAAAGACATTGACAGACTGGAAAAAGTACAACGGCGAGCCACAAAACTGATTCCAAATATCAAAAATAAATCATACGAAAATCGACTTAAACATATGAATCTGTTTTCCCTAAAAAAGCGTAGACTTTGAGGTGACTTGATACAGGTCTTTAAGATTTTAAAGGGAATTGACATCAAAAGTGACAAAATTTTCACATTGAATGAGAATCAGACAAGAAACAATGGTCTCAAACTGTCCGGAAATAGATTCAATTTGGAAGTAGGTAGAAGCAACTTTGCCAACCGTGTACAGTAGTTAATGAAAGGAATAAACTTCCTGCACAGGTAGTGCAATGTAGTTCAGTTCGAAGCTTTAAGAATCATTTAGATAAACACCTAAGCAAGATGCTGTAATGATTATAATTTATTTTATATTTGTTTTTGTTTTGTTATCATTTGTCTGTCTGATTTTCATTTATTATTAGTTATATGTCAATTTATTATTATTTAGTATTTACCTGTTTGTTTATTATTTAACTATACCTATGCATTTATTTGTGTATTTTATTTATTTACATTATTATAGTTTTTATCTTTTATTTTATTATTTTATTATTTTTTTCGCATCCGACCTAGATATGGACCAAAAGGTCTCCTGTCGGCATGCTCCGCCTTTGTAATCCTTTGTATGTGTGAGCAAAATTTGACGCAGCCCGAAGGGGTTTTTCCCCGTTTTCTCATTTTATGCATGGGAGGACGGAGAGGCCTTGTTTAATGAAGCGGCCTTGCTGTGGATGTGCTGTGTCTTGCGACACTGCTTCTGACCCAGGGCAGTGGACAAGGTGCAGGGATGACCCGTCATCCAGGAGGTGCTAAGATAAGAGGGAGGGTGGAGGGGTGTGGAGTGTATTCAGGGATGGAATGGGTGGGAATGATTTTATGCCTTTTCCTTTTTGGCTACCTCCCTTGTAAGGGTGAAAAAGCCTTGGTATATGTATGTGTATGTATGTACGTACGTATGTGTACGCGGTATAGCTGCTAGAGTTCAATGGCTTACCAAGCCTAGCTTCGTATCAGCTGCATGGGCGCGTATGTACATGTTGACTAGACTCTACACGACTATCGTGCTACATAATGTAGCTAGTTGCGAATTGCATGGTACCTGTATGCAGGGAAGTTCATTGGTTGCATGCAGCTAGCTGCCCAATCAACGCGCTGACTACATGTACAATGCACCATACCCAATACCACATCACCGCATGCATACGTACACTGTACATATGCAAACTCGCTCGAGGCCTAGGAGGGAAACTGGGAAATCCCGTTTATAACCTCGCTCGCGTATTTATGAGAAAACAAAATCGAATCAAATGTTTGGTTAGTAATTGAAAGTAAATAAATTTAAGTATAAATATGAACATTTGATAATTACATATTTAGTTCATAAATATGGATCTTTGGAGGGAGAATAAAAAATACAAAAATAAAAAATTATTCGTTAGCTAGCTTAGGTTTACGGTAGCTAGGTCTACGTTCGTACGTCACGTCCATACCAAACTTTCGATGATCGTACATCATGGAGCGATTTCTAGTGAAGCGAGTGAAGATGGTTTGCACTCAGATTCAGTCTTTTCAGAATCGAGGGAGAGTGTTTTAACGGCAGGAACCGCTTCTGGACCAGCAAAGCCTAATTCAAACTCTATGGGCAAGGGCCAAGGAAAACGAAAACCAGTAAAGCATGAATCTACTATACGCTCGTGGAACCTAGATTGGCTTGAAGTGGATCGGGGCAGTGATGGTACTCTAACGGTGTATTGCAAGGCTTGTCGTGCATTTCCACCCCAACCACTGCCAGTGGGACCAGAGGCGCTGTGTCTGCCGATCAGTTTCACCCATCCCCCTCCCCCCAAAATTAAAGGCTAGTTTGTTTGAAAAAAAAAGTATTTTTCATGCACATGAGTATTTATTTATTTATTGGGGATTATTTGGCATCAGATGCACACGAGTAATGAGTTAGCCTTCCAAAAGTTTGAAGGAAATCGAACCTGCAAAAACATGGCTCTGGAAGTATCAAAAATGGCTCTGGTAACTAAAAAAAAAAGGGCTCTGGTGAAAAAAAAAAAATGGCTCTGGAAAAAATAAAAATAAAAATTCCCTGATATATATATATATATATATATATATATATATATATATATATATATATATATATATATATATATATATATATATATATACAGTATATATATATAAGGAAAAAAAAACTTATTTTTTCCAGAGCCATTTTTCATTTCTTTTCTTTTTTATTTCACCAGAGCCATTTTTTAAATTACCAGAGCCATTTTTGATACTTCCAGGGCCATGTTTATATAATTATCAAATGTTCATATATATACTTACATTGATTTACTTTCAATTTCTAATCAAACATTTGATTCGATTTTGTTTTCTCATAAATACGCGAGCGAGGTAATGAATGGGATTTCCCAGTTTCCCTCCTAGGCCTCGAGCGAGTTTGCATATGTACAGTGTACGTATGCATGCGGCGATGTGGTATTGGGTATGGTGAATTGTACATGTAGTCAGCGCGTTGATTGGGCAGCTAGCTGCATGCAACCAATGAACTTCCCTGCATACAGGTACCATGCAATTCGCAACTAGCTACATTATGTAGCACGATAGTCGTGTAGTGTCTAGTCAACATGTACTAGTATACGCGCGCATGCAGCTGATACGAAGCTAGGCTTGGTAAGCCATTGATCTCTAGCAGCTATACCGCGTACACATACGTACGTACATCAACAAATTAAAGTTGATCGATGCGTTGCGCTTATGATATCGATTGATAATGCAATAATTGATCACGGGTAAGTTGTGTTTGCTCTGATCCTTTCATCAATGGTGATGGGATTCAGGGGTTGCCAAATGATGGATAATGCATGAAAAACGTTGAATCTTGCCGCGGGAGCGATTTTTTGTGGGGACTCGCTCCCTCTATTGGATTTGCGAGAGCGACATTGGAACTTTCCCGAGCGAAATCGCTCGTCGCTCCCGTGTATTTTTTTCGCTGATATATATATATATATATATATATATATATATATATATATATATATATATATATATATATATATATATATATATAAAACACTCAACAACAGCTACATTTGCATAGTTGTGTTGTGTCGTGGATCAGCTTCGAGATCTCCGCAAAGGTACAGTCCATTCCCTCTGACCCCGGATCAGCTGACGTCACTCCTGTCTCCATAGCAACGGACATTAACGCAATCCACTCCATGGCAATGGACAATCTTTCATTTCAAGTGCCAACAACTCCCAACACCAATGCTTACCCTAAACCACGTGCTATTTTACTTCCGATGGCAGTGGTATGAACACCCAAGGCGCCTTGAAGTAGTTGTTAGCGTCGTAGACTGCCGCACAGGGGTACAGAGTTCGCGCCCCACTCACGACTTGAACAGTTCCACTAACACAACATCCCACTGCCCCCCTTAAGCAAAGGTACAGGTGTGTAAAATTGTATGTAGAACGTGTAAGATCACTGCACAACCCACTGACGGGACTGCATGAGCTATGATCACCCGGGGAAGGCATTTGCTGTTGATCACGCGTACGGCACGTGATCCAAGGCCATGGTGAACCTCTCTAATATTAAAAGGTGGTATTCCATACACAGAAAGCAAGCACAACATCCAGTCTTTAAAGACTGCGGCGTACCGAATGTATTGTGTTACGGTAGAGGCACTGTGTCCCCAAACTGAACAAATCAGTACCACTAAACTTGGAACTGAAGGCTCGCCTCGTGATTTTATTCAGCAAAGGGGAGTCAAATAAGGACAACCTCCTGGAGTCTCTCTCCCACCTGAATAAAATAATACTGAGTTAACCAGAACAAAATCAATAAGGAGACAATCGAGTTGTAGGAATTGACAACTACTTTAGTGTAATTGTATATGTGTACTCTTGTACACTCGCCACCACTTTCAAGTACTATAGTCGCTGTAACTGGCATTTACAATACGAACAAGCCTACGACATCGTAAAAGATGTATTGAGGTCGTAAATATACGACCCAGAGATACGATACATCTCCTTCTAAGACTCCCTAAGGGAATTTAAGCCACAGTAATATTTATTACAAGTGGAAGGAACGTTACATCGTGTGGTACGGCGACAGGGGACCCCATCACCATGTTCTTGTCTTGCCTGGTAATAAACAAAGTCAGCTGATACCATCGGAATGCCGGAACAGGGCAATGGCACCAATGCCCCCCCCCCACCTCCACTTAGCGCCAGTGCCACGCAAGGTCCTCCAGGTAGGCGGGGTGTGGTTGAAGCCAACACGGCGGCTACCAAGGATACGAGGGGCGTGGTTCGCAATATTGCAAAGCACCGGGTGTGGTTATGAGCAATTAGGTGTAACAGTGATTCGTAGTGTTCTTAGGGTGTGGCTAGGTGTTCGGCCGTACCTGAACACTTTAGCCTGACCATTGGATCATATGAACACACACACCTATTTACGAGTACACGTACACACAGACACACAGGCACACAAGCAGGAGTATTTTTCTTGTATGAAAGTCTGGGGAGAAGACTGTATGTCTGGCTGGGTTGAGTTAGGTCAAGTTAAGTTAGGTTAGGTGAAGCTACAGTAAGTAATTTTAACAGAGGTCAGCTGAGGTTGGTTGAGGTTAGGTGAGGCTGAGGTTAATTAAATTTTGGGAAGGTTAGGTGAGGTTAGCATGAGGTCAG
>NC_134803.1:20535174-20542674 GCF_046742065.1 Oratosquilla oratoria | reverse complement strand
CTCAGTTCTACTGAAACTCAGATAAGTGTGCATTTGTATATACACATGCGCGCGCGAGCACACGCGCGCGCGCACACACACACACACACACACACACACACACACACACACACACACACACACACACACACACACACACACACACACACACACACACACACACACACACACACACACACACACACAAAATCCACAACATGGGATAGGAAACGATTGAAAAATCATAGAATCCTTGATCTCCCCAAAACTAAGTACACGGCAGTAATGTGGTCACCGTACAAGGAGATGGATATAAGCAAGACTGAATTTTGAAACAGCAAGGATCAAATTGGTTCCTAGTTGCCTTGCAGATAAAATATAAGACTAAAATAATTGGACCTTCCATCATTGGAAAAGAGATAAGTAAGAGGTAACTTGATAGTAAAGTTGACGACATCAAAGGGAACAGATAAAACTGACTGAGATATCTTTTAGTTTTGGACAAGAGTAGCGAGGTCATAGGAACAAATTAAAAAACAAATCTAAAGTATGTCAAAAAAAAAAAAAAAAAAGCTTTCCATATAGATGTACTCCTGGACGAGTTAATAGATAAAATTGTTCAAGCTATATCCGCCAGCGATTTCAAAGTTAGGTATGGCAGAATCAGAATGTCTCACGAGTATATATTCTTTCTTGTATAATACAATTAGATAAAATCAACTAATTGAACACACACGCATGCACAACACACACACACACACACACACACACACACACACACACACACACACACACGCATGCGCAACACACACACACACACACACACACACACACACACACACACACACACACACACACACACACACACACACATACAACAGTGGTTTGGTAATTATCACACAAAAGCAACAAACCCTCAGCACCATACATTTACACACAATACATGGAGATTACGTAGGTACGACTACAATAAATATAATCAAGATGCCGACGCCGGCATCATCGAGTACCCACTTGCTCCTCATGCCGCCTACGTAGGCGTCACCGTATGGAAGTGGTTAAGCTACATAATATGTGGCCTACCGAGACGAAAGGTAACGAAAGGTAACCACACACACACACACACACACACACACACACACACACACACACACACACACACACACACACACACACACACACACACACACACACACACACACACACGCACATACACACACACGCGCGCACATGCACACACGCGTGTGCGCATGCACGCACGCACACACACACACACGCACACACAAACATGTATATACACGTACGCACGAACACGCACAAACACAGACATACAATGTAACACAGACATACACACACACATGGAGGAGCTACTTCGATTGTTGCATCATTGTTACTACTACTACTGGTGGTGGTGGTGGTGGTGAGAAGAGGTGACACGTGATAACCCAAAAAGGTTCGAATCGTTACTTCCTGCCCAAATCCGTTCCACAGAATAACACCAAAAACCAAACGTTTTGGCCACGGTCAGCCCTGAAACTAAGGAAAGTTCCCATCAGCCGAATGAAATCGCCTGGTGTAATGATACAAGAGTGATTACCGTTGTCTCCGTGTCAATAGAAAATGGGCTTTAATCACACGCATATTTATGTGGAGATTCGTGTTCATCAGACACATTGAACATGTCAGCCACATATGTAGTCACAACACCAAAACCCAGGATCAACAGAACCCGACACAACCACCATCCCCCTGCCACCAGCACCACCACCACCACCACCAACCAATATAAACAAGCACCACTACAATCGACGCTCCACCAGTAGGGATTAAACCAACCTTAACAAAGAAAACGACACCAAGAGAACCTGAGGAACGTCCCAAAGTACGGAACCCTCATAACTCAAAAACCACAAAGGAACCCTGCGCGCTCTTCACGAAAAAGAAGAGGCTTGAGAGACTAGCCCCTCTTGAGCCAATTCACCAAATTGCACTTAAATCGTCACAGCAGCTAATTCTCGAGACGGGCGATGACAAGTGGCACTATCATATAATACACATCAACCTCTTTTCCACGTGCACAAAGCTTGTTGACTTTCACAAGATTTGTCAACACTGCTGATGGAAGATTGCAGGGGGGTTATGAGTGGGCGATGAGGGAGAGGAACGAGATGGAAGATGAAGGGGCTGCGAATAATGAGAACGAGAGTTAATGGAGTAAACGATTACAATCAGTGAAGAACGGGGTCAGAAGGATGGTGTTAAAGGGAGGGCATTGAAGGGAGAGCACTGCAGGGAGGGATTTAAAGGGAGGACATTAAAGGGTGGATATCAAAGGGAGGATATCAAAGGGAGGATAAATAGAGGGTATTCAAGAAAGGAATTAAAGGGGATAATAAACTGATGGTGTTAAAGGGAAGATAATAAATGAAGGTATTCAAGGAGGGAGTCAAATGGGTATAATAAAGTGAGGGTGTTAAAGGGAGACATTAAAGGAAATATATTAAATGGAGTGTATTCAAGGAGGGAATTAAAGGGGATAATAAAGAAGGGTACTAAAGGAAGGATATTACTGGGGGGATATTAAATAAGCGAGGACTAGACCACCCCACCAAATGAAGTAGTCTCTCGTCAGCCAAAATGAAATCTGCGGCTAAAACGAGTCATTAAACTTTTTGCTGTGGGAAATGACCTTTAAAGACAGTTCTGGTTAATGCCATTCGACTTCCATCAGCTTAGAGGAAAAACTGATTCATAAAATGTTTGAAAATATCGTTTTTGTTCACTTAAATGATTCTGTTTTGGTTAATGCTCAGACGATTTTAATCAAATTAGATTAACCCCTTACCCGGTAAAGAATCTTAAACCCAAAACAAAATCGCCTAACGTTAGCCAGCTTTTGTAATTGAGTGGCAACACAACACGAGTACAGCATTGACCATGTGACTGAGGAGGCACACTTTGCAATCACATTCTGGCTGACGCAAGAAATAAGTAGATAAATAAATTAACAAATTAATTATTTAATAAACAAAAATGCTGATGAGGCCTGAGTGATATGAAGTGATAATGACAATATATTCAGTGGAGAATCTAGAAATAAATTAACAAATTACTGAATCAATAAACAAAAAATTCTGATGAGGCGTGAGTGATATAAAGTGATAATGACAAAACATGCAGTGAAGAATCTACCAACGTGATAGTCTGACGGACTACCACAAACAATTTCATTCAGCTGAGGAAAATCCTTCTCAAAGTAAAGAGAATCTGTCCCAAGGAAATCAAGTCAACTTTCCCAGGTTTTGAAAAAACAAAGTAAAATAAATAAATCAAAATATGCATGATTGTATATGGTGTATATATATATATATATATATATATATATATATATATATATATATATATATATATATATATATATATATATATATATAGTTTTGACGATTAAGCCAGGAAGTGCCTTACTGCGGCCAAAGCTGTCACCTTTGCCTTAGGTGCTCGAACAGCCAGGGCAAGTGGCAGTCATTTGGAGTAATCCTTGAGAATCGAACCCGAGAACTTTGTGGGATCAACGACCCGGAGGCAAAGTCGTCTTCTTTCAAGCTCTCATGTTACTCTCGCTCCTCTTTACGACGGCGACGCCACAGTGACGACTACCATTACTACAAATGTTCCTACAAAAAACAAACAATAAATGGTACAACTGCCTAGGTGCATGTGCACGTGTGTGTACATGCACCATGTGTGCGCGCTCGTGATGACACGTGTTAGCGTTAAAAACGTGCTTGTACAAGGAAAAACGCGAGAGAAATAACGAAGGTATGACAGAAAGGATGAGACAAGAAGAAAAAAAAAACATTATAAAGAAAGAAGCAGAAAAAACAGTCGAAGCGAGCAGGTAAGTGGGTGGTTGAGCAGGTGACTGGTTGCGTGGATGAGCGAAGGCCTGGGTGAGTGGGTGAGAAGGAGCGCAGCAACAGCTGACCCAGGAGGTGAAGGTCCTGACTATTGTCCCAGCGAGCGGGAGAAGGCAGCTGGTCCTGACGAGAAACGGTTACTGGGCTGGGCGGCAGGGCGGCAGGGCGGCAGGCGGACCCCGACTTCTCCCCATTACCCCACTCCCTCCCACCCTACAACCGTCCTATCGCATTTCAGGACCCAAGCCACGCGTGCATTGCCATATCACAATAGTAAGTGTTGTGCCTGTACACTCATACGGTACAACATACTTCATAGATGTACAATTGGACATAAACGCGAATGTATCTATGTACTGTATGTATATACGTACGTATGATCTGTATACACATCTGTATATGGGTACGTATGTGCGTATATGCTTGTGTATATATGAATGTGTGATTCACCATGGTCTTTGGATCACGTGTTGGACTCGTGATCGACAGCTATTTCCCTCCCAGAAGAAAGCTCAGAGCTCGTGTATGACCGCATATATGTATGTATGTATGTATGTTCGTATATGTATGTGTGTAGGTATGTTCGGTACGTACAGCGGGTGGAAAGAAAGGCGGACTCCAAGATACAAATAAACGATAAAATGTGGAACGATTCGATCAAAACTCAAATCCAACATGACGGGATTTTAAGCACCGGAATTGTTAAACTGAACAGCAATGAAATAATCTTGATAAGACCTCAACAACGACAAAACACTCGTTCTACACTTGGATATGTATATCAGATGCACATAATTCTAGTGAGAAAAAGTCTACTTAAGTATGGAATTTTTTTTACATCTTTCTTCAAAATGCGCTTGGGACATCCACCCTTCCTTCAGTGCATGCATGGCACAAAGGTTTGTGCGTGGCAGGATTTCATAAGAAGGCAGTAGAGAAACGATGACCACATATTACAAGAGATACGAATACAGCAATACTGTATTTGGTGGGTGTATTATATGTACAATTCTTAATATACACAGTGACTAGTTATTTTTAGACATTGCCGTATTACTACTTCATTCACAAATAAAACCATTGTACATACATACATACATATACCAAGGCTTTTTCCCCCTTTCAAGGGAGGTAGCCAAAAAGGGAAAGGCATAAAAACACTCCCACCCATTCATCCCTAAATACACTCCACACCCCTCCCACCTTCCCTCTCATCTGAGCACCTCCTGGATGACGGGTCATCCCTGCATCTTGTCCACCGCCCTGGGTCAGAAGCAGTGTCACAAGACACAGCACATCCACAGCAAGGCCGCTTCATTCAATCGGCGACCCCCCCTCTCCGTCCCCCCTTGCATATAAGGAGAGGACGGGGAGAAATCCCTTCGGGCTGCGTCAAAATTTACTCACACATACTACCTCACCCCCACCCCCCCCGCCCATTCCTCCTCATGCAATCACATCATCATCCATACACAACCATTCTCCACTCACCTCTGTCTTCCGTCCTCTCCCTTTCTTCCTCAACAGACATTCCCCCTTCCCCAAAGCCCCCTTCACCCCATCCATCCACCTCATCCTAGGACGTCCCCTCATGTTCACTCCCTCCACATCTGCCTTCCATACCTCTTTTACTAGTCTTTCTTCACTCATTCTTTCCATGTGTCCAAACCATCCTAATATTCTTTCATCAACCCTATCTCCCAGCTCCTTTTTCACCCCTGTTCTCCTCCTCACCTCCTCATTTCTCACTCTATCCAGCCTAGTAACCCCCACCATACTTCTCAGACACCTCATCTCAAACACATTCAAACTCCTTCTCTCTTCTTCTCTTATGTTCCACGTTTCTGCCCCATACAGTACTGTTGGCACAATCACTCCTTCATACAGTCTCCTCTTCGCATCCATTCCCAAATGTCTATTCCTCATTACACTCTTTAATCCACCATTGTAACGTATGGAAATAACATGTTGAATGACAAACTCTGTTGTCTCTACAATAACCCTCCCGTTGGACTTTACTTGAACCTTTATTCTGATTGCCGCCAGGCGATTTTATTCAGCTGCGGGAAACACCCCACACCCCAAACCCACACCCCGGCGCTGCTATAGGGCTGAAAATATTGACGATAAGTACCACAGCGCCGCGTCAAAAACAACAGAAATTTCAAGAACGAGGCAGACAGACAGACGGACAGTGACACAGACACGTACACACAGGCACACACACAATGACGCACACAGACACGAGCGACCGCAACAACTGGAAGGAACACTAGGAAGATGTAGCCTACTTACATTTACAACAAATCTGGTATTGTCAACATATCATTCGCAACAACCTTTACATTCTTACTGACATAAGTAACTTAGTACGAACACTGTCATAGCCAGCAGTGGTCGCCAGAGGACCTGGACATGTGGCTGAGCGAGGAGCATGTAGACTTGCGTTGGTGGGACAGACGGACGGACGGCGACGGGTGTCGACCAAGTTCGAGACGATCGCGAGTGGGCGGCGCGGGACGGTATGACATACATATATGGACCTAAGAATCCAAACTTGATAGATGCTGCTTCAACGAAGCAATGAACCTTCCAGTCCCGGGTTGTCCCATCAGATGAACAAAATTGCCTGGTTTACTTTTTTCCTGCCATTACCAGCTCTGCGACATGGCTAATCATAGAGTATTTTTGCTGGACTTTCTGCCATCACACCTCGAGTCTCTAGCGGAACTCGAACCACTTATCTCCACACGCTGACGCCCTTGACCACTCGGCCACGAACACGCTCTCCTAATTTACACCAGAAAAAACATATAGAATACTATGACCATTGTCATGACTCACCAATGGACCAGGCTAGTCGCAACACTGAAAAAAAGGCCGTGCGCAGTTCGGACGATAGAGCTCAGGCTGGGTAATTAAACTCTTAACGAATATTATACAGTATATCATTATACTAATAAACAACACAACACTTAAATAATACTAGAATAATAACAACCTATTGCATATGAAAATTATATACAAAAATATATATTACCCGTTCAAGTACGTATAATAAGACGGGCGGCTCTAATACGAGTATCTTGGTGATGGCTACGAGTCTCTTCCAGATTTCGTACGTCAGGCGAGACGAGTGCGTTATTCAAGGCGAACTATAAATTCTGGTAGAGGCAACTTCTGGTAGTGGTGGTTACAGGTGAACGCTAACTTCTGGTAGAGGAACCTTCGGGTAGTTCTTCTGGTAGTTGAAGGTTCTGGTAGTCGGGAACACGTCAGATATTTGATGTTTCGTAATAGAGAATATAACAAATAATTTCGAGTCTCTCGTTGACCAGCAGCAATATGGATAGGTCAGATATAAATCGGGAAATACACGAAGGCGGTTGCACTTCATTCGTTGTCCGGCAGCAATATGGATAGGTCCGAAGATATCAGAGAACTAAAGTTAGAACACTTCCCTATGGAAGACGCCAGTAGTATTGGTCTAAAGGACTGCAGAGTAGTCGTAAAATCAACGATTTGTAGATAATTCTACGTAGCTCACAATGGGCCTGGGGAGTCGGCTTTTTTTTCTTGTCTCCTCTGTTCCTTTCTCTTTCTG
>NC_134803.1:20510174-20512674 GCF_046742065.1 Oratosquilla oratoria | reverse complement strand
TTGTAACTGCTGAAGAGGACCACAGTGGTCGAAATATACGGTTTACTCTGTATCTCAGCTTATCTTTCTCCGAGAGTGGGTTTAAGTTTTATATATATATATATATATATATATGTATATATATATATATATATATATATATATATATATATATATATATACATATATATAAACAAATTAATAGATAAACAAATAAGCGATCAAATAAACAAGCCTTTCAATCAATACCAATTCTGTATAGTTATTAAAAAAAGGAAGACTATAATTATTACATATCTTTATCATTTTCACTACTGCTATCTTCATCATCATGTTTCTTCAAGTCCAATCGAATCTTATACACTAAGAAGCTACAATGCTGTTCTCTTCTCCTGCTCTTAAGTAGAAAGGCATCCTAAGAAAACTAACACACGAGGAACATTTTCAAGATCCGACGAGAAATCTATTCACCATTACTCCTACAGCCATGTGAGGAAATACAGTAGCATGCTCATACTATACATCTTTATCACCTCGGATACTCTTGTACCAGGTGACGCTCCTTGGCGAAAGGGCGCCAATCAGAACCGACATTTGCAATACTGATATTCCCCCACCCCCATCTCGATACCCCCCACCACTCCAGCCCCCGACGACCCTGCTCACGAGGAAGCTCCGACCACACCTGCCCGGCTCCAAAGCAGCGCAACCACCTGTGCTCCTCCATTTTAGCCCCTTCTATTCAGTGGCGCACTTTAAAGAATTTATTCTGCCTTACGACAGATGATTTCTAAGGGGGAAGCACCACGGGGTCTGCGTGCCCTGTCAAGGCCCCCTTCAGACCGAGGGCCGTACGCCTCTGCTGCAGGAAATGACTTTGTTTTAGCAAAAATAAAGTAGCTGAAGTGGGTCACCGTATTGATGGGAGGTGCGCATGTGTTCCTGGTGGTGACTAACCACCCACCGCCGCCCTCAATTCACTCAGGATAGCTTTCTTCCAATCATGTGATACTGCCTGAAATGTTCACCGTAGTATTAGTCACCGTATCCAACCGGAGTAATTTTTTAACATGTACTTTTAGCTAACCATGCGAAGCCACAATTTTTCGTTCACGGAAAGCGAGTCTTCATTTTGCCGTCCGAACATTTATGAGAAAAACCAATATTCAATTTCCCTCCAATACACGCCATAAAAAGTAGAGCCAGTATAAAAAAAAAAAAAAAAAAAAAAAAAAAAAAAATATATATATATATATATATATATATACATACATATACATACATATATATATATATAATATATACATATATATATACACATATATATACATATATATATATGTATATATATGCATGTATATATTGTATATAAGTATATATATAACGTACATATATGTATATATACATACAAATGTACACATATACATATATGTATATATACATATGTATATACATATATGTATACATATGTATATATAAATATATACATATACATATATGTACATATATATGTACATATATGTACATGTATATATACAGTATATATATATATATTATATATATATATATATATATATATATATATATATATATATATATATATATATATATATATGCGTATACTTAGACAGGAGGCTCTCTCTGGCAAGAAATGTTGTATATAATAGCATTATGACAATTCCCATTTTTCTTGTTAACTTGTTCAATACAGCGAGCAAGGCAACGTATTTCAAGAGGCAATCTATGTCGAAGGTCAGTAAAGGACATTACAACACTGAGGCAGGATAGTCAAACTAGTAGATATCTCTCGTTAATTGAATGGCGTAGGCATCCCTCAACTTCATGACTGATCCAAAGAGAGTCACGGCGGTCAGCTTCATGGCGAAGGCGTTCAAGTTCCTCTTTCTTATTCTTCAAGTTAACAAGTTAACAAGAAAATTGTGAGTTGTCATCATGCTATTATATATATATATATATATATATATATATATATATATATATATATATATATACATATCGGTATGTCTATGTATATGTGTGTATGTACAGTATACACACACACACACACACATATATATATATATATATATATATATATGCATATATAATTATATATATATTATATATACACACACACATTATATATATATATATATATATATATATATATATATATATATATATATAGATATACCTATATGATGGTAGAAAAAGAAGTAACGGGTCTAGTTCCGAGTTTCTGAGTTTATTCCTGACTGGTTTCGCTCTCTGCTTCTTCAGTCACAATGTCCCTATATATATATATATATATATATATATATATATATATATATATATATATATATATATATACACATGTGTACATATATACTTGTATATATATATATATATATATATATATATAACAGTAATCACAAAAAACACGTGAATAAATATTTTTGCTTGTAACCACGAGGAAATTAAAGATCGGAATACTGAACGTTTTCGTCTATTAAGACATTTTCAAAGTACTTTGAAAATG
>NC_134803.1:20500174-20502674 GCF_046742065.1 Oratosquilla oratoria | reverse complement strand
AATATTAATGATGAAGTAGCGAATAAAGGTTTCTTTTGGTTCCTTTACTCCCAATCAATAGCCACCAGTCACTCCAACTGTTTCTCGTTCAGTAAATTCTTCATTATAAGCAGTCAAACGGGCAATAACAGATTCAAAACTATCGCCAGGCGATCAAATACCAGGCGTTCTTATTTATTTGTTTATCCCCCCTCATCTTTTTTATGGTCTAGCTCGGTGAGACTGATACCTTCAAGATGGTGGCAACAGAGTAAAAAGCAGCAACGGCTGCAACAGCACTGTAGGAATAAGACCAAACGCAGAGTATAGGATCCAGTGTATTAATGTCGTGAAAACTAGCTCGGTAACAGTTGGCGATCTTATAATTAACAGAAATAAATGTAGAGAATGGTTGTCAAGTACGTGTTTACTATGTGGTGAAAGTTTTCGTGGTGTCGATAAAAGAATATTGGAACATAAATACGATATGAAAACTTATAATATGAATCCATTGTTAGACAGATTCGATATAGGCCACAATGCTGACTGGAATAATTCTAAAGTATCAAAAATATGAAAACGATACTATGAAAAGTAGATATTTGAATCTGTTTTTATATCTATCATTGATATCAACCAAAACAATGTTTTTTTTACAATAAATAAACCTCTAGCAATTCTGATAACGAAGTATCAAGCAATTTTCGCAAGTTGTGTTTACATCAATTTCACGTTCGTTTCTCCCCGCAAGCTTGGGCTATACAAGGAGTTAGATGTTTGTCTACTATGGTATTTCTGAAGAAGCCCTGCTGGGCGAAACGTTAAATACACTGGATCTATTCTGCGTTTGGACGCTTTCCTATAATGGTGGCAACCCCTGGACTGAATGAAATTGCCTGGCGTTAACCAGAATAAAATACCTAAGAGGGCCACTGCAGCAAAAGGGATAGCCGAGATAGCTCTGGCCCCTCGATTACGATAACGATCCTACAGTTGAATAAAATCATCTGGCGGCAGCAACAAGACCTGCCCAAGGTTTCAACACAACAAAAAGTGTAGAACACAAAGCACTTGATCTTCACGAAGTAATAAACAAATAAACAAATAAATAGATTCCAACGAAACAAATGGATGAACGTTAAAAAATTGATTGATAAATAAACGTCTTTAAATATTATATAAAGCCATAATCCAAAACATACTGGTAATCGATACGGCTGCTCGTTTACATGATCGCGGGCCGTTCAGCATAAAGGCCAACGCAGAAACACCTGCACCCCACCGCACCAAGAGGCTGACACCTGGATGCGGGCCGCCACACGATACACCTGCAACCTACGAGCAGGGATTGGCACCTGCAGTCCTCACGTTGGTGTCCTGGTATGGATGATATAGGCCTTACGTCCGGCAGCTCTGAACATCATATACAGTATGCAGTTCGAAGGGACACACACAATCAATTTAGACTAAGTGAAGTTTTAGATGGAAACCAACCGAGAAAAGTGGATATTACACTCTAGATCATTTGCAGGCGATGAATCAAATGATCAAGAAAACGACAAAATACAACATACCTCTGTTTAGCTTTTGTAGATTACAAGAAGACCTTTGACTCGATAGAACAAATAGCAATACTAACCTCGCTACGCAAGCAGGGTGCTACATAAAAATGCAAAAAAGATCAAGATTGAGAAAGGAGTACGGCCAGGCGATACAATTTCACCCAAATTATTCACAGCTTGCTTGGAAGAGATTTTCAGAAGATTAATGGCGAATATTTTAACCACCTAAGATTTGCGGATGACGTTCTTATTTCAGAAAGATACATATATATATATATATATATATATATATATATATATATATATATATATATATATATATATATATACACACATTATTAGGAATATACCGGGTGGTCCAACAAATATACATTGTACCTAAAGTGTGTTCTGTAGCCCGAAGTGAAGAATTGGGGTGGAATGGAGTGAAGAAGTAAAATAGCGAAGGACTGGAGGAACGGCATGGTAGAGTAAAACATATGAAATAATGGACTGGATTGAGAAAGTGGGGGACTGTGGTGGAGGAGTGGAGTGGAAGAGTAGTGGAAGAGTGAAGGGGCAAAACGTGACGCACCCTAGGTCACAGTCGGTGGACTCCTTCTGATTCTGCGGCAGGGCATTTTATTCAACTTGTAGGAGACGGCAACCCTCGGCGGCTGCGCAGGGGGCGGGGAGTGTCAACCCGCCGTTCCCGGCCACCATCCCGCTCCTCGGCTGCAGCCAGCCAGAACAAATGTGCAGGTCGTGAACAGTGGTGAAAGGGGTTAATGACGATAACAGCGCGATGGCTGCTACCAACACAGCGACAATGTCAGAGCTTCGCGAAGGAAAACGGAGGGGAGGGAGGGAAGGAAGGAGGAAGAGAACGGAGGACAGGAGGGGAAAAAGGGAGATGTGGGAGGGAGGGAGGAAGAGAATGAGAGAGAGAGTAGGGAGAGGAGGGAGTAAAAGGAGGGACA
>NC_134803.1:20477674-20487674 GCF_046742065.1 Oratosquilla oratoria | reverse complement strand
CCAAACCTCCTCCCCAAAGGCAAACTAAAAACTGCACTCTCCATCGCCTTAAGAAACCTCCACCTAAAAAACATCTTCCCCTCCGAACAGCTAGACCTATATTGAAACAACGCTAAGCACAAATGCAATCGACCCACACATCCCCCTCGACCCACAAAAGAGATTCATAAGTTGAAATATAATCCTATTCCCATACACCTACAAAAATTCAACCATCACTCTCGATGTAGAACCCACAACAGTTGTCAAATCTGAAGACGGCCAATGGTACTCATACACCTCCTCCGACCTCACCCTATGCAAATCATCTGTTTCTAAATTCCATGTTTGCCCCGCCTACCTTTTCAGTTTCTACCGCACCACAGAACTAACCTGCATGAATCAAATAGTAACATTGAACTCCAGCACTCTAGACAGCTGCACATACAGAAAAGTCAACCCCAACAAAACCTTCCACGTACACGTTAATACAGAATACTTCCTATTCTTCCCACGAAACACACTCGTTTCAGTAATCTGTAAGGAAAACCCTTCATCTTAGCAGAAACAAATCTGTGGACCTGTCTCAATTCCCGCCCGGTAGGGCGGAATATGATTGAATAAAAACTGCAACTGTTTTCTGTGTTTACCTCACTACCCTGCCACTTATATGCATATGTATATATGTATATATATATATATATATATATATATATATATATTTGTGTGTGTGTGTGTGTGTGTGTGTGTGTGTGTGTGTGTGTGTGTGTGTGTGTGTGTGTGTGTGTGTGTGTGTGTGTGTGTGTGTACATATATACGAGCGGTGATTGAAAAATTCGTGGCCTATGGAAGAAGGATACGAGATACAGGTTTGTTGCTTTTTTCACACAAAATCTAATTTTTCATAAGCCGGTATAAGAATTTTTAAGCCTTTAACTAATATATTTTCTCTTACGGATAATTGATTTGGGACAGTAAGGTATTGTAGGGAATGGACAAAATTGGTCATCGGGCAGTCATTCAATATTTCACATCAATGGCTTAACTCCAAAGTAAATTTACGAGGTGGCTACTTTTATAGACAATGCTCCTTCATACAGTATGGTTAAAAATGGGCAGCTGATTTTAAACGGAGCCTGGAAAATGACCCTCATCAAGATCGGCGTTTGAATGTACGTTTTATTGCGACTGAGTTGGGCATCTCCCAAGAACGTATTCATGCAATTATCCACAACCATCTTGAAATGACAAAGGTCTCAGCTCGATGGATCCCAAAACTTCTTAGACCTGATCAGAAACGGCTGCGATGCAACATGTCAAAGAACAATCTTGCCATTTTTATGTTGATCCAGAAAGATTTATCCGGCGATCTGTGACCATGGATGAGACTTGGGTTCACCACTTCCAGCCTGAATCGAAAGATCAATCAAAACAATGGAAGCATCATGGATCTCCAGCTCCAAAGAAGGCCAAGTCGGTGATCTCTACAGGAAAGGTGATGTCTTCCATTATTTGGCATTCTGAGGGTGTGTTACTGGTGGATTATCTAACAAAGGGTCAATCCATTACTGGACCATACTATACCAACTTAATAAGACAGTTGCGAGAGAAAATTAAGAAAAGACGGCGTGGAAAGCTGTCATTAGGGGTGCTTTTCCATCAGGACAATGCACCAGCACACACATCCGCCGTGGCTCTTGCTGCCATACATGATTGCGGCTTCCAGCTAGTTGAACATCCGCCCTATTCACCTGATTTGGCTCCCTCAGACTACTATCTATTTCCCAAGATGAAAAAAGAGCTCAGCGGTCAACATTTCGCCACAGATAATGACGTCGTTGATGCTGTAGAGGTGTATTTGGAGGACCAAGACTCAAGCTTCTACGAAGAAGGGATCTGTATACTACTGTATACGACCGTTGGAATAAATTTGTAAACTTGCAAAGAGATAACGTTGAAAAATAAATGTATCAATTTATCATGACATAACTTTTACTTTAAGCCACTAATTTCCCAATCGCCCCTCGTGTATATATATATATATATATATATATATATATATATTTATACACACATATACACATATATACATACATATATGATATATATATACATATATATATATGTATACACACACACACACACACACACACACACACACACACACACACACACACACACACACACACACATATATATATATATATATATATATATATATACAAATTTGACGTTTCGACTTCAAGGAGTCATTTTCAAAATAATTACATTTATCACAACACAATTACACAGAACACAGAACAATTACCGGTGGAAGACAGCCATGTCTTACGTATGGTGATTTTTTACAAGAACTCATGCACTTGCTCCTTAGTGCTGAAAAATGATTTGTCTGGCAAGTCTGGGACTCTGTCAAAAACCAATGTGGTATATAGATTCGATTGCAATAATGGAAACTGCGCGTTCCACAAATGTGCATACATTGGGTTTACAACCTGTAGTCTCAGCCGTCGCCTAACGCTCCACCTCCAACAGGGAGCGATTAAAAATAATTTTCAGCACGAATATCAATCTTTCCTTGATAGAGCAACCATTGTTAACAACACTGAAGTAGTTACACAATGTAATGATGTAAGAGAATTAAGGATGCTAGAGGCTATGTATACCAGGGAATGGGCTTCTAGCATTAATATACAATCTAATATGATTACGGCCATTCCCTTGTTCAATAGCTCATCGAGACATGTGAGAAATAATCCCACCAATGGTGGAATTATGTCCATCCCTCTCGCATCGCCTACTGCCCCGACCCCACCCCCTACTCCTCCCCCTCCCTCTCCCCCTCCCCCTCTCCTTAGGCGATCTAGTCGGGTCAGATCATCAAGGTCATCAAGCCACACTCCACTGTAAGTCTTTCCATGTATATGGAAAGACGTCGCACTGTTCAGTCCGAAAAATGTAATTGTTCTGTGTTCTGTGTAATTGTGTTGTGATAAATGTAATTATTTTGAAAATGACTCCTTGAAGTCGAAACGTCAAATTTGTTATTAAAATGGAGAACTTTGGACAATTGATTTTCGATCACCCTCCCAAAGTCAGAACTATAGTGAGAAGAATTGAAAATATTAGGAAGAAGATATATGTATACATATATATATATATATACACACATACATATATATATATATACATATATATACATATATATACACATATATATACATATATATATATACATATATATACACATATATATATACATATTGATGCAATATGACCTTTTTTCACCTGTGTCAACTGTCACCCATTTTTATTTATTTATTCTTGTTATTATTATTTTCTATTATATATATGTATGCGTGTGCATGCGTGCACATATATATGTATGTATGTATATGTATATATTTATTATTATTTCTATTTTTGTTTCTTTGTAAGACAATCCTTATGTATTTATGTTGAATCACATGTGTCAATTGTCACCCTTCTTATTTCTTGTTATTATCATTTATATTTTGTTTCTTTGTAGGATATTTCTTATGTATTTATGTTGAATGTCCTTTTATCACCTTGTCAATTGTCATCCTTATGTATGTATGCTGAGTGACATTTTATCACCTGTTTCAATTGTCACCCATTTTATTTATTGTTTTTTATTTATATTTTTGTTTCTTTGTAAGATAATCCTTACGTATTTACGTTGAGTGACCTCTCCTGTTTTCTATACTATTGTATTTAAGTTATACTTTGTTGTGACACTATGTACTTTGAAAATGTCTTAATAGACGAAAACGTTCAGTATTCCGATCTTTAATTTCCTCGTGGTTACAAGCAAAAAAAAATATATATATATACATATATATACACACATATATATATATATACATATATATATGCATATATATATACATATATATATAAACATACATACATACATATATATATATATACATACATACATACATATATATATATATATATATATATATATATATATACTTATATATACATATACACACACACACACACACACACACACACACACACACACACACACACACACACACACACACACACATATATATATATATATATATATATATATATATATATATATATAGAGAGAGAGAGAGAGAGAGAGAGAGAGAGAGAGAGAGAAAGTTTAACTTCTACATTGGGTGGCAGATAAAGTCTGGGAGTGTTGTTTTCTTTATTGTGCCAGACAGCTCTCTGGCCTACAAATACAAGGGAACCTTCATCCAAACCTCGGGGGTTACCAGAATCATTAGAATGTACATATTTATAGGGTTGCCAAAACATGGTATAAGCAGGCTGTTGCCATATTCGCATATAAAATATTTGAAAGGTTGGTCGCGTCAAATTAAGCAACACGAAGAGAGGCGCCGGATTAATCGCTGATTCTATTGTAGCGAAAGCCGTCTCCTTTTGTGCAGCGCAATTGTTCAAGCAGAGGGCTTCAGGTGGCTTGAACCGAGATGCGCTGAGTCTTTTGTTTGCTTGGGCGTCGATTGGAAGAGTTGGCAACTTGGGTCACTCGGACAATGGGTCTTCCCTTAGGAGATCCGCGAAGACGTCGGAGTACTCTTTTCGTAGCATATGTGTGCATGCGCGCGTGTGCACGTTAGGCATCGAAGGGAGATGACAGACACGCTGAATTTCGAAGAAGATGATAACAGCGAAAGGAGATGATAACATGGCTCAGTCAGCTATCCTCACTGTCCCCAGTGAGATTGGTATTATGAAAGATAAAAAACAAAACAAAACAAAACAAAACAAAACAAAACAAGGCCTTTTGCCGTACCTTGGCAAGAAGATAATACACAAAATTGTGCAATAATGGTGGTATTGGGAAACGTAAATGAATAAAAGGAAATAGATTTAATTGTATGAGGATGCGGAAGTAGATATGGTTTTCATTCACCTAGTTGTCGCTCAATTTCGAAGATTATAGTGGGGAAGAGGAACTGGAGGTTTTTGCTGTTTTTTGTTGTTGTTGTTCCCTAGACTGTCTGTGCGAGCAGTCCCGTCTCCCCAAGGAATGCCACGGCCAAAACGGGGTTTTCCCACAAATCCTTTATGGAGTGTATGTTGTGTTGTTTGCGTGCGTGATTGTGTATAATGCAGTCTTCCATGACATGTTGAATAGTATGGGGTGAAGTGTTACATCCTGGGCATTTGTCCACCATGCGGTCATCCAGCCTCTTCTGGTAGCTTAGAAGGGCCGGGTGATGGCTGGATCGCAGTCTGGCCAGGTGGACTCTGTCCTTTCGGAAGAAGCAATGTGTTGTCTTTTAGTGTGTTAATAGAGCAGTGAGTGATGTGATTATGAATATGTTTACGGAGGCTGTTATTTGGTGGTTTTGGAGGAAGAGAAGAGAGTATATTTGTGTGTGATATAGATATTTGGGTGTTTTATTTTTATTTCTTGGTGTGTGTGGCTGTCCTGCTATGTGGTGTAGCGGGTGTGCTGTGTTTGTGCGCCTCTCATGTCAAGGTGATCTTTGACTTTGAGGACTTTTGTTTCATAGTGTAGGTGGTCTGTAGATGTTGTATATATGCAGCCTGTAATTGTTTTTAATGCTTTGTTTTGTATAGTCTGAAGGGTGTTGAGGTGTGTCACACTGAGATTAGGCGCCCATGCTGGACTCGCATAATTCATCACTGAGGGTATGCATTGTTTGTATATTGTAGTTTTGTCCAAATGTTCTGTATGTTACACCAAAAATGTTCGGGGTTTGTGTGGTATTAGAGTGCTGTTGATATAGAGTTGAGGAATGTATTTGTGTTCTTTTGTCTAGTTGGTGAGAAGTGTTGCTGTAGATTTGCCTAGGGCTGTTTTGAGTCTGTTTGTAATAAACCATGTGTTGAGTGTATCAAGGTATGGCTACATTATTTCTGCGGCTTTGTCTGTGTTACGATGTGTACATGTGATTGTTATGTCGTCTGCGTAGGAAGAGATTTGTATTTCTGAGGTGTCTGGTGTGGGTATATCATGCATGTATAGATTAAAGAGTGTGAAGGATAGAACAAAGCCCAGTGGTACTCCATTCTTAATGTTTCTGATGTGCGATGATTGGCCATTATATGACACATAAACATTCCTGTCTGCTAGATAATTGGCCAGCCATCTTTTGGTGTTATTGTGCATGTCTGTGTTATATATTTTATTTGTTAGTTTGTGGCGGGGGATAGCATCAAAAGCTTTACTTATGTCTAGTGTTATAAGAAGTGTTCTTTGGTGGGGCCTATCTGAATTGATGCCATCTAATATTCTTTGCGTGAGGTTTATTAGAAGAGTGTTTGTGGAGTGTAGTGGCCTAAAACCGTGTTGTGATTCAGCAAGCGGAATATGTGGTGTGATGAGTTGAAGCATGATGCGTTTGGAGGGGGTGCAGAGAAATGTGATTGGACGGTGTGATGTTGGGATTGTTGGGTCTTTATTGGGTTTTGGGAGGTTTTGGTTGAGAAGAATGGTGATGGTACTCTATTTCAAGGATAATGTGGGTCTGTGAAAGGACGGTCTCTAGTCTCTTTGTCGAGGCCACATCTTTGTGCAAGACGTTCTCCGTAAGATCGTGCAAACTGAGAACTTTGTCTTTGTTAATTGACTCATGTCCAATGATACGATAAGTTCCAGAGAGTTTGGGGGAGAGCGTCGAGGTGAAGGTGTGGTTGAAGATGTAAACAATGTAAACATCAATGGTATTTACTGGGCGTTTCCTCTTTAGTTTTGCTGATTTGGACATGCGTGAGGAGCTATTGCGCCTGTTTCGCTTGGAACGCATGTCTACAGCTGATAGTGAAATGATAGAGTTAGAGTAGTGGGACTCTGTTTGTGTGGCGGTGCCATTTGAGTTAACAGCTGGTGAATCCTCGTGTGATGAAGCAGAGTGAATTTGAGCAGTTGGGCTAGAATTAAGTGACGTTGAGTCAAGTTCTGCCCGCTCGGCCACGATGATGTGGTTGACTTTCTGGGAAGTTGTTGATGGTAATGCAGGGAGGAAATGATTAGCATAAATAATGTTATGTTGAGCAGGGTAAATTATATTATGTTGCTTCATCAATATTAAGCCTATGAGGATATTAGCAGGAAAGTAAACGTCAGCTACGTTGGTGGTAACTGGAATGGCTAGGCACTCATCTTTGAAGCTAATGTCTAGGGAGAATTTACCAATGACCGGGAATGCTACATCTGCATTGCAAGGGTTGACGTCGGGGGGTTCCAAAATGGTGACACGTTTCGTAGAAACTGTGTACTGACATGATGTTAACTGGGGAACCCGTGTCGAAAAATATTGTCACTTTAGTATTACTAGACTTAGCATTGAAGGTTAAGGAATCAGAAGACATGTCTGGGATATCCAGGGTATGTACCGGTAGAGTTGAAGATTGAATATCTTGGTATGGAGTAACTGTCCTGGGTGTGCACTGAGTCTTTGTATTCTGTAGTCACAAAGGAGATGTGTTACGTGAATGCCTTGCAGGAGATGTGTTACGTGAATGTCTAGCAGGAGATGTGTTACGTGAATGTCTAGCAGATGTGTAATGTGAATGTTTAACAAGAATGCTATCTGGGGATTCTGATCTGTGTTGCCTCCGTGTTAGCAGCACACGGAAACGATTACTGGTGTGAAAACATGTACCGTGATGCTCATAGTATCGGTTCGGTTGTGACGGGTATCTGTGATAACACGTGTTAACGAGGTGTCCTGGTTTGTGGCAGTATGTACAAAACATTCGTGTTCTTGAAGGAGAGCGTTGTCGTGAGCGATCTCGCGTGCGTGATGTATGTCTTGATCTCGTGTTATGTGAGGGGGACCGTGTGACCTGTGCTATCGTGTGTGTGGGTGCTATGGGTACTGACTGGTTTTGTATCTGAGTGATAACTTGTTCTGTGTCAGAGAATTTCCTGGAGAATTTGCCAAATGTGATACCTAGTGTAAATGTATTTGTACCAGCTTTCTGGAGTGTGTCTAGGTGTAATTGGGAGAGTGAGCGAAAGCATGCTATGAAGGAGACTACGTGTTACAATTGAATTTTGCTGTCTGAGATCCAGTCTGAGTTTTTGAGGCTTTCTCTGAGTTCGCTCTTAAATGCTGAAGCTATTTTGACCACTCTTTCTTTAGTGGTGTGTGGAGCATGATTATAAGCTTTTGCCAAAGAGTATAGGGGGGGAAGTACTCCAAATGGCTCAAAAGCAGCAAATGACTTTTTAAATTGTTCCACAAATTGATCATAGGATGTTGTTTCCTCAAATAAGTCAGACTGAATGATGTCACCAGCTAATGTGTCATTCTTGTCTATTTTGAATGTTACGATGCGCAGCTTTGTTTTGTCATCTGTGGCATTCCTACGTAGTATTTCTGAGTGAACCTCAGTGAGGAAATGGTGTACAGAAATGTCCCTGACGTTGAATAGTGGTAATGTTGTCTTACCTTTGATGACTGTGTTATAGCGCAGAGTGGAAAGATTCTTGTTAACTGCAAAGGCATACCGAATGCTCAAGTCACAGCAAAGTTAGAATGGGGTCATGAAAACGCATCAGAGTATTGGTATGCCGAAAGACGGAGGACAGTGTTAACCATTTGATATTTCAGTACAAAATATAATCAAACAGAAGCAATAACCAACCAAAACATAATTTCAATCCTAACACATAATATATACAGAAATAATGGGAGAGGGAATGATATATATAGTAGATTGAGAACGGATAAAACCGAAACGTCGAGTAGTCCTGGTCCAAGCGATAATGCTTACAATCCAGGGGAGGTAGGAGCTTGCAGCTTAGCTAGAGGTGAGTCTTCTGAGTTTTGGGAATGCCTGGTTTATATAGTCGATCTAGGCTGACGTCTTGTCCAGTGATTGGCTGAGGACGGCTGCTTAGGCCGAATTGCCAAACTATCGCTTTGCTGAGGAACAACCCAAATGGGGGAGAGGGAAAATGCTGACTACTTGTTCCTTCTAACAAATGGCGAAGTGGAAGGATAGTGGTAGTTGGAAGGGTGTCATTCAGATGAATGGGTATCTTGACACCCGGATGGGGTATCGTGACAACCCCAGGGTTGTCATGGTGTTCTGAGTAGGAGGTGAATTTGCTGAAGAGTTGTTAGTAGAAGGAGGGGACATGGTTGATGGAAACGTACCTTGGCTTCGTGTATAGGGTTGGTATGACGAGTCAGGGAGGGCTTTGGACACGTTCATGTATGGAATAAAAATGCGTGGAGACCATTTTGCTCCTAGGTGGTACTGAGAACGGAAAATATCCACTTACGCAAGATGATATCGGGGAGTTAGCCGATGACGGTGGTACAGTGGAGCGAAAGAGGGAAGGATGCACTGCTGGAAATAGGGGGCGTAATAAGTGTATTGTTTTAGTGAGTTAGAAAATATATAACAAAAATATGCATATATACAAAGAGAGAATAAGAGAAATGAATGTGGAGATTCTTGCACAGCTGGATGCGGGGGTGGGGAAGCGTTGGCTCGTAGAAGATGATCGTTGGAGCGTTGTAGTGTTGGCTCGTAGAAGATGATCGTTGGAGCGTTGTAGCGTTGGCTGTTGGTGCAGTGACGTGCGGAGCGCGATGCTATATTGGAGAAGGGGGCGGGGCTCGTCCAAGTCATGCGAGGGTGGAAAAGGGTGGTCGTCCAACTCGTGCGATGGTGGAGAAGGGTAGTCGTTCAACTCGTGCAATGGTAGAGAAGGATGGTCGTCCAACTCGTGCGATGGTAGAGAAGGATGGTCGTCCAACTCGTGCGATGGTGGAGAAGGGTGGTCATCCAACTCGTGCGGTGGTGGAGAATGCCTCGGAGGGGGATTTCCTCGTCGTAGATGCTGAAGAATCCCTCGGAGGGGTTTTCCACGTCGTAGATGCTGAAGGAATGTCTCAAAGGGGGGCTTCCTCGTCGTAGATGCTGGAGGATGCACAACGTAGAATTATGACTCTTCGCTTCGTAGTAGGGTGGTAGGCAATGCCGCTAATAGGGGTTGCCTCGT
>NC_134803.1:20455174-20470174 GCF_046742065.1 Oratosquilla oratoria | reverse complement strand
GCGAGGTATTGGTAGGATTGTAGGACCCCCCTTTTAATTATTCTTGAATTAGCGTGTCTTCGGGCTTTTGTCAATTATTTTCTTAGTCCCGTGGTTTCATCCTTTTGGGATTGGTTATTCTTGAATTGGCGTGTCTCCGGGCTTTTGTCAATTCTGCTTTCTCGTGCGTGACCTTTTTAATTCTGTTTCCTCCACCTTTTTTATTTCCCATTACTTCCGTGTATTGTTACGGAGTCTGGGTTTAAATTTGTTGGTCACCTTTTGGGTTTCCTTTTTATGCTGGTATGTCAATAGGCTTTACCACTTTTAGATTCCCGTGCGTGATCTTTGTTTTTCCCACCAAGTTTTTACACAACAGTATTTTTAGGGTTAATTTTATATCACGTGATTCTTGTCTTCTGATTCTAAGTTGTATCAAAATTAAATTACTGTCTGTGATCAAATGTGGTTGTTGAATAGGGTTTTGTTTTGTAAATAAAAGTTTAAAACAAATCCCTCTTTCCAGAACCTGGATAATAAATAACATATATTAAATATATTTTCCCCCCTCCTCCCCTTTCATGACACCGTTAATGTTGTAAAGTGTTAATACGTTTTCCTTGAGATGATTTAGTGTATTACATTGATCCACAACATATATATATATATATATATATATGTATATTAGTATATATTAGTATATATTAGTATATATAACCTGACAAAAGATAACACCCTAAAGCAAGCGAATGTGATATACTAATACTCCTGCCCCGAAGGTTGTAAACTTCTACCCAACATGAATTACATTGGTGTTACCACTACTTCACTTAGCAGGAGGCTCACAATGCATGCCCGCGATGGTACATACATACATACATACATATACCAAGGCTTTTTCCCCCTTACAAGGGAGGTAGCCAAAAAGGAAAAGGCATAAAATCATTCCCATCCATTCCATTCCTGAATACACTCCACATCCCTCCACCCTCCCTCTTATCTCAGCACCTCCTGGATGACGGGTCATCCCTGCACCTTGTCCACTGCTCTGGGTCAGAAGCAGTGTCGCAAGACACAGCACATCCACAGCAAGGCCGCTTCATTAAATCGACGACCCCCCCTCTCCGTCCCCCCATGCATAAAAGGAGAGGACGGGGAGAAACCCCATTGGGCTGCGTCAAATTTTGCTCACACATACTACCTCACCCCCCATCCCCCCGCCCATTCCACCTCATGCATCACAACATCATCCTTATACAACCATTCTCCATTCACCCCTGTCTTCTGTCCTCTTCCGTCCTTCCTCAACAGACATTCCCCTCTTCCCCAAAGCCCCCTTCACCCCATCCATCCACCTCATCCTAGGACGTCCCCTCATGCTCACTCCTTCCACATCTGCCTTCCACACCTCATTTACTAGTCTTTCTTCACTCATTCTTTCCATGTGTCCAAACCATCCTAATATTCTTTCATCAACCCTATCTCCCAACTCCCTTTCCACCCCCGTTCTTCTCCTCACCTCCTCATTTCTCACTCTATCTAGCCTAGTAACCCCCATCACACTTCTCAGACACCTCATCTCAAACACATTCAAACTCCTTCTCTCTTCCTCTCTTATGTTTCAAGTTTCTGCCCCATACAGTGCTGTTGGCACAATCACTCCTTCATACAGTCTCCTCTTAGCATCCATTCCCAAATGTCTATTCCTCATTACACTCTTTAATCCACCAAGGCATTTACTCGCTTCTCTCAATCTGCATTCTACCTCCACCTTCACTCCACCTCTTCCTGCCACATTTGCACCCAAGTATCTAAAACTATCCACTTCCTCCAGTCGCACTCCCTTAATGCTCACTTCTAATCTGCTGCCACTTTCTCCCCTTGTACATCTCATCACCTTACTTTTACCCACATTTATCTTTAGCTTTCTTCTATCACATACTCTCCCAAACTCTGTAACCAACTTCCTCAATCCCTCCTCCGATCCTGCCACAAGCGCAGTGTCGTCAGCAAACAACAGCTGGCTCACCTCCCACTTTTCTCCGTTTTCTTTAACCATCTCCAATCCCTGACCCACTACCCTTGCATCTACCTCTCGCACCACCCCATCCATGTATAAGTTGAACAGCCAGGGCGACATAACGCATCCTTGACGAAGTCCCACCTTTACCTCGAACCACTCACTCTCTCCATTTCTAATCCTGACACAAGCTCTACTACTCTCATAAAAGCTCTTGACAGCTCCCAGAAGCTTTCCTCCTATCCCATATATCTGCATAACCTCCCACAGTGCCTTTCTGTCTACCCTATCGTAAGCCTTTTCCAGATCCATAAAAGCCCAAAAAAACACCCTTCCCCTTTCCTATAGCTTTCTCACATATCTGTCTTACCACAAAGATCTGATCTACACAACCTCTACCCGTCCTAAATCCACACTGTTCCTCACCAATTACTCCCTCTCTTCCTCTCCTAATCCTCTCAATCAAGATCCTCCCATAAGTCTTCCCAACTACACTTAACAAGCTAATCCCTCTGAAACTACTACATTCACACTTGTCCCCTTTTCCCTTGTAAAGTGGAACTATACAGGCACTCCTCCAGTCCTCCGGCACCCTACCCTCTCTCCAGCAAACATTAAATAACCTCACCAGCCAGTCCACCATCACTGTACCTCCTTTTTTTAGTAGATATTCTGCATGGCATCCATCCAGACCAGGTGCCTTACCTGCTTTCATCATCTTAACAACTGCCTTCACTTCATCCTTCCTTATTTCTTCTCCATTTTCCTCACTCCTCACTCTCATTTTCTTCGCATTTCCCACTGCAGCTATCTTTCCTTCCCTATCCTCTTTCACATTCAGCAACTCCCTAAAATACTCTGCCCATCTTCCCCTTACTGCCTTCTCTTCCATTATCATCTCTCCATCTGCACTTTTTACCTTTTCTTCTCTACTTGATTCGCCTCCTCTTCCTCTCTTAATTTCTTTCCAAAACATCTTTTTATTACTTTCAAAATTTTCTTTCATATTCTTACCCCACTTCACATCTGCTCTCCTCTTTGCCTCCTTTACCTTTTGCTTTACTTCTCTTTTCTTTTCTTTGTACCTCTCATATGACTCCCTCGTCCTATTTTGTAACCAATCTGTGAAAGCTCGCTTCTTCTCTTCTACAACCTTCTTTGTTTCCTCATCCCACCATTCACTACCCTTCCTTCTATTTCCTCCTGTCCCTCTTGTTCCACACACCATCTCTGCACACTTTGTGACTCCCTCCTTGAACCATCCCCATTCCTCCTCCACACCTAGCTCTACTCTATCCTTCACTCCCTCCCACTCCTCCTTCAGCTTCTTCTTGTACTCCTTCTCCTTTTCCTTTTCATTTAAATAGTTCACTCTAAGCACCTCCCTACCTTTTGTCCCTTTCCTTTTTCTCCATCTATCCTCCACTCTCAACTTACCTTCCACCAAAAAATGATCTAATATTCCCCCACCCTCTCTCCTTAGCACATGTACATACTTAACTCTTCCTATCATAGTCCTATTTACCACTACATAATCCATCAACGCTCTATCTACCACCCTTTCATCCACCACCCTCTCCCATGTGTACTTATGCTTGACTTTCTTCCGAAACACTGTATTTGCTATCATCAACTCTCTTTCTAGACACATTTCCACCATCAACTTTCCACTACGATTCTTTCCTGGAACTCCACATTTCCCAACCACTCCATCGATTGGACCATTTCCTACCCTAGCATTAAGGTCTCCCAGTACTATTACATTGGCATTTCTCCCTAAATCCTCTATGCACTCATTTCCAAAAGGCCTCCCTTTCTTCTACACTCTTCTCACTGCCAGACCCATATGCACTTACAAAGACCCACATCTCTTTTCCCAGTTTCACCTTCATCCACATTATCCTTGAGGAAACCTCCTTCTACTCCACTACACGTTTACATATATTGTCACTTACTAGAATAGCCACCCCTTCCCTCCCTCGCCCTCTCTTCTCTCCTGATAATCTCCCACTTACACTCCCAAACTTACACTCACCCTTCCCTTTCAACTTAGTTTCACTCAAAGCCAACACATCCATCTTTCTTCTCACAAACATACTACCTATCTCTTCCCTTTTACTCTCATCTATACCACATCCACGCACATTAAAAGACCCAAACCTTAGAGTGCTGGTCGGAAAACTTCCAGACCCTCTTATGCCTTTACTTTTTCGTTTGGGAATGTCCCCTGTGGGGCTACAAGGAGAATGATGCCTAGTCCCACTCCCCGTCCCTTTCTTCTCGCCTCTTACGATCCAAGTGGGAATACTTGGTGGCAGTATTCTTTTCCCCCACCACAGGGAATTCTCCCACAGCAGAAAATGAATACTCAGAGAAATGGTACAGGACAGCAGCAATGGGTTGGGGGACAGCATAACGGAGGGACAGTCGTAGTATAAAAGTGTCATAATTTCTCTATGAAGAGTTTTCCTCTATCATAGACAAAATGATGTGCGACTCTGGTCCGTAGGGGCGCCCCATGTAGACCCTAAAGTATCAACTACATGCTATTTTGCCACAATAACAAGCAGCCAATACCCCAGACGGGAGGCTCACAATGCATGCCCGCGATGGTAGCATACGGAAACATATGACTTATTATCACAACAGAAATCCCATAAGACAAGACCTAGTTAACAATACCAAAATACTCAAACACTGTAACAATAAAAAAAAAAAAAAAAAAACTACACATCCTGGAGAAAGTCTACATTTCACAACACACACTAATCATCAACATACAGACAAACACATTAGGCACCTTACTCCTAAACAAAGAATCCGTCACACAAAATTCCCCTCGACAATATGACACATAACATCAACGGACGCCAACCTTGACATTATGATCTGACTCGAACCTCTCCTAATTCCAACTCATTGGAACCATAAAAGCCTTGTCATCTTATAACCCATTAGCATAACTGACATGGACTTTTTCCTGTCATTTTATCTGCCTGAAGATGGTTGTATGTAACAACCGAAAGCTTGCGATTGTATTTATATAATTAGTGTCAATATACCATGGATCTCGGTAGACTTGTGTTTAATCTACCCCTAGACTATAAGAAACATATGAGAAGAATGGAAAAAATAACTAAGAAGATAGTTGAAATTGACTTAGCATTGATCTTTAACAAGACATATATATATATATATATATTATATATATATATATATATATATATATATATATATATATATATATATATATATAATATCTTGTCACATAAATACAAATTTGTTTACAAAAGTGCTAACTATCATTATAAGAGAAATACTGAATATACTAAATACTAAACAAAAGTTACATTTGAATAGATCCGTATTAGTGCACAGGGCCGTAACCATGGGGGCTATGGGGGACTTAGCCCCCCAAATTGATATTTACTCAAAAGTGTTATAAATACACTACACCGGAAAAGTTTATGATGAATTTGTTATAAATGATGTATATACATAAAATATAAAATTGTAGCTATCATTACAGGCATATAAAATATTATCAATGGTCGAGGGAAAGAATACTGCCGCCAAGTCTTCCTTCTCTCTGTAGCCCCACAGGGGACATTCCTAAAAAAGTAAAGGCATAAGAGGGTCTAGGAGTTTTCCGACCAGTATCCTAAGGTTTGGGTCTTTTAATGTGCGTGGATGTGGTACAGATGAGAGTAAAAGGGAAGAGACAGGCAGTATGTTTGTGAGAAGAAAGATGAATGTGTTGACATTGAGTGAAACTAAGTTGAAAGGGAGGGGCGAGTGTGAGTTTGGGGGTGTAGTTGGGAGGTTCTCAGAAGTGAAGAGAGGATGAGGGAGAGAAGGGTTGACTATACTAGTAAGTGAAGAGATAGGTAAACGCGTGTAGTGGAGTGGAAGGTTAATGTGGATGAAGGTGAAACTGAGGAGGGAGATGTGGGGCTTTGTAAGTGCATATGGGCCTGGTAGTGAGAAGAGTGTAGAAGAAAGGGAGTATTTTTGGGTAGATTTAAATGCGTGCATAGAAGGATTAGGGAGAAATGTCAATGTAGTGGTGTTGGGAGACCTTAATACTATGGTAGGAAATGAACCAGTAGATGGAATGGTTGGAAAGTGTGGAGTTCCAGGAAAGAATCGTAGTGGAGATTTGATGGTGGAGATGTGTCTAGAGAGTTGATGATAGCAAATAGAAAGTTTAGGAAGAAATTCTAACATAAGTACACATGGGAGAGGGTGGTGGATGGAAGAGTGGTAGATAGAGCGTTAATGGACTATATAGTGGTAAATAGGAGTATAGTAGGGAGAGTTAAGGATGTACATGTTCAAAGGGGAGAGAGTGGGGGAATATCAGATCATTTTCCGGTGAAAGGTAAGTTGAGAGTGGAGGATAGATGGAGAAAGAGGGAAAGGACGAAAGGTAGGGAGGTGCTTAGAGTAAACTGCTTAAATGAGAAAGAAAAGGAGAAAGAATACAAGAAGAAGCTGAGAGAGGAGTGGGAGGGAGTGAAGAATAGAATAGAACTAGGGGTGGAGGAGGAATGGGGATGGTTCAAGGAGGGAGTCACAAAGTGTGCAAAGATAGTGTGTGGAAAAAGGAGGGCGGGAGGAAATAGAAGGAAAGGTAGTGAGTGGTGGGATGAGGAAGCAGAGAAAGTTGTAGAAGAGAAGAAGCGAGCTTTCACAGACTGGTTACAAAATAGGACGAGAGAATCATATGAGAGGTATAAAGTAAAGAGAAGAGAAGTAAAACATTAGATAAAGGAGGCAAAGAGGATAGCAGATGTGAAATGGGGTAAGAGTAAGACAAAAAATTGAAAGTAATAAAAAGATGTTTTGGAAAGAAATTCAGAGAGGAAGAGGAGGCGAGTCATGTAGAGAAGACAAGATGGAGAGATGATAATGGAAGAGAAGGCAGTGAGAGGAAGATGGGCAGAGTATTTTAGGGAGTTGCTAAATGTGAAGGAGGATAGGGAAGGAAAGGTAGTTGCAGTGGGAAGCGCTTAGAAAATGGTTATGATGAGTGAGGAAAATGGAATAGAAATAAGGAAAACTGAGGTGAAGGCAGTTGTTAAGATGATGAGAGCAGGTAAGGCACCTGGGTTGGATAGATGTCATGTAGAATGTCTAAAAAAAGGAGGTAGAGTAATGATGGACTGGCTGGTGAGGTTATTTAATGTTTGTTTAAGAGAGGGTAGAGTGCCAGAGGACTGGAGGAGTGCCTATATAGTTCCACTTTGCAAGGGAAAAGGGAAAAATGTGAATGTAGTTGGGAAGGCTTATGGGAGGGTCTTGATTGAGAGGATTAGGAGAGGAACAGTGTGGATTTAGGACAGGTAGAGGTTGTGTAGATCAGATTTTTGTGGTAAGACAGATTTGTGAGAAAGCTATAGGAAAGGGTAAGGATGTTTTTTGGGCTTTTATGGATTTGGAAAAGGCTTATAACAGGGTAGATAGGAAGGCACTGTGGGAGGTATTGCAAATATATGGGGTAGGAGGAAAGCTTTTAGGAGCTGTCAAGAGTTTTCACGAGAGTAGTAGAGCTTGTGTTAGGATTAGAAATGGAGAGAGTGAGTGGTCTGAGGTAAAGGTGGGACTTTGTCAGGAATGTGTTATGTCGCCCTGGCTGTTCAATTTATACATGGATGGGGTGGTGCGAGAGATAAATGCAAGGGTAGGTCAGGGATTGGAGATGGTTAAAGAAAATGGAGAAAAGTGGGAGATAAGCCAACTGTTGTTTGCGGATGACACTCTGCATGTAGCAGGATCAGAGGAGGAATTGAGGAAGTTAGTGACATAGTTTGGGAAAGTGTGCGAAAGAAGGAAGTTGAAGATAAATGTGGGTAAAAGTAAGGTGATGAGATATACAAGGGGTGAAAATGGCAGCAGACTGGAAGTAAGTATTAAGGGAGAGAGACTGGAGGAAGTGGATGATTATAGGCACTTGGGTGCGAATGTGGCAGGAAAGGGAGGAGTGGGGGTAGAGGTAGAATGTAGATTGAGAGAAGTGAGTAAATGTCTTGGTGGATTAAAAAGTGTAATGAGAAATAGACATCTGGGAATGGATGCTAAGAGGAGATTGTATGGAGTGATTGTGCCGACAGCATTATACAGGGCAGAAAGATGGAACATAAGAGAGGAAGAGAGAAGGGGTTTGAATGTGTTTGAGATAAGGTGCCTGAGAAGTATGCTAGGGGTTACTAGGCTGGGTAGAGTGAGAAATGAGAAGGTGAGGAGGAGAACGGGAGTGGAGGGGTAGTTGGGAGATAGGGTCGATGAAAGGGTATTGGGATGATTTGGAAACATGGAAAGAATGAGTGAAGAAAGACTATTAAAAGAGGTGTGGAAGACAGAGGCGGAAGGAATGAACATGAGGGGTCGACCTAGGATGAGATGGGTGGATGGGGTAAAAGGGGCTTTGGGAAAGAGAGGATTGTCTGTTGGGAAAGGACGGGAGAGGACAGAAGACAGGGGTGAATGGAAAATGGTTGTATATGGATGATGTTGTGATGCATAAGGTGTAATGGGTGGGGGATGGGGGGTTAGATAGTATGTGTAAGAAATAATTTGACGCAGCTCGAAGGGATTTCTCCCCATCTTCTTTTTCTGCATGAGGGGGCGGAGAGGAGGGGTAGCCGATTTAATGAAGCGGCCTTGCTGTGGATGTGCTGTGACTTGTGACATTACTTCTGACCCAGGGCAGTGGGTGAGATGCAGGGATGACCCGTCATCCAGGAGGTGCCAAGATAAGAGGGTGGAGGGGAGTGGAGTATGATAGAGATGGAATGGGTGGGAGTGGTTTTTATGCCTTTGTTTTTTGGCTACATCCCTTATAAGGGGGAAAAAATTCTTTGGTATATGTATGTGTATATATATATATATATATATACATATATGTATGTACACATATATATATGTATATACATTATATATATAGTATATATATATATATATATATATATATATATATGTATTTATATATATATATAATATATGTGTGTGGGGTGGGCACAGTATAGCGGCAGCCCCACCTAAAGTATGATTAGCCACCCCAAAATTTAATTCCTGGCTACGGCCCTGTTAGTGCGTTGCCGTCGACTATTTCGAGCGCGCAACGACTCTGCAACGTTGCAAAGAATGCCCGACATGACGTAATGTTTTTCGCGTTGCATAATGTCGTCCGTCGATTCAGATCCGTTCGTTATGTCAGAGGAGACCGTCCTATCCTGAGGTACCGACATACAAAGAAAAATATCGTCAATAAGATATTTTATCGTAACAATAATTGAGTAAAATCATCTGGCGTTATCTGAAACAAATAGAGATAATTACCGCGAAAGTCTGTTTCCAAACAGCGTTACCATTTTTCAACGGATCTTTCATATTTGGCACGGCGGTCCACATGCAGTCCAGAATAATTCCTGAGGAAATTTATGTCTGACAGTTGTGTAACACCGGTTACCTTTTCCAGTTATTTAAAAAAGTATTACCTTATTTAAGGTATGTGTGTGGAGGATCATGACATCATAGGCTTTGGTAACCAGTCGCCGTAAGATTCAAATCGGTGACGCCAGGCGATTTTATTCAGTTGAAGGGTGACCAAAGGGCATTTAATCTTTTCAGGACGCTGGCGTACTCTGCTGATCTCGTTGTGGTTGACACCAGACGATTATATGATGAGGGGGGCGGAGTGGGGGCAGACTTATGATAAAGTGACCCCGTACGAGGTATCGACTGCGTATCTTAGTGACGTCCCTACGAAGCAGAGTCACGCAGTGTTATCCTATGATTGAAGACTAATCCCCACCCATCAAAAACGAATGCTGATCACTTTTACCTTCTATCATTCCGTTCTGCAATCCTCCTTTACCAGCTCCTCTATGACTTCACCTCTTCGGAGCGATATTGTCCCTATGGGTAGAAGCGCTGGATTATCGCTGAGAAAGTGAAATGTGACTTAGTAGAGTCGTTCGGAATGCCATTCCATCCAGAGTCCGGTCCTCGTGGTTATAAAAATCATCTAAGAACTTCCCTTCTTCCATACCTGTTGGTACCGTATCTGACGCCACCTGTCCGTTAACAGTCTGCTGACTCAGGGCACGAGATAGATAGATAGATAGATAGATAGATAGATAGAGAGAGAGAGAGAGAGAGAGAGAGAGAGAGAGAGAGAGAGAGAGAGAGAGAGAGAGAGTTTTCTCCTGGCCCATTTCTATTACTTAGAAAAAAAAAATACGTTAGCTAGAATAAAGATTTCAAAATATCAAATAATTCCGACTGTCAAAATATGTCCCTTAGTCGAATGGCCAGCAATACAGCGAAAGAAGAAGAAGAAGAAGAAGAAGAAGAAGAAGAAGAAGAAGAAGAAGAAGAAGAAGAAGAAGAAGAAGAAGAAGAAGAACAACAACAACAACAACAACAACAAAAACAGCAAAAACAACAAAAACAACAAAAACAACAACAAAAACAAAAACAACAAAAACAACAACAATAACAAAAAGAAAAAAAGTGGACGCAAGTTAAAGGATATCCATCCGCTTTCTTCCGACGGCTCCGCCCCCCATGTAACACGTATTCCCACAAATATAATATGACTCTCGCAATAAAAGAGACATTAATAGACCAGATCCCACTAATACAGTGGGACCAGGAGAATGTATTTGCATTGATGTTACGTTGTATTATGTACATGTGTACGTACTAGGTCAGCGATCTGACCTTTTGTACTAGGTCATTGCCCCGAGTACTCTTGTATGGCCTCCTGACACTGTGTCACCTCCCCCCGCCTCCACGTCCACAGCTGGGAAGCCAAGGAGGTTGGTGGAATGGGATGAGACCGGCGGTGGGGGTGGGGGGTGTTGGTCTTCCAAGTGCTCTCAATCATACTCATCACTCTTTTGTTCATTAAGAGCAGATTGGACTGAAGAGTGGGAAAAGGCAGGGACGATCATTGTGAGGGAGAAAGGAAAGGAGAGAGAGGGTGTGTGTGGGAGAGAGGCTGACAAGAGGTGACGTGTAAATATAGAAATGATTATGACTTCTTCGCTGATTTAGCATCCCTGAGCTGAATGAAATCTTCCGGCGCCTACTGCTAGAACAAAAAACTGTAAAGTGCGGCACCACAAAAGAGAGAGAGAGAGAGAGAGAGAGAGAGAGAGAGAGAGAGAGAGAGAGAGAGAGAGAGAGAGAGAGAGAGAGAGAGAGAGAGAGAGAGAGAGAGAGAGAGAGAGAGAGAGAGAGAGAGAGAGAGAGAGAGAGAGAGAGAGAGAGAGAGAGAGAGAGAGAGAGAGAGAATGAGGGATTCTCTCCCTCACTGCGACATCAGTGTCACGTCCGTTTCCGTGAGCAGGGCTGTGGTTACGTGACCAGCATTCTTTGTCTCAGGAATGAGAAGACTACTTGTCCTTTGTGGGTTTCCAAGCAATATTTTCATGATTCACTTCTTCTCCTCTTTGACGTGACACGCGAAGTCTCCAAGACAGGGCGCCGAAAGAGGACTTAGTTCTTACGAGGAAAGGCTTGAACCCACGAGCTCCAGTGACCAGAACGAACGCTTGGGCATTAAAAACTAAGTATATTGAATTCATGCAAGTATAAACTTCGGTGTTAAATATTTAATATGTATCTATATACAGCAAGACCTCTTTCATTAGTGATTGAAAAAATACTTCCAGTAGGACATATACCTTCGATAGTCTTGCTTCTACTCGTGAAATAAATTCAAATAAAAAAAACATACTTGTTCACCATAAAACAACTTCGAAATCCTACTGTATTAATAAAAAATAATCTCTAAAAAATCGTGTATTCTCTCTTTAGTATTATGATCGTATAACTTCCCTGTGGTGGGGGAAAAGAATACTGCCACCAAGTTTTCCCACTTGGATCGTAAGAGGCGAGAAGAAAGGGACGGGAAGAGGGACTAGGCATCCTTCTCCCTGTAGCCCCAAGGGGCAAATTCCTAAAAATCAAAGGAAAGGCATAAGGGGTGCTGGAGGGCCTCGGGCCAGCACCCTAAGGTTTGGGTCTTTTAATGTGCGTGGATGTGGTACAGATGAGAGTAAAAGGGAAGAGATAGGTAGTATGTTTGTGAGAAGAAAGTTGGATGTGTTGGCTTTGAGTGAAACTAAGTTGAAAGGGAAGGGTGAGTGTAAGTTTGGGAGTGTAAGTGGGAGGTTATCAGGAGTGAAGAGAGGGCGAGGGAGGGAAGGGGTGACTATTCTAGTAAGTGAGGAGATAGGTAAAGGGGTAGTGGAGTGGAAGGAGGTTTCTTCAAGGATAATGTGGATGAAGGTGAAACTGGGAAAGGAGATGTGGGTCTTTGTAAGTGCATATGGGCCGGGCAGTGAGAAGAACATGGAAGAAAGGGAGGCCTTTTGGATAGATTTAAATGAGTGCATAGAGGGTTTAGGAAGAAATGTCAATGTAATAGTACTGGGAGACCTTAATGCTAGGGTGGGAAATGGTCCAATCGATGGAGTGGTTGGGAAGTGTGGAGTTCCAGGAAAGAATCGTAGTGGAGAGTTGATGGTGGAAATGTGTCTAGAAAGAGAGTTGATGATAGCAAATACAGTGTTTCGGAAGAAAGTCAAGCATAAGTACACATGGGAGAGGGTGGTGGAGGGAAGGGTGGTAGATAGAGCGCTAATGGATTATGTAGTGGTAAATAGGATTATGATAGGAAGAGTTAAGGATGTACATGTGCTAAGGGGAGAGGGTGGGGGAATATCAGATCATTTTTTGGTGGAAGGTAAGCTGAGAGTGGAGGATTATGTAGTGGTAAATAGGATTATGATAGGAAGAGTTAAGGATGTACATGTGCTAAGGGGAGAGGGTGGGGGAATATCAGATCATTTTTTGGTGGAAGGTAAGCTGAGAGTGGAGGATAGATGGAGAAGGAGGAAAGGGACAAAAGGTAGGGAGGTTCTTAGAGTGAACTCCTTGAATGAAAAGGAAAAGGAGAAGGAGTACGAAAAGAAGCTGAAGGAGGAGTGGGAGGGAGTAAAGGATAGAGCAGAGATGGGTGTGAAGGAGGAATGGGGATGGTTCAAGGAGGGAGTCTTAAAGTGTGCAAGGATGGTGTGTGGAACAAGAAGGACAGGGGGAAATAGAAGAAAGGGTAGTGAATGGTGGGATGAGGAAACAAAGAAGGCTGTAGAAGAGAAGAAGCGAGCATTCACAGATTGGTTACAAAAGAGGACAGGGGAGTCATATGAGACGTACAAAGAAAAGAAAAGAGAAGTAAAGCAAAAGGTAAAGGAGGCAAAGAGGAGAGCAGATGTGAAATGGGGTAGGAGTATGACAGAAAATTTTGAAAGTAATAAAAAGATGTTTTGGAAAGAAATTAAGAGAGGAAGAGGAGGCGAATCAAGTAGGGAAGAAAAGGTAAAAGGTACAGATGGAGAGATGATAATGGAAGAGATGGCAGTGAGGGGAAGATGGGCAGAATATTTTAGGGAGTTGCTGAATGTGAAGGAGGATAGGGAAGGAAAGATAGCTGCAGTGGGAAATGCGAAGAAAATGAGAGTGATGAGTGAGGAGAATGGAGGAGAAATAAGGAAGGATGAGGTGAAGGCAGCTGTAAAGATGATGAAAGCAGGTAAGGCACCTGGTCTGGATGGATGTCATGCAGAATGTCTGAAAAAGGGAGGTGCAGTGATGGTGGACTGGTTGGTGAGGTTATTTAATGTTTGCTGGAGAGAGGGTAGAGTACCGGAGGACTGGAGTAGTGCCTGTATAGTTCCTCTTTACAAGGGAAAAGGGGACAAGTGTGAATGTAGTAATTTCAGAGGGATTAGCCTGTTGAGTGTAGTAGGGAAGGCTTATGGGAGGATCTTAATTGAGAGGATTAGGAGAGGAACAGAGGGAGTAATTGGTGAGGAACAGTGTGGATTTAGGACGGGTAGAGGTTGTGTAGATCAGATCTTTGTGGTAAGACAGATATGTGAGAAAGCTATAGGAAAGGGGAAGGATGTTTTTTGGGCTTTCATGGATCTGGAAAAGGCTTACGATAGGGTAGACAGAAAGGCACTGTGGGAGGTTATGCAGATATATGGGATAGGAGGAAAGCTTTTGGGAGCTGTCAAGAGTTTTTATGAGAGTAGTAGAGCATGTGTTAGGATTAGAAATGGAGAGAGTGAGTGGTTTGAAGTAAAGGTGGGACTTCGTCAAGGATGCGTTATGTCGCCCTGGCTGTTCAACTTATACATGGATGGGGTGGTGCGAGAGGTGAATGCAAGGGTAGTGAGTCAGGGATTGGAGATGGTTAAAGAAAATGGAGAAAAGTGGGAGGTGAGCCAGCTGTTGTTTGCGGACGACACTGCGCTTGTGGCAGGGTCAGAGGAGGGATTGAGGAAGCTGGTGGCAGAGTTTGGGAGAGTATGTGATAGAAGAAAGCTAAAGATAAATGTGGGTAAAAGTAAGGTGATGAGATGTACAAGGGGTGAAAGTGGCAGTAGACTGGAAGTGAACATTAAGGGAGAGCGACTGGAGGAAGTGGATAGTTTTAGATACTTGGGTGCAAGTGTAGCAGGAAAAGGTGGAGTGAAGGTGGAGGTAGAATGTAGATTGAGAGAAGCGAGTAAATGCCTTGGTGGTTTAAAGAGTGTAATGAGGAATAGACATTTGGGAATGGATGCGAAGAGGAGACTGTATGAAGGAGTGATTGTGCCAACAGCACTGTATGGGGCAGAAACGTGGAACATAAGAGAAGAAGAGAGAAGGAGTTTGAATGTGTTTGAGATGAGGTGTCTGAGAAGTATGGTGGGGGTTACTAGGCTAGATAGAGTGAGAAATGAGGAGGTGAGGAGGAGAACAGGGGTGAAAAAGGATTTGGGAGATAGGGTTGATGAAAGAATATTAGGATGGTTTGGACACATGGAAAGAATGAGTGAAGAAAGACTAGTAAAAGAGGTATGGAAGGCAGATGTGGAGGGAGTGAACATGAGGGGACGTCCTAGGATGAGGTGGATGGATGGGGTGAAGGGGGCTTT
>NC_134803.1:20437674-20452674 GCF_046742065.1 Oratosquilla oratoria | reverse complement strand
TAATGATCATGATAATAATCATAAGAAGGAGGAAGAAACAGGTAAATAGATAAGATTACATATAATAGATAGGCCTACAAATGAAAAAAGAAAAAATCAAACAAACAAAACCCAGTTCGATTTTACCTCCGCAATATTATTTCTAGCACGTACAAGGGGGCTTCAAAAAGTTCGTGGAAAAAAAGACAGTATGAAAAAATGGTTTCAGATATGATGTTTGTTTTTCAACATATGTTCCATTAGGGCCAGTATACTTCTGCAAACGTTGACCCCAGCCTTAAAATTCGTTTGAGTAGTACTGAGGATAATTTGATCTGTACCATGTCAAAGCAGCTCTTTTTACATCTTCAAATGATGGAAAAGTGGTACCTTTTCATTATTTTCCTAAGTTTGGAAACAAAAAGAAGTATAGTGAGGCTAAATCGCGGCTGTAAGGGGGATGTCGGATGATTTTCCATCGAAATTCACGTAACACAGCTCTTGCCTGCGAGCACCTTGAGCGCGTGCATTGTCGAGGTGAAGAGGACGCGTTGATGCAGGTTTCCAGGGCATTTTTCCAATACTTTTTGGACAGTTTTCTCAAAACGCATTCTTAATAAGTAGATGTAATTATTTTCTTGTTCTCGATGAAGTCAAGCAGCAAAATCTCCTCTGTATCCCAGAAGACAGTGGCCATAACCTTTCCTCTTAAACGCTTAGATTTTGCTTTGACTGGTCCACTTCCACCCCGTTGCAGCCACCGCTTTGATTGAATTTTGTCCTCGGGATCGTACTGATAGAACCATGTTTCATCCCCTGTCACAATTCTCTGCAGAAAATCTTCAGTCTTCATCCCACTTAATCAAAATTTTCATTGAAAGGTCTGCCCTTGTTTGCTGCTGCTCTGGGCGCAACAACCTAGGGACCCATCGAGCGAAAAGCTTGCTTAGCCTTCAAACTCTCTATCAGAATTGTGTGTGAAGAACCCACGGAGATGTTGAGTGTATCTGCTACTGATTCAGTGGTTATTCGTCTATTCTTTTCAATCATGTCGCGGACAGCATCAATGTTTTTTCTCACAAACTGACGTTGATGGTCTGCCACTGCGGGGCTCATCTTCAATTTCGTTTCTTCCACTTCTGAACCGACTTATCCATTTGTATGTTGTTGATTTCTTTGGGGCATTGTCACCATAAACTTGTTTCAGAGCGTCAATGATTTGCATATTCTCCAAACCGACTTGAATTTAATGTTTGTCCTGGCCTCGATTTTGGTGGATTCCATGTTGCTTAAATGGTGTCAGATTTCCAACTGGCGGCGATGCGTCATTACCTGCATTTATGGGTTCATGTTTGAACTTGTTATAACACGTTGGTACAAGAATGTCCAGGTGCGATAAAATCAAATTCCTTCCATATAATTTTTAGTTATGGACTTTTTCCACGAACTTTTTGAAGCTCCCTCGTACCTGTCAATATATATATATATATATATATATATATATATATATATATATATATGTATATATATACATATATATATACATATATATATATATATATATATATATATATATATACATACATACATATATATATATATATATATATATATATATTTATATATATATATATGTATATATATACATATATATATAAGGATTACAAAGGAGGAGCATGCCGACAGGAGACCTTTTGGTCCATAACTAGGTCGAATGCAAAAATTATAATAATAAATAAATAAATAAATAAATAAATAAATAAAAATTATAATAGTAGAATAATAGTAAATCAAATAAATAAACAAATAAATAGGTAAAGTTAAATAATAAACAAACAGGTAAATAGTAAATAATGATAAATTGACATATAGATAATAATAAATGATAACCATGGAAATAATAATAAACAGACAAATAATGACAAACAAACAAATAGATAATTAAATAATGTAAAATAAATGGCAGACATTACAGCATCTTGCTTAGGTGTTTATCTAAACGAATCTTAAAGCTTCGAATTGAACTACATTGCACTGCCTCTGCAGGAAGTTTATTCCATTCATTAACTACACGGTTGGCGAAGTTATTTCTACCCACTTCCAAACTAAATATATTTCCTGACAGTTTGAGACCATTGTTTCTTGTCGGAGTTCTCATTCTGTGTAAAATCTTTGTCACTTTTGATGTTGTCAATTCCCTTTAGAATCTTAAAGATCTGTATCAAGTAACCTCGGAGTCTACCCATTTTAGGGAAAACAGATTCATATGTTTTAGTCGATTTTTGTATGATTTATTTTTGATATTTGGAATCAGTTTTGTGGCTCGCCGTTGTTCTTTTACCAATCTGTCAATGTCTTTAATGAGATTCGGTGACCATATGGAGTAAGCAAATTCCAAATGTGGACGAACTAACGATTTTTATAGCTTGTTAATGAAAGATGGACTTTTTTAAGTCAAAAGATCGCGCAATCTGTCATAGAATCTTATTTGTTTCTTCAAAGGCTGAAATACACTGCTTGGATGATTTGAGATCGTTACTGATAATTACGCCGGGATCCTTTTCACTATCCACTTTGGTTAACGAATTTCCAAATAACTTGAAGTTGTACTTACTGCTCTTTTTACCTATGTGCATTACCTTGCAATTATGTTAGATTTCATTAGTCACTCTTCAGACCATTGCTGTAGTTTATCTAAATCTTCTTGAATATCTAATTGATTTAAGTGATCATTTGCCATTCCGCACAATTTTGTATCATCAGCAAATTTGAAGATAATATATTTCAGTCTGTGGTCTATATCAATTCTATATATTATGAATAGAAGTGGCCCATGAACGGAACCCTGAGGAACTCCACTCGTAACTTTTTTCCATCTAGAAGTTTTGCCATTTAGAACAACTCTCTTTTTTCAATCATTCAACCAATTACTAGTCCAATTTAATAGGCTACCACTTATTCCATGTGAAGCTAATCTAGTAGGTAGTCTTTCGTAGGGTACGGTATCAAAAGCTTTTGCAAAGTCTAGATATATTAAATCTATATTTTTTCTTTTGTCATATTTCGAGATTACTGTGTTGCAGAATTCGAGTAAGTCACGTAGGAACGTTTCTGTCTGAATCCATGCTGGTTATCAATGATCAAACAGTTATTTTCTAAATGATGTTCGATAGCATCTCTGATGATAGTTTCCATCATGTTTCCTACGATCAAGGGCAAGCTTATGGGCCTGTAGTTATTTTTTATTTATTTATTTATTTATTTATTTATTTATTTATTTATTTATCTATTTATTATTATTATTATTATTATTATTATTATTATTATTATTATTATTATTATTATTATTATTATTATTATTATTATTATTATTATTATTACTATTATTATCATTATTATTATTATTATTATTATTATTATTATTATTATTATTATTATTATTATTATTATTATTATTATTATTATTATTATTACTATTATTATTATTATTATTATTATTATTATTATTATTAATATCATTATTATTATTATTATTATTATTATTATTATTAATATCATTATTATTATTATCACTATCATTATTATTATTATTATTATTATTATTATTATTATTATTATTATTATTATTATTATTATTATTATTATTATTATTATTATTATTATTATTATTATTAATATCATTATTATTATTATCATTATTCCCTTTTTTTAATATGGGAGTAATGTTAACTAGCTTCCATTCTCTTGAGGCACCTCCGGATATTACGGATTTCTTGAAAATAATCTCTAATGGAGCAACAATAGCCGACAATGGGCCTGTCTATTTATGGAGGTATTGGAAACAGATGAATATATTAACATCATGGGAAGAGGTACTACTTGGCTAAGGTACTTAGATATTATACTTGTAATAATGCCGAAAGAAACCAATATTGAAAACGAGGTAAGGAGACTCAACACAATTCATATGGACATCCAGTCCACAGTTGAACAAGAGAAAGAATGCAAGCTGCCCTTTCTAGACACTTCAATACACAGAGGCCCTAATCATTTAAGATTTTCGGTATAAAGAAAACCCACCAATAGAGATGATTTTATTCGCTTTTTCTCAGCCCACAGTAAAAGAGTCAAAACTGGTGTCTTGATAGGTTTCTTCCTTAGAGCCTACCGTATATGCAGCAAAGAGCTCCTTGAAGACTGATTATCACACATTAAAACACATTCAAAAACTTGAAATACCCAGGAGGGGTGATCAATAAAACAAAACTCAAAGCGAAAAAAATCCACGATAAACCAAACGCCCAGGCCAACAGACCAAATGTCCAGGCATTCAGGCCTAATGAGTGTACAGTGACGAAAGATCATGTCACACCACATTTTATAACTGTACCCAATTCTGAGAACACCGAGGATATTGATAGATATTTATTAAAAGGTGGGATAAACATTGCCAAGGCGTCCTCGAATAGAATAGGAAAAATGTTTAAAGACCACACTGATAGTCACAACAACCTCAGTGTGATTTATCGCATTCCCTGTAGCGGCTGTCCCTTAGCATAGATCGGTGAATCAGGTCGATGGATTGAAAAGAGATTGAGCGAACACAAAAATGACATAAGGGAACACAGGACATCTAACTCCCTTGTTCGCCACCTCGAACAATGTAACAACCTACCTGATTGGAACAAAGTCGAGATTTTGCATAAAGGATGACAAAAGAAAATGAGAAAGACGGTGGAAGCTGCACATATAAACATCCAAGTAAACAACAACGATAGAGAAGAGTTTATATGCCTTTCCAAAGCAGCTAGTCTTTTAGTAATTAACGCTCTGAAAAAAACCTGACGCTCGAAGCTTAACGAGCTCCTCCTACTGCAGATATAAATTTTGTGATCATGATGTATTATAGCGAGTCCTCTGAAGAAGGTCATAGAGACCGAAACGTTAGCACAAAAACGTATTCTGAAGCCCAATTTTGTTTACCCTTCCCCACCTCTCACTCTCTCATTTGTTTAAAACAATTTATATATATATATATATATATATATATATATATATATATATATATATATATATATATATACACACACATATATTGCAGTAATTCACAAGGCACACGTGAAAATAATATGCAGAAAAAAACACTGGCAAACAAGAAGCTTAGTCCGAACGTTTTCGTCGATTTAAGACATTATCAAGGTATACACAGTTACAGAGACATAGGTGGATATATATATACATAAAGTAGTAGACAAGCTAGGAACATGGGAAGGAGACACAAGACGCTTCATAATCAGGTTGAGACCTATGTTTACTTTTAAGGACGTTTAGTCATATGACGATACGTCACCCCGGCCTATTAACACTTGGAGAATTTTTTACAAAGACTTAAAAGGTAAAGACTTAAAAACTAGGATAAATCAACACAAATATAGTGTAATGAGTGAGCAATGTTCCAGTGGCCTTTTTGTCCATGTAAGAGACCACAACCATCCTATTGACTGGGATAATTCTAATGTAATAATTTCTTTTAGATCTTTATTAGAAAGAAACATTATCGAATCCAGTCACATTAAGCAAACCTTTGACCATAACATTAATTTAAGTTTAGGATTATATAAACTTGATGATTTTATTATTGATAAAATTGTAAAAAAATTCTCCAAGTGTTACTAGGCCGGGGTGACGTAACGTCATGTGACCAAACGTCCTTAAAAGCAAACATACGTCTCGACCTGATTATGAAGCATCTTGTGTGTCCTTCCCATGTTCCTAGCTTGTCTACTACTTTATGTATATATATATCCACCTATGTCTCTGTAACTGTGTATTCCTTGATAATGTCTTAAATAGACGAAAACGTTCGGACTAAGATTTTTATTTCCCAGTGTTTTTTTTCTGCACACACACACACACCCACACCCACACCCACACCCACACACACACACACACACACACACACACACACACACACACACACACACACACACACACACACACACACACACACACACACACACACACACACACACACACACACACACACACATGTGTGTGTGTGTGTGTGTGTCTCGTCCGCCTACTTTTATTTAGTACGTCTCACACTTTCTATTTTCTCCACTTCACAATATTTTCTGTATAGGGGAATGAAATGTTTGTATATTTTCTTTTCTTTCTTGAATACCGATTACACGACGTGCCTCTCAAGGTACAATCTATGAATCCCGTGGGAACACGCCTTATTAGGTCCCAGGTAAGTTCTGCGATGACGTCATGCTTTCTTTAGTCCAATGATCTTTAACGTTATATTTAAGATCCTCCACTAAGGTCGTGATCTTACAATTGTGAACCAATTGAATTTTCTCCTCCTCCAATATGCAATATCATTTACTTAAGCAATCTCGAATCTCTGCATAACTTACTTAGTTTACAAGCACAAAATAAAACACACGTCATACAGGCTCCCGGCCATTTTATGATTCAAGGCAGAGAGCGAGCAAACCTTCACCTACGAACTACGCTGTTTACGAACAACCGATCTATAAAAATGCAACCCTCACCATCTACCGCACTTTCTACCCAATTATCTACCAGCCTCTTACAGGGCTTGGCAGATACCACTTGATCGTCCCGACTAACCCTTTTTAACTTCCTCTTACAGGGCTTTGGCTTACTAGAGTAATTAAAGATATTTCGGCATAAACTGGCTAAATAAGGTTAAAAGAAATATCCTTCAATGGATGCTATCGTCCACCTAATGGTAACCCAAAAATGTATCTACACCAACATGTACAAATGTAACACCAAATACCTACTGATCCTTAAAACATCCTATAAAAACAAAACAATATAGTATATCTATAAACTGGTTCATTGAATTGAATTCAAAACTCACTGCTACCAAGGTCTGAGGATGCCATAATTTTCCAAAAACAAAATCAGGAAAAAGTGTCTCTCTTCTGATTGTGAAATTTGATTAAGAGCAGCAACAATTAAAATAAGACATTATTAGAAGAGTTGTGTTAGATCTCAATGGAGGATGTTTTCACATTTTCAAAGATGGTGAGTTGTGTATCTGTGAGGCATGTTACATCGAATATATGCACAGTATTAAAGGTGTTAGCAATAGTGGAGTGTGTCCCTGCATAATTTCGCATATGTTTCACACTTTTTAGAAACTGAAATAGTACATTCATTTGACTTCAACTTAGGATAGATTTCTGGGTATGTTTGGGTAATATAGGAAATGTGAAATATCTTGTTGCAATGAAGTTGTCGCAACTAATTGACACATACTAATGAAGCTTCACAAAATATTTTCAATGCTTCAAGGAAAACAAAAGTAAAGCAATACTTAATGTCGTTGTTTTTATATAATGACAAGCCTCCAATCTTCATGATTGACCAAATTATATGTTAATTTATTATTATTTACTATTTACCTGTTTGTTTATTATTTAACTATACCTATGCATTTATGTATTATGTATTTTATTTGTTATTTACATTATTATAGTTTTTATTTCATTATTATTATGATTTTTTTCGCATCCGACCTAGATATGGACCAAAAGGTCTCCTGTCGGCATGCTCCGCCTTTGTAATCCTTTGTAATCCTTTGACCAAGGCTCCATGTAGCACTTCTGTTTGACACCCAGAAGGTCCCAGGTAGTACCATACACACATCAATAATATAAATCCAGTCATATCTGTAGGAATTATTTGGATTAATACACAATTCCCACATGATACTATATACATATTTCCTATACTCCTTTGAACTCAAGGTTTTTCCAATAGAATTAATACACTGTGTTTGTTTTCTCCCAAAAAGAGTTGTTGTTTTACAATCCTCAATGTCACAATTATCATCGTTATCAACTTCTATCTTGGTCCTTTTTAAATCATCTACATGTCTAACTGACACTTCCCTAGTTTCTAAGTGTAAGACCTTGTATTAATTTCCACCTGCGAAATCAATTATTCTATATGGATCTGAATATCTTGAAGAAAGTTTATTTCTGGTGGTATGTATTTTAGCCATGACCAAATCTCCTATTTGTAATTCTCTTTTGTGTGGTAATTTATGTTGTTGCATCTGTGTTATTCACTGGCTTTGATTTTTCAATCAATATTTCATATGGGAGAATTTTGTGTTCCCCATATATGACATAATGTGGTGTTTCGCCTGTAGCTGAATTAATATTGTTATTAAGTGCACATTTAACACAAGGAATCCAATTACCTCAAGTTATACTATGTGGGTTTATCAAAGCTCTAAGACATGTAACAATTTTCTTATTTAAATCTCTACAACTCCATTGCTCTGATGATGATTAACGTGGACATTAACTTTGTTTATCTTAAATGACCTACATAATTCTTTCAAGATTTCGTTATTAAATTTAGTACCATTGTCTGAAACTAAGATCTTAGGAGTAGTGAAATTACAGATTATCTGATCACAGATTGATGCAATTGTTTCAGCTCTCTTATTTGGTATGGGTTGTAAAATACAAAATCAATGACAACAAATATATATCTATATCCATTTTCAATGAACTTTTTCCCAAGGTTTCTGCGGGACGGGATATGATAGTATAGGAGCAGCTCTAGGTGTATTTTTTTTTGTCTCAGCATATTTCAAACAGTTTTCTACATAAGCATATATGTCTTTCTTCATACCTGCCCAAAATTATTTAAGTTGTGCTTGTCTATAAGTTTTATCTTTTCTTGGATGTGAACTACAATCACTATCATGAAGTAATTTCAATACCTCTTGTACAAGAGTTTGTGGAATTACTAAAGGATTCACTGGGCACCTAGAAACATACTTTCCACTTACAACTGTATTTCTTTACAAAAGTTCATTTCTCAAATGAAATTCCTCTATCTTATACCCTCTTGGTAGTTTTGGAGGAATACCTCGTGGGTTCATAAAATTCTGGGTTACTTTTTCCCAAGTCTTATGTTTTCTTTGTTTCCTTATTACCATTTCCTCATCTAATGTTACTAGTTCATCTATATTGCAGATGAAATTGATCAACCCTGACATTGGTTGGCTAATATTTTCAGATAGTGCTTCTGTTGCAACATTATTTCTACTTGGAATATATTCAAACTTAACCTCATAACACTGAAGTGTAGTACACCACCTGACCAGTCTGCCCCTAAGATTCCTATGTTTGAATAAGTTCTCAATAGCTGTATGATCAGTCCACATTTTGTTTGGATATCCCAGTATCATATCTCCAAAACTCTCTAATGAATATATCACTGATAAGGTTTCTCTTTATATGGTGTAGTAGTTTCTCTCTGCACTATTACAAAACTCGATGTGTAAGCTATCGGTTTCAATGTTCCATTTCTCTCTTGCATCAGTATGCCTCCTATCCCTATGTTAGATGCACCATTACAAACAATGAACTTCTTATCATAATCAAGAAATATGAGAACTGTAGAACTAGTAAGTTTATCTTTCAACTTGTCAAAAACTTGTTGTTGTGCAGGCTTCCAAGTGAACTTCGAATCTTTTCTCATCAAGAACTTAATGGATTAGCTATGTCTGCATATCCCTTGATAAATTTTCTTTGATACCCAGTCAATCCCAAGAAAATTATATATATATATATATATATATATATATATATATATATATATATATATATATATATATATATATACGTATGTATGTATGTATTTTTACATTGTCCGGGACTGGATAGTTTTTTAGCGCTTCTACCTTTGAATTTACTGTACTAAGTTCATGTATGTCTAAGTTATGTCCCAAATAAATGACACAGTCCTGCAAAAACTTACATTTTTAAAGTTTCACTTTCAATCCTGTTTCAACTAGTCTTGAGAATACCAAATCTAATTTCTAAAATTCCTCAGCTCAGTTATTTCATATCAACCCATCTAGAACTGTATTTATTAATTTTATATAAGTTAATGGACTATTATTTAACCCAAACGGCATTCGTTTGAACGCATAATGTCCTGTTGTTGTTGTTGTTGTTGTTGTCGAAAAAGCTGTATAATCCCGTGAATCTTAATGTAACTCGATCTGCCAGAATGCAGATTTGATATCGATAGTGCTAAAATACCTATTCTTGGTTCCCAATCTATGAAGTATATCTGTTATTACCGGTAACGGAAATCCATCGAGGATAGTCTATTTATCCAATTCCATATAGTCAATAACTGGACGCATGGTACCATCTGATTTTGGCACTAGAATCAAGGGGAAATTCCATCCACTTCTATTAGGGACAATAATTCCCTGCGGTAAAATTTCAGTGATAAGTTTTCCTACAATGGCTACCTTAGGATATGGTAATCTGGAGGCAGGTATATAAATAGGTTGAGTCACTGGTTTTAATTTGATCTGATGTTTTAAAACAGTTATTTTGCCTAAGACGTCCCCCGGCAAAGCAATTGCTTTACTGTGCTTCAATACCAATGCAACTAAGATTTCATCTAAATCAGGACAACTAGTAGGTTCTAGTTTACTCTTATATTTCTCTCCCAAGTCTGTTTATTCCTGATTTGAACAGATTGATGAAACTGGGGATTTCACTTCCTCAGTATCCTCACTTATAATCTGAATAGGTCTTGTACAGACTTGAAAACATACTATTTGTATACCTTTTCTTAAGACTATGTCTTTATTCAAAGTACTAATCACTTATATTTCTACCTTGTTCTTGTGTGTCTTATAAATTCCTGAGTCCAATTTCAAACCTTTTATCCTAATTGATTCTAGGATGGTTAAAATTTCAGAGTCTACAGTAACTCCTTTCAACTGCATTCTACTCTTTTCATTGCTCTGAAGTGTAATAACGTCGACTTTATTACGTCACCTTCCACAGTTAGCGAACTTTCATTTGGAGTTGATAGATTCTGAGTAAATTCTGTGATTTCTTGAACACGAGTTGGGTTCACTCTATGAGACCTTATTTTCTGTTTGTTTTATTTGTTCTTGAATGGACCGCTCTGCCCCTCTATCGTCCAATCTAGTACTATTACCTTCCCTATCTATTTCAGTAGGTTCTTTTATCACAGATACTGGTTCTAAGTCTGGTTGATATAAAAATGGAATTAACTGTGGTTTCACTAAGATCTCTAACTCAGCAGGACATATGATCATGCCCTCTTTTCTCATAGTTGTAAATCCTATCAATAAATCTGGGAAACAGATTCTTCTACAACTATCACTGGAATGTGCAAGTGTTCATTTCTCTACAAAATGATATCTACTTCTATCTTACCTAATGTTTTTAACTGACCTTCTGTTACTCCTTCTAATGAGGAATGGATTGGTTCCAAGATTTTCTTTCCCGGTTTCAATTTATTTAAAACTTTGGTAGTTATAACGTTGAGTACAGATCCCATATAAAAAAAATTGAATAGGTTTATTGAAAACTCGGCCCGCAATGAGAGGTTCTACAGAAGTCCTTCCAATTTTTATAGTCAATTTACAATTGTCTTTGGTGGTGATGTTTTCTTTAACCTTCCTATCACTCTTGTCCCTAACACAATAATATCTATTTGTATTTGTATGGTTAGCTCTGTTGTGTTCTTTTATTTTCTGTCTGGAAGTTTTTCCTCTTGTTTCTGGATGAATACGAAAATTTGGCATTGCTATACAATCCGGTGTTCTATGTCCTACTCTCTGAAGATACAAACAGAATGGTGGGTTTTTACAGTGTTGCTCATCATGACCTTTATATTACCAGTTCCTACAAATAATCTCATAATATAACACTCTTGTGCTTTATGCCCCCAGGTATTACAGTTATGGCATTTAAATCTAGTATTCCTTGAAGGGCTTCTAACTCTATGTTCAGGTCATCTCTTTCTGTAATCAATCCTAGAGTTCCTATTTTCTCCCTGCTGTTGCATTCCCACTGTCATGATATATGGACTAATTGCTTTATATTCACAATAACCTTGTGGAAAGTAATCTATCTCCCCTAAGTCAATGGTTTGTTTGATATCTTTATACAGCTTTTCTGCAGTAACCTAAAAAAACTTTTATCTTGTCACTAGATCTTTCTATACAATCTAAATCCTTCAACATAGAAATCATGCCCTTGGACTATCTGTCTAATTTTGCTAAATATTCTGTGTTTGATTCACTACTTTTAGTTTCCTTTATCATTTTAACCAAAGACCTGATAGGACCCTGAACACACTTTGACTTAAAATGTTTTGAGATTTGTTTGTTTATATATATATATATATATATATAATATATATATATATATATTGTTTATATCATATATTTTCCATTTGCTGGAAATTCATTATAAATCTAGCCCTACCTTTCTCAAGATCTACATTTTCTTTTTTTCTTTTTATCATCTGATATGTTTTCAGTCACTAATAGAGTATCTATTAAACCTAGAAACCTGTTTACCCCTATTGTGTTTTCTTCCCCCGAAAACTTTGAAAGGTTTGTTTGCGAGGTGATAACTTTATGACGTAGAATACCCGTGGCCATAGCTTCAGTTGTTAATGTCAATTTGAATCGACTGCTTCCTTTGTAGTCGTCTTTACACTTTCGGTGCGCCCTCACACGTACATCAACCTCGTTTTGTGTCCTCCTCGTTCACTCCTCGTAGGCAAATCCTCATACCAGCGTCCACTTTTGCTTGTAGTTCGTCCCCTCGTTCACTAGCTCGTCCCTTGTAGTCAGCATGCACAACGTAGTTGCGTTCACTGCATGGTTGCGTGCACTGTGTGGTTGTGTGCACTGCGTGGTTGTGTTCACTGCATGGCTGCGTGCACTGCGTGGTTGTGTGGACTGCGTGGTTGTGTGCACTGCGTGATCGTGTGCACTGCGTGGTTCTATAGTTGCTCGTGGTTTGGTGCACCAATCTCTTCACACACTCGTATCCGTATCTTTCACTAAGTCTTTTAGATGTAGTATTCTTTAGTAGCGTTGATTTTGTTCCTAGCTGCCATCACTCTTGTGCGGTTACTTTCGTTTAGTACGTCTCACAATTTCTACTTTCTCCACTTCACTATATTTTCTGTATAGTGTGAAAGAAATGTTTGTATATTTTCTTTTCTTTCTTGAATACCAGTTACACGACGTACTTCTGAAGGTACAATCTATGAATTCCGTGAGGACACGCATTATTAGGTCCCAGTAAGTTCTGCGATGACGTCATGATTTCTTTAGTCCAATTATCTTTAACTTTCTATTTAAGATCCTCCACTAAGGTCGTGATCTTACAATCGTGAACCAATTGAATGTTCTCCTCCTCGACCCTTTTTCTAATCAGATTCGTTGTTACAAGTTTATATGCAGTATTGTTTACTTAAGCAATCTCTAATCTCTGCATAACTTACTTAGTTTACAAGTCCAGGCTCCTGGCGATTGTATGACTCAAGGCGGAGAGCAGGTTTGTGCAAACCTTCGCCTACGAACTATGATGTTTACAAACAGCCGATCCATAAAAATGCAACCCTCACCATCTAGCCCACATTCTACCCACTTCTCTACCAGCCTCTTACATGCGCGCGCGCGCGCGCTTGTGTGTGTGTGTGTGTGTGTGTGTGTGTGTGCGTGTGTGTGCGTTTGCGTGTGTGCATGCGTGGGTGCATGCGTGCGTGCGTGCGTGCGCGCGCGCGCGCGTGTGTGTGTGTGTGTGCGTGTGTGTGTGGGTGTGTGTGTGTGCGTTTGCGTGTGTGCATGCGTGCGTGCATGCGTGCGTGCGTGCGTGTGTGTGTGTGTGTGTGTGTGTGTGTGTGTGTGTGTGTGTGTGTGCGTGTGCGTGTGTGTGTGTGTGTGTGTGTGTGTGTGTGTGTGTGTGTGTGTGTGTGTGTGTGTGTGTGTGTGTGTGTGTGTGTGTGTGTGTGTGTGTGTGTGTGTGTGTGTGTGTGTATGTGTGTGACTACGAAAGTGTAAGACCCTTTTCTTGTATTGTGGTTTCCTGTCTTCCAACAGCGAGAGAAGCTCAGGGCTGCATCCCATATAGACTAGAGGCAACATCCAAAAAAGGGGCACAGAAATAACTTTAGGGAGTAGGGAATATTAGGAGCTGGCATCCATGTTCATAGTCAACATATTTCAAGTGAATGCCCATTAAATTTGGCCTATTTAAATATTATGCAGCCAAAACATTATCGAAAACTCCGGGTGCTAATAAAATGACACAACTTCGTATTTCTTTAAGATAATGAAATTTGCTGTATTTGAACATATTATGATAATATACACATCCTCAAAAGATCTAAGCAATATCTTATCTATTTCATTCTCTATGGAGACAAACATAAAAAAATGCTCTGAAAATTCAACAAAATTACATATTGGTGCATTATATTAAGCTTGTACAAATGTACGGACATGCTTTAATGAAGTTCTTCTGATTTAAAGAAAAAACTGTGTTGGGATGATATTAACATCGACATCAATCTTCCGTGGCCTAGCCCGAGTCATCTTAGACACTGTTCAAAGGATTTGGTGTGAGCTTTTTGTGCTTTGACAATGCGTAGACTAGGCTTTGACTTATGCTCAAAGTAATTCTCTTCATAAATTTATCGTCAGTCTATCCGTCCACTTTCCCAGACAGCAAAATACTGAGGAATAGAAACAAGCTCTCAGGTACAACCTTTTGGGCACTCTCCTTACTAATTAACGTGCAATTATTTAGGCCTGGACGACAACTGATGTCACCTCTAATGCGTAACGCACAGTGATGCAAGGTCAACAACTCTTCTGTCTCTGAGCGCGAGAACTGGGTTGGCCTAAGATTATCCGAACGCCTCTTCATTGTCTGAACAGCGATCTTAGATGACAGTGCGGAAAACAACAATTGTGGTTGATGTGGATCGAGTTGAAGTACGAAGTTGATCTGTCCTGGAAGAAGTCGGTGTAGTTTTTCCTTGAGGCGGGATTTATTGTCCCGGTATGGTCCAGCGTCAATGCCGAATTCGCTGAACAAACACCTATACCTTTCCCAAACGTCTAGAAGCGTATAGATTTCACACCTTGGGCAAGTTCAGTCG
>NC_134803.1:20425174-20432674 GCF_046742065.1 Oratosquilla oratoria | reverse complement strand
GAGGTTATATGAAGGAGTGATTGTGCCAACAGCATTGTACGGGGCAGAAACACGGAACATGAGAGAGGAAAAGCGAAGGAGTTTGAATGTGTTTGAGATGAGGTGTCTGAGAAGTATGATAGGGGTTACTAGGCTAGATAGAGTGAGAAATGAGGAGGTGAGGAGGAGAACAGGGGTGGAAAGGGAACTGGGAGATAGGGTTGATGAAAGAGTATTAAGATGGTTTGGACACATGAAAAGAATATGTGAAGAAAGATTAGTAAAAGAAGTGTGGAAGGCAGAGGTGGAAGGAGTGAATATGAGGAGGCGTCCTAGGATGAGATGGATGGATGGGGTGAAAGGGGCATTACAAAAGAGAGGAATGTCTGTGGAGGAAGGACGGGAGAGGACAGAAGACAGGGGCGAATGGAGAGGGGTTGTGTATAGATGATGTTGTGATGCATGAGGGGGAGTGGGTGGTGGAGGGGGGGTGAGGAAGTATGTATGAGAAAAAATTTGACACAGCCCGAAGGGATTTCTCCCCGTCTTCTCCTTTTCTGCATGGGGGGATGGAGAGGGGGGGTCGCCGAATTTATGAAGCGGCCTTGCTGTGGATGTCCTGTCTTGCGACACTGCTTCTGACCCAGGGCAGTGGACAGGATGCAGGGATGACCCGTCATTCAGGAGGTGCCAAGATAAGAGGGAGGGAGGAGAGTGGAGGGGAGTGGAATATATAGGAAATAAAATGGGTGGGAGTGGTTTCTATGCCTTTTTCTTTTTGGCTACCCCCCGTGTAGGGGGAAAAACCTTTGGTATATGTATGCATGTATATATATATATATATATGTAAATATATATATTTTTATCAACCACAATGCACTTTAATTCTAAGCCATATAGGCGCATACAGAAATTGTAACGTGGTACGCCCGAGGACTCGAACCTATGCGGCGAGAACGTTACCAGTGCTGAGTGACTTAAACCAATACACCATCAAGAGAGATATAAGCTAAGCGTAAATTTTCTTATATATCTGTATGCTCGAGTTCATACACATACACGAAAGTTTGCATTCAACCCATCCCCACTATGATAGTAGCCTACATGAAAATACTTTCCCGCGTTCGTATACTTAACAATGTACTATCATAGTGGGGATGAGTTGAACGCAAACTTTTTTGTCACCTTTTTTAGCCTATTGATCTTAACTTGGGTTATTTTCTTATCAAAATGAATTGTTTAGTACCATCTATTAAATTTAAAATGGAGGTAGAACAACATAACAAATTACCCTTTTTGGATGTTAACAGTCACAGAAGACAGATATCTTAGGTTTGACATTTTTAGGAAACCTACCAATATTTTGTCATATGTCCATTTTTATTCTCGTAATCACCTTAACACTAAGATTTCTATTTTTTCCTTCACTGTTTCTAGAAATATATAGGATTTGTAGTTTAGAAGTTTTAGGTGAGGAAATAAGAAGGATATATGACATTGCGTCAGATATGAAATATCCAAAATATGTTGTAGATAAATCTCAGATTAGGGCCAGGAAGTCTTAGTTTAACACATCTCCAAAAGGTCAATTTCGTCAGAAAAATCTATTAGTTCTTCCCTTTCATGGACACCTTGTAAGATTTTTCGTGTCCTTAAGGAATTCAACATCAATGTTATTTTTAAGAACAACACTGTTGTAATGCAAACACTAGTTCTTGTTATATTGGCAAAACTCTCAAAGAATTGAGTATAAATATGAGCCAGCAGAAACCCTTTAGTCACGCGTTGGTTGTGATCATTATTGCAATATACGAGAGTATATGTATGTATGTATGTATGCATGTATGTATGTATGTATGTATGTATGTATGTATGTATGTATGTATGTATATATATATATATATATATATATATATATATATATATATATATATTGTCCTGGGCATGAATAAAAACTGCATCCAGTGGCAAGGCTCTGATTTAGGACTCACAAAGTTTTGGGGAAAATGGAGTTGCTCCTTAGTTGCCATTACTCCCAGGTCCACTCTGACCCGGAGTGGTAGTATCTGCCAAGGGTCCCTGCTGCCTTGTAGGGAAGCCTCTATAGGACAAGGCTAGGTGAAGGAAAACTCCGACATAAAACATAGCTGATGCAGTCAGCTATGAGAGGAGCCCACAAAAGGCGTGTCCTGGTCAGCTGTTGCACCTGGCCCCATCTGTCACATGTTACAGTCATTGTACCTGTGACACTGATGAAGTTTAGGAAGAAGGAGTAGCACCAGGCCTTCACAACCCCAGTGCTGCTATACAACTGTGCAGGATTTCTAACCTTCTGCAACACATAATGCAGAAGACAAAGAAATGAGATCCGTCGACACGACGGCTCAGTCCATCATATATATATATGTATGTGTGTGTGTGTGTGTGTGTGTGTGTGTGTGTGTGTGTGTGTGTGTATTCACTTGGTCTTTGGATCACGTGTTGGACTCGTGATCGACAGCTATTTCCCTCCCGGAAGAGAGCTCAGAGCTCGTAGGTCCGATCTATGGGTAATGCTATGACCTTTCACACACACACACACACAACTCCCCGCCCACGAGAGTCAGAGTAACGACCCGAAGCGCAGCAGTACCGAAGTAATTTCGGCCCTGGGCAGGATTCGAACCAGTAGCTGCGGGCCACTTTTGTGGCAGCTCAGCGTTCTACCAACTGCGCCACCGAGTCGTGTGTGTGTGTGTGTGTGTGTGTGTGTGTGTGTGTCTAATTGTGAATATGGCAACACTTGTATATATGTAGATAATGTAGAATCTGGCAACCCCACGAGGTTTCCTTGGAGGTTGCATGCGCTTGTAGACCAGAGAAGGCTGGAACATTAAAGAAAACAGACCGCGTCGATTTTGCTTTTCCAAACACCAGTACTCAATTACTCACTGTAGATAGAGACTATGAATCTACATTCTGGTCGGCAGCGATGGATAATGCGTCACTTCAATACTAATTCCTCCGTAGCAATAACTCAACGACAGCGGCTCCGGTTGAACACAGCCACTCCCCAGCTCTGGGATCTTCGCCGAAATCCACCATCACTACGTGGTACAGACCCCTCTCCCCTGCATCGCGAACCATCAATACAAGGCAACCCCTCCTGGCTGCATCGTCCAGCATCCTACTACGAAAAGAAGAGTCCTACTCCTACGATGTACATTACCCAGCATCACTACGAATACAATCTCTCTTTGCGGAATCGTCCAGGCATTATCCAGCATCCACGACGCCTGTCGCCTCCACTCCCCCATCGCACGAGTTAGATGACCTTCTACTCCACCATCGCACGAGTTGGACGACCTCCTCTCCACCATCTCATCACGCTTCTCACATTTCTACAAGCCAACGCTCCAACGATCATCCCTACGAGCCAACACTACAACTCTCCAACTATCATCTCTACGAGCCAATATTACAATGCTCCAACGATCATCTCTACGAGCCAACACTACAACACTCCAACTTAAAACACCATAACAACACAAAACCTTATCACTGTAGTCAAGGATGATTCAACATTACCTCTCTTTAACGACAAGAACATTCCTGTACACAATTTCCTCTCTGAGGTTGAATCAGAAATAAAACGAAGAAACATAACAGGCGACAAGGGCAAAATAAGCATCTTAACATCTAGAATAAACAAGAATAACATATTAGCTGGTGACGTCATTCATCCTGACTTATTTGAAGGAACCTGCGAATATCAGGAATTCGTACAACAATTTAAGAATTCCTTTGCTGCATTTGAGCCACTTGAATTACTTTCTCCCCATACTCTTGGGCAAAAAATTACAATCATATTCCACACCACACCAAAGAGAAAGCAGTCAAAATAGCTTCAACATTTAAAATTTAACTCAGAGAAAGCATAAAAAAACCAGGATACTCTCCCAATTACACCTAGAAACACTCCAGAAAGCTAGCACAATTCCATTCACACCAGGTATCACACTAGGTGAATTCCCCAGGAAATTATCTGACACAGAAAAAGCTATCACTCGGATCGAGAGCCAGTCAGTACCCTTCGCACCCACCCACAAAATAGCCCTGCCACAATGTCCCCCTCACATAACACGAGATCAAGACATAGATCTCGCATTCGATATCGCTCACGCCAATGCTCTCCTTCAAGAACACAAACGTTTTGTACATACTATCACAAACCAGGACACCTCAAACACGTGTTACCATAGATATCCCTTCCAACCAAACCGACACTACAATCATCACGGTACATGTTTTCACACGAGTGATCATGTCGTGTACTGCTAGCACGGAGGTAACACAGACAAGAATCCCCAGATCGCTCTATTACTAGATATTCACGTAACACATCTCCTGCTAGACATTCATGTAACACATCTCTTGCAAGTTCATTCAGGTAACACATCTCCTTTGTGATTATAGAATACAAAGACTCAGTGCATACCAAAGACAGTTACTCCATACCAAGATATTCAATCATCAACTCTACCGGTACATATCCTGGATATCCCAGATATATCTCCCCATCCCTTAACTTTCAACGCTACGTCTAGCAACACTAAAGTGACAATCTTTCTCGACACGAGTTCCCCAGTTAACATCATGTCAGTACACAGTTTCAACAAATTTCGCACTGAAACTAAACGTGTCACCATTCTGGAATGCTCCGACGTCAACCTTTGCAATGTAGATGATGTACCATTCCCGATCATTGGTAAATTCTCCCTAGACATTAGCTTCAAAGATGAGTGCCCAGCCATTCCAGTTACCACCTACGTAGCTGACGTTTACTTTCCTGCTGATATCCTCATAGGTTTAACATTGATGAAGCAACATAACATAATAATTTACCCTGCTCAAAATGGCATCATTTATGCAAATAATTTCCTCCCTGCATTGCCATCAGCAACTTCCCACAAAGTCAACCACATCAACGTGGCCGAGCAGGCAGAACATGATTACACGTCAGTTGATTCTAATCCCCTCTATTCAAATTCACTCTGCTTCATCACACGAGGATGCACCAGCTGCTAGCACAAATGGCACCGCCACCCAAACACCTTCCCACGACTCTAACTCTGATACCTCACTGACAGCTGTGGACTTGCGTTCCAAACGGTATAGACGCACCAACTCCTCCCGCATGTGCAAATCAGCAAAACTCAGGACAAAACACTCAGTAAATACCGTTGTTCTTTCACCGCCTGAGGACACCTGTTTGCCCCTCTTAGAGAAATTCAATAACAAATCCACCCAAGTCTAGAAAGTATTATACAAAGGATTACAAAGGAGTAGCATGCCGACAGGAGACGTTTCGGTCCATAACTAGGTCGTATATATTATGTATATATATATATATATATATATATATATATATATATATACATATATACACATATATATATATATATATATATATATATATATACATACATACATACATACATACATATATATATATATATATATATATGTGTGTGTGTGTGTGTGTGTGTGTGTGTGTGTGTGTGTGTGTGTGTGTGTGTGTGTGTGTGTGTGTGTGTGCGTGTGTGTGTGTGTATAATTATTGATTAATAAATAAACAAATAAATAAAATTGTAATCATGTAAATAATGATAATAAATAAGATAAGTAAATAAATAAATAAGTTGAATAATAGATTAACAGGTAAATAATAAATAATGATAAATTGACAGATAAATAATAATAAATGATAATCAAGGAAATGATAATAAACAGACAAATAATAACAAACTGACAAATAAATAATATAAAATAAATGGCAGGCATTGCAGTATCTTGCTTAGATGTTTATCTAAACGAATCTTAAGGCTTCGAACTGAACTACATTGAACTACCTCTGCAGAAAATTTATTCCATTCATTAACTACACGGTTGACGAAGTTGTTTCTACCCACTTCCAAATCAAATCTATTTCCTGGCAGTTTGAGACCATTATTTCTTCTCGGATTCTCATTCAGTGTGAAAATTTTGTCACTTTTGATGTTGTCAATTCCCTTTAGAATCTTAAAGATTTGTATGAAGTAACCTCGGAGTATACTTTTATTTATTTATTTATTTATTTATTTGTTTATTTATTTATTTTTTTAAGGAAAACAGATTCATATGTTTTAGTCGATGTTCGTGTGATTTATTTTTGATATTTGGAATCAGTTTTGTGGTTCACCGTTGTAATTTTTCCAATCTGCCAATGTCTTTAGTGAGATTTGGTGACCATACGGAAACAGCATATTCAATTGTCGATGAAAGAACGATTTATATAGCTTGTTAATGAATTATGGCCTTTTGAAGTCAAAAGATCGCGCGACCAGTCTTAGAATATTATTTGTTTTCTCAGAGGCTGAAATACACTGCTTAGATGATTTGAGATCGTTACTGATAATTACGCCGAGATTCTTTTCACTATCCACTTTTGTTGACGAATTTCCAAATAGCTTGTAATTGTACTTACTGTTATTTTTACCTATGTGCATTACCTTGCATTTACTTGTGTTAAATTTCATTAGCCACTTTTCAGACCATTGCTGTAATTTATCTAAATCTTCTTGAATATCTACTTGGTTTAAGTGATCATTTGCCATTCCCCACAGTTTTGTATCTATTCAAACACACTCACGCAGTGGTTATCAGCCCAAAGACTCTGTTCCGTCGTGAATATACAAATATACACATACAAGTTTTTCAAGCACAAGGCATCGATGTACTCTGTGTGCCAAACATTGCCGTGTCACTAGCATTTCCCTGCATTTGGCCATCTGCTCTACGCCAAAGAAAGGTCATACTTGCATTTCAATCGCCAATGACACTAACGCACCACTCCATCTCACAGTTGGTACAAACATTTGGCTTAGGTGAACGTCAAAATGGAAAGATTTTCAATGTTCTTAGACATCTTGCTTCAGATCTTCACCCTTCTTAGGATGAACATGTCACCATGATTCAAGCTTGCACAAATAGTTAAATTAACAGGTCAGTATCGGAATCACTTATTATTATTATTATTTTTTTTTACTCTTTGGCTCGGACAAAAGGCTCCCATATGATCTTCTTCTTTCAGAATTACCTCATATTTATAACTTCAATGATTATGTCAAGGTCAAAGTAGCAAATTTGAATAATCTTTTTAAAAGAATACATAATACTCTTCATCTAAATAAGGAAGAAATGGTCCGTTTGTATAACAAATCAGCCAGAGCTTGTACCCTTGAAATTGGAGACATTGTCTACACCCTTAACCAAACCCCCATCTCGAAGCTTCCCCTAAATTCTCTGGACCTTATCGTATCATTGGACATGAGTCAAAGAACAAAGTCAAAGCACTCAGGTTGCACTATCTTACAGGGACCGTCTTCACAAAGATCATATCAAAAGAGTCCCCCGTGGCCTCGACATAGAGACTGTCCCCTCACAAATTCACACTACCCCTGAAATAGAGGACCATCACCAATCCTCTCCACCAAAACTTCC
>NC_134803.1:20410174-20420174 GCF_046742065.1 Oratosquilla oratoria | reverse complement strand
AATCAAATAAATCTGATTTAAAAAAATCGATTTTTATATTTCTTAAAAAGATAAAAAAAAAAAAAAAAAATCGCCAACCCTAGTGTCCACTAACCTCATACAATAATACCTGTTAAGTCCGGCTAAAATTGGCATTTCAAAGCATAACAGTGCCTTAAAAATATTGTCTTATTTCACTATAAAAGTTTATATTAACTTCTACTGCATTGAATAAGTCAATAGTTGATATATTTGTCCTATATACAATGTTAGGTTTCTAGTTTTGATATATTTGTCCAATATGGAATGTTAGGTTACAAAGAAAGCAATGGTCTCCGCTAGCGGACACGGGGATCTGGGTGCGCACGTCCTGTGTAATAGTAAGCCTTGATACACACACACACACACACACACACACACACACACACACACACACACACACACACACACACACACACACACACACACACACACACACACACACACACACACACACACACACACACACACACACACACACACACACACACACACACCACACACACACACACACACACACACACACACGCACACACACACACACACATATATATATATATATATATATATATATATATATATATATATATATATATATATATATATATATATACATACATGTGTGTGTGTGTGTGTGTGTGTGTGTGTGTGTGTGTGTGTGTGTGTGTGTGTGTGTGTGTGTGTGTGTGTGTGTGTGTGTGTGTGTGTGTGTGTGATTCATCATGGTCTTTGGATCACGTGTTGAACCCGCGATCGACAGCTATTTCCCTCCCGGAAGAGAGCTCAGAGCTCGTATGACCGATCTATGGGCAATCCTGTGACCTTACACGTACACACACACCCAGCTCTCTGTACACGAGAATTGGAGTAACGACTCGAAGCGCAGCGATACTGAAATTATTTCAGCCCTGGGCAGGATTCGAACCCGGACCACCGTAGATACAGTCGGGGCCTCTACCAACCGCGCCATGTGTGTGTGTGTGTGTGTGTGTGTGTGTGTGTGTGTGTGTGTGTGTGTGTGTGTGTGTGTGTGTATTCACCTCGGATCTGCTGCAGCCTCTTTTCGAGACAGCCAGACACCACCCTACGGCAGTGAGCTCAGAGCTCATTATTAGCAGATCTCTGGGTAGGTCTGAGACCACTCACACTCCACACACCGGGAATGCAAGGTCACAACTCCTTGACTAACGTCCCGTACCTACTCGCTGCTAGGTGAACAGGGGCTACACGTGAAAGGAGACAAACCCAACTTGTGTGTGTGTGATTCACCATGGTCTTGGATCGCATGTTGGACTCGTGATCGACAACTATTTCCCTCTCGGAAGAGAGCTCAGAACTAATATATGACCGATCTATGGTTAATGTTGTGACCTTACACGCACACACACACACAACTCCCCGCCCACGAGGGTTGGAGTAACGATCCGCAACGCAGCGACACTGAAATTATTTCAGCCATGGGGGGGATTCGAACCCGGACCGCCGTAGTGGCGGTTGGGAACTCTAACCACTGCACCAAGAGCTGTGTAGAGTGTGTGTGTGTGTTTATGTATGTGTATATATATATATATGTATATGTATATATATATATATACATATATATATATATATATGTATATATATATATATATATATATGTATGTATGTATGTATGTATGTATGTATGTATGTATGTATGTATGTATGTATGTATGTATGTATGTATATTAGATTAGCGCCCTTATAATCAAAGCGTCATCTGTAAGCAATACCGTATTTACGCGACCGTAGAAAGTACGTAGCGAATTCAAATATTTCTGATATGTCATGGATCAGGTTCGGGTGTTTGCAGATACAATTGTCCTCAATTATAAGGTGTGTATCCATTCATTTCATGTGCCTCCCCCTAAAAATGTGATGGAACCCACCCAAAATAAATAAATAAATAAATGAATAAAAGCAATTGATGTGATTCCCCACAATATATATTATGGCTACCCAGAAAAGTGATGTGACTCCCAAGAATGTTATATGATCCCTAAGAAATGCAATGTGGCTCTATGAAATATGATTGTCCTCCAGAAGTGTGATGTGAGCCCTAGATGTATGATGTGGAGTCTAGAAACATAGCATAGCCTCCTCAAAATATAATGTAAATAAGAGTTAATAAATAAATAAAATAAAATAAAACAAAAAATACCATAAGAGCACTTATTACTCTCAACAGAGACAAAAACCGATTCCGACCCGCACCAAGTCGAAGACATTTCCGCAAACATGAATACGTCATCACAAAGAGGTCCACAAGAGCGAACAGAGGATGGAGACGACTTCTAGGTTGATGACGAGGGAAGGACGAAGAGGAGAAATTGAATCAAGACGAAAGGTGGCGCCTCTCTATATGAGGCAACATAACCTTTCTCATCGATCCCTGATCGACGCCGTCGAGCCACAGTCACACTCTTCCTCCTCCTCTTCCTCTCCTGATGCTCTTCTTTCTCCCTCTCGTCCTCATCCTCCTTCTTCTCCTCCTCCTTCTCTTCCTCCTCCTGATCCTCTTCTTTCTCCTTCTCCTCCTCCTCCACCTCTTTCTCCTTCTCCTCCTCCTCTTATCCAGCCATGTCGCCTCCGCAGCCTCAAACCTTCTGAAGAAGAGATGGCCCTCAAGCATTCTTTTTTATCTATATATTTCATTGTGAGAAAATAAAAATAAATAATGAATAAATCATACAAAGGTATATTCAAAAGAATAAATATATGAATAACTGAATAAATAATAGATCAATCAAATCATAAATGAATAAATATCCATAACGAATAATAGGCCAGTCAATAGAGGAGTAAAAAAAGGCGAATAAGGAAAAAAATCAGGGAAAGCTGCAATAAGCTTTAATGTGTTTATAATACCTTACTTAATAACATATTAATTTTGCACCCCTCTACCCCCCCGGATTTGGCCGCCATCTTGAAAAAATGGCGACCAAAAACAGTTTTTTCCAAATATCTCACTAGAAACTAATTTTAACGAAAAATGTATCGAAACAAAATTTATTCTACATAAAATTTTCTACAAAAGTTATTTAGTCAATTTTGTGATATACCTCACTGTTTTTGCGCTAAATGTGCGAAAAGATTGTGTTTATCTTTATTTGATACCTACAGTGCACAAAGATCATATAATAATTTCCTTTGTATGCTATACTGAATAAAATATCTAAGTTCCTAACTTGATTATAGTCTTTCTTTTGTTTCAGAACTATTAAAATAGATAGTTAAAGCTTCAGTGAAACCCCAGGCAGTTGTTGGTGCAAAATGTCTTCATTGGGGAAATGTTTAATATGCGATGGACAGCTTTCTGTGGGTGAGACTAGAGAAGTTAAAGAGAAAGGAATAAAGACACTGATTGATTATAGCATTAAGTGGAAAGACGGAAAACATTCTCTGTTAGAAGGACTAAAAAGTGTGAAAGTGCATGAAAAATGTAGAAAAGTGTATACAAAAGAACGGAGAGCTGAAACTTTCCAAGCAAGGCAGAAAACCTCGCAAGTGCCGACAACGTCACTGAGAAGTCAAGAATTACAGTTTGATTTTCTTCATGATTGTCTCTTTTGTGGAAAAGATGCATCAAGTGACTTTTTGAAAAAAGAAAGCAAAAAATATTTAGGTGATCGTGAATCTGTGCACTGTATAGAGATGCTGCATGTTAAGGATACTATTTTGAAAGCTGGTGAAATGAGAAAAGATGAATGGGGCAAAGAAGTATGTACTCGTATATGTAACGTAGTGGATTTAGTTGCTGCTGAGGCAAGGTACCATTCAGCCTGCATGAAAAAATTCTACCAAACATCTTCTGGTATGAAACGTGGTCGTCCCAAAAGCTCTACGGTTTCTGAGGCAATGAGTCATGCTTTTAACTACTTGGAGGAAAATCGAGAGGAATGCCAGTTTACTTTCAGTGAGATTTTTTCAGAATATGAGGGTGAGCTACCAACTGATAAAACCATAAAATCTGAATTGATAGAGAGATATGGACATGATATTATTGTTTCTGTGAACAAAAATAGAAAACCAGTGATCTGTTTCCGTGACACAGGAAACAAAATTTTGACTGACGCTTGGTACGAAAATCATAGAAGTCATGACGAGAAGGAAGAACGGCTTCGGATTGTAAAGACTGCCGCCAGAATAATTGCTGAAGATATAAGATCGCAGATGCACGAAGCAGAAAATTTCCTAGAAGAATTGGATTCACTTATTCCAGAAACTCTCCAGTGCCTTGTTAAGACAATAGTCTTAAAAAACAAGAAAGGAAATCAAAGAAAATGGAATAGGAAATGTACAGCAATTTCACATGCTATCCTTACAGCAGCTAGACCAAATTCTTTCATATCTCCTCTACAAATAGGACTTGCTGTTCACTTAAGTCAGAAGTATGGCTCTAAGCATCTACTGAACGTGCTCTCTGCGTTGGGATTATGTGCGTCCTATGCTGAGGCAGCACTCTTTCAAGTATCTGCTTTGCAACATCCAGCCAAGGAACCTCCGAATGATTCATTTGCACAGTTTGTATTCGACAATGCAGATGTGAACATCTCTACTATTGATGGATTTAACACATTCCACAGTATGGGAGGAATTCAGTGTGTTACTCCTCAGAATAATATTACTTGTTGGTAAATTTAGAGACCCATCTGCTGTACCTGAACAGATTGCTGAAGTAGGCGAGGCTTTCATTATTCAGCTATACGGAGCTAATGAATGCAAATCCCTTTGTGATGCACGATATCAGTGTTTTGTCCAGGCGCTAAACAAAATAAATTTCTCTTTGGCTTCTTTACCTCCAACAGATGCAGCAGCCAGATTTCATTCCTTACGTACTTATCACCAAGTGCAGAAGTGGTTGGGAAATGACTTGCCACCTACGCAGTGGGGATGGAAGGCTACTTCAAAAGGACTGGTACCAGTCACTACAGATAAAGACCCTGCTGAACCAGAACTGATAAATATTGTATCTTGCAAGTGCCACAAAGGTTGTGGGACCACCTCCTGCAGCTGTAAAAGGCAGGCTTAAAATGTTCCATGATATGTGCTTCTTGCAAGGGCCTGTCATGTTCAAATGTTGACATCATCGTTCATGAAGATGACTGTGATGATCCTCTTGATGCCATGTTAGAAAACTTCCTAATGCCAGAAAGTGAAACAGCTCATTGAATCAGAAAAAAATATATTGTAAGACAACAGTCAATTTCCTTGTTGTTGTAATTCTACAAAATAACAAGCAAAAAAGTACTAGCAAACAAGACAATTGCTATAAAATTGATAACTGATATAGGATAGCAATAACTATAATTGATAACTTCACATTTTGGGTGGATGGTTGGGTGTAAGGGTGGTAACTCCGCCAGTGAGCAATCACTGTCTGTCCTAAGCCAGAATCAAGGAGGAAGGACACCCTTGGGAGAAGATATTCGAGACTAAACTCGGAAATGGAAAGTATAAAATATTATATGTGAATCTTTCCACAGCTCTAGCGCAAAAACGGTGCAACCTATGGAAAACATGACAGGGACAAATATTATAGGAAATTTTATGTAGATTATTTTTTGTTTCGACTACTTTCTCTGTAAAATGCATTTCAAGCGAGATATTTGGAAAAAACCGTTTTTTCCGCCATTTTTTCAAAATGGCGGCTAAATCCGGGAAGGTAGAGGGGTGCAAAATTAATACATTATTAAGAACCACATTAGGAAGAAAATAAAGCATATTGCAGCTTTCCTTATTTTTTTTCCTTATTCAACCCCCTATTGACTGGCCTATAAATTGTGTATAAATAGATAAACGAAAAATAAGTAAATGGATGAATGAACGAATTAATTGATTAATCAATCTGTTAATAGATGAATTAGGAAACAAATTAGTAAATACATAAAGAAACAAACAAACAAATAAAGATAAATAGATAAACAGGCAAATATTTATATAATATATATATATATATATATATATATATATATTCTTTAAGGCATAGTGAATTGTATGCAACAGCAAATTGAGCTCTGATGAGTTTCCGATGAAGAGTTTCAAGTCTTCTGAAGATCTCTCTAGCATGGAGAGGTAAAGAAAAAACCAAGTTGCCGATAGAAGCCATCTAATGGGTAGAACAGGATACAAGACGTTTCGCTAATCACAGTTAGCATTTTCAATTGTAACAATAACAGTTTGCAGTTTTGTGAGTTTAGTCCTAGCGGAGCTAGCCGATTTAGGGACTGGCTTGTAGTTTCTGAGTGGCTTCAAGTAGTGTGTTTGGAGATGTTAGGGAAGTGTTGGGGTGATTTGAGTTGTGTAATTGGGTAAGAGTTTTGATTTTCACTTGTGGGCATGCAGGTGCATGTGGGGGGCGGGGGGTGTTTACAGCAGTCCCCCGACTGGGGAGGAGCAGACGAGGTTGGCTGCAAGGACGAGGAGGTCGACTTTGGAGGAGGAGTCCGCAATGAGGCGTTCGAGGGCTGTGGCAGGGTCATTGAAGGTTGTCCTTAGGGGTCGGAAGTGGGCTTCCATTGCGGGGCACAGGAAGAGGCAGTGCGTGAAAGATACTTCCGCGCCACAGGTGCAGCGGGAAGTGGTATATTTGGTCCGCCAGTGATTCACCCGTATCCTGCTGACTGTTGCCGCAATGTATGGAGGTAGAGAGGAGAAGGTAGGGGGGGTCGGTCCAAGGCAGGTCCTGAGGGGCCATCCTCGTTCAATAGCAGTAGAGTGGTACTCCAATTTCCAGAGTTCCCAGGCAGCGCGGTCAATTTTGCAAAAGAAGTCATGTGCAGAGGGTTGGATTGGGGTGACTTTGCTGTTAGGCAATGTGGCACCTGTTTTGGCAGTTTTTGTCTGCCATCTCGTTGCCAAGGAGGCCCACGTGCGAGGGGACTCATTGGAATCGGAAGTGGACTCCTGCCCTGCCGGCCTCCGTTAGAAGGCACAGGACGTCGTTAAGGATGGCGGGACGTGACGCACAGCTGCCGTTCTGGATAGCTATTAGACTAGATTTCGAGTCTGATAGCACCGTTACCTGCGGTGGCGGGTGGAGAAGGGCGAGTACAGTTTGCACTGCCTCTCTGATGGCGACGAGCTCAGCCGTGAGGATGGTGGTTGGGGGTAGTTTCACTGGGTGAGCTTCCTTTGTGTTGTACAGGTAGATGCCTGCTCCTGAGCGTCCATCTTCGAGCACTGATCCGTCTGTATATATCAGCAGGTCGTCACGGTATTTGAGCGCAATCTGCTCCCTTGCTCGCGCTGCAAGCGTGTGTGGGTCGTCTCGTCGGCTAAGCCTGAGAAGGTTAAGCACCTCAGGAGGGGTGAGGGCCCACGGAGGGAAGGGGTCCACCTGGCACTGGGCAATCCTCCGGCGCTGGCCAGGTTGGATTTTGGCCTTCTTGCAGATGTCCCTTACTGAAACGGGAAGGCCGTGAACGGGAACGGGGGTGGAGGCTGAGTTCCAGCTCTCATCCATCTCTTCATCTGTGGAGTTGGGTACCCTTGCAGAGCTGAATAGGTATGTACAGGCATCCTTCTTCAGGCAGTGCCAGGGTGGTAGTAGGCCGGCTTCATTGTAGACTTGGACCTGGGGAACCGACTTTGCTAGTCCTAGCCCTAGGCGGAGCGCTTGGCACTCTACCCGAGCCATTCTTTGCACGGCCGTCAGAGGGAGGTCGTGGAGGGCGGGGGCGCCGAAGAGGAGGCGGGAACGCACTAGGCTCTGAATGATGGGAATCAGAGTTTCCCTGCGTTGGCCCCAATTCTCTCGACGGATGACTCTGACGAGATTGAGCGCCCGTCTGGCACTGAGACAGGCTTGTCTCAGGTGCTTGTTCCAAAGGCCGTCCCGCTGGAAGGTGACCCCCAGGTAGCGGACGGAGGCAGCGGGTTTCACAGCAGTACCGCAGACCGTGATTTTATTCCAGTCCGGATACTGACCTGCGTTATAATCCTTGCTGTGCACCGGCATGTATACCGTTTTGGTCCCGGAGAGGGTGAATCCAAGGTCCATGAGATGGTTCACGACCACGTCCACTTGCTCTTGAAATACCCTTACCTCCGCCCGATGATTCGCCGAGTTCTTCTTTGGCCGTCGGTACCTGGACTTCCTCCAGAGGGCTATGTCGTCCGCGTAGGCAGTGACTATGGTGTCATGTCGCACCCCCTCTCCCACCCCCGCTAGTAGCAGTGTGAAGAGTAGGTGGTATCGTCCACTAAGATGGATCTGGTGATTGAAAGGTTATGGGTCTCCTGAAGGTGTCGCTTAGGGCCATTTATTATAAGAACAAGAGGACTAAAGACCTTATCATGAAAAATAACAGCTCCCCATGCCCATCCGACATCGCGTGTGTGAGTCTAGTGTACCAGTTTAAGTGTCCTTTTGGGGACTGTACGCCCCAAGATTCCTACATCGGACTCACTACCACTCGCCTTTCCAGACGGTTGACATACCACCTTAACAAGGAGGCCCTAAGCGACACCTTCAGGAGACCCATAACATTCCAATCACCAGATCCATCTTAGTGGACAATACCACCATTTTAGACCGAGAAAGTGACAAGCGCCGCCTTTCCCTCCTTGAGGCCCTCCACATTAAATACAGCCAGCCTACATTGAACACCCAACAGGAACCCCCCACCATCCTTCCCAGCCTCAAACCATTCAGAATCCGCCAAACCAGACAACCCAGCTACGAGACAAATCAGCCCTCTCATGAGCAGTCACTCCGGCCGCGACGGACACCCAGGCCACAGTAACGGTCATCTAAGTGTCCTTTCCCAGTGGTCACAGTTCCCCTTCCCACGTTCCCTTCCCCGATATTCAATATGTCCTTTCCCAGTTTTAGACCAGAGTAACAGTCAACCTCTTTGTAATCTTTCCTAGTGTTTACTTTCTGTATTTATAATAATCCATTTCTTTGTTATTGTTACAATTGAAAATGCTAACTGTGATTAGCGAAACGTCTTGTATCCTGTTCTACCCATTAGATGGCTTCTATCGGCAACTTGGTTTTTTCTTTACCTCTCCATACTAGAGAGATCTTCAGAAGACTTGAAACTCTTAATCGGAAACTCATCAGAGCTCAATTTGCTGTTGCATACAATTCAATATGCCTTAAAGAAAATATTTTGCCGCGTTACTCCAATATATATATATATATATATATATATATATATATAAATATATAGATATATATATATATATATATATATATATATATATATATATATATATATATATATATATATATATATATATATAAGTACACTAAAAAATACCCACGGTGAGACACTCCGGGAAATGAAGACCGAGGAGTATACGAAATCAAAATAAAATAGAGGGTACTTTTGTAGGTGTGCAAGTGCGCGCGCGCGCGTGTGTGTGTGCGTATGTGATTTACTATGATCTTGGATCACGTGTTGGATTCGTAATCGACAGCTACCTCTCTTCCGGAAGAGAGCTCAGAGCTCATATATGACCGATCTATGGGTAATGCTGTGACCTTACACACACACACTCAACTCCCCGACACGAAGCACAGCGATACTGAAATTATTTCAGCCCTGGGCGGGATTCGAACCTGAACCACCGTAGTGGCAGCCAGGAACTCTAACCACTGCGCCACGAGTGTGTGTGTGTGTGTGTGTGTGTGTGTGTTTTGTGTGTGTTTGAGTGCATGGGCGTGTGTGTGTGTGTGTGTGTGTGTGCGAGAGTGTGTGTGCGTGCGTGTGTGTGTGTGTGCGTGCGTGTGCGCGAGAGCGTGTGCCTATGTGTGTGAGTGTGTATGTGTGTGTGCGCGTGCGCGGGAGCGTGTGCGCATGTGTGTGTGTGCGTGCGTCTGAGTGTGTGTGTGTGTGTGTGTGTGTTTGTGTGTGTGTGTGTTTGTGATACACCATGGTCTTTGGATCACGTGTTGGACTAGTGATCGACAGCTATTTCCCTCTCGGAAGAGAGCTCAGAGCTCGTATATGAC
>NC_134803.1:20390174-20392674 GCF_046742065.1 Oratosquilla oratoria | reverse complement strand
TAAATACGACAGAATTCATTTATTTTATTTTTTGTGTTTCCGATTTTCCTAATCATACCCTCCGGTGGGGTGGGCATAAACTAATTCCTTATAGTTTTCCATTTTATTAAATCTTCTGGTATTTCTCTTTTAAAGATACAATAAATATTTGTGATACTGCAAGTTGGAATTTAAATTAAATTAATAGTTGGACATATATAAGATTATATCTACGAATCAAACAGTTTAGGATTACAATTAAGTTTTATACAGTAAAATTACATTTTAAATTTGACGAAAAATAAAATTACTAGTACATGCTTTTGATTCGTAGATATAATCTTGTATATGTCCAACCATTAATGTAATCTAAATTCCAACTTGTAGTACCATAAATATCTATTGTATCTTTAACGCAGAAATGCCAGAAGATGTCTTAATAAAAACGAAACGTTGTAGTAATAAAATGAAAACTGTATGGAATTAGTTTATGCCCACCCCATCCAAGGGAAGAATATAATTAGGAAAACCGAAAACGCAAGAAAGAATATATATATATATACATATGTATATATACACGTAATAATGTATATGCATATATATATATATATACACATATATATATATATGTATATGTATATATGTATATATATATATATATATATATGCGTAAGTAACCACTAGGAAAAGAACTTTTCCTAGTGGTTATTTACGCATTTGTGAACACACGCTCCTAGTGTTTTTATTGCATATGTATATATATATATGTATATATATATATCTATATATTTGTATATGTATATATATTTGTATATGTATATATATTTGTATATGTATATATATATATATATATATATATATATATATATATTGTATATTTAGGGCGCAGATTCTCACTAATACACACGGAGTTAAACACGACAGCATTTTGGCACTGGTTAATCTTCTTACTGAGATTTTCAATTTTCCTCACAGTAGGTCTCATTTCAGGAGGGTGGGCAAATACAAGCCTTCCAAATTCTTCCATATTTAATTAACGTTTCGACTTCAGGGAGTCATCTTCAGAATAGTTACAAGAGAAAAGTCACAATTTTCAAAGCTACATGATTCACAATTGACAATGGTGTACAGACAACATGGTTTTAAATATGGGCCGCTTGGGAACGGTGCATGGTTCGTGACCCGCTACGTAGCCGGGCACTACGTCTTGGAGGGGAAGGGGGAGGGGGAGGGGGAGGGGGAGGGGGAGGAGGAGGGAGAGGGGGGGAGTCAGATAAGGTAGGTCTTGATGTTTTGGTGGATGCGACATCTAACAAATTTAATACTACGGTATATCGCAAGCCCACGGACAGCGGTAAATGCATGAACGGTCTTCGTGAATGTTCTCGTAATTATAAGAAAGGCGTTATTAGAGCATATGTCCGGCGGGCAATTTCCATTTGTTCCTCTTGGCATATGCTCCACTTAGAACTTACTTACCTGCGCCAGATGCTAGTAAATAATGGTTATTCTAATCAAGACTTTGATAGTGTAACTAAGGATTTGCTAGAACGTAAAGTTGCTGTGAATACACCGGACCAAGCCAAGACCGTTACTGTATTTTACCAGAATATTTATTGTAGTTCGTACCGCCAAGATGAGAAACACATGAAAGACATCATACATAGAAATTGTAAGCCAATAGGTGATTACGATAACTTAAAAGTTATTATATTCTATGACATCCCCCGTACCTGTTCCCTTGTTGTGAAAAACAATCTGTCTGGCAATGGCGGCATATTATCGAGAACCAATGTCATATATGAATATCGCTGTACAACTGGGGGCTGCGCACCCCGTAATTCTTCATACATTGGGTTCACGACATGCCAACTGAGTAGACGGTTGTCCCTACATTTACAACAAGGAGCAATTAAACAACACCACCTCCAATACCACCAGGCTTTAATCGATAGGAAGACAATCGTGGATAACACTAGGATAGTTGCACACTGTGCCAAAATTAAAGAACTAAAAATGCTTGAAGCCATCCACATTAGGGAGAGAGCTCCAATTATTAATATTCAATGTAATATGATTTCTGCCATCCCGCTATTTAATTCTTCCACGAGATTTGGAGCCCAACAACAGCAACACCCAGCTCCTTCCTCTCCCCCTCCCCCTCCCCCTCCTACACCTCACCAACCCCCACATGACCAGCGTGGTGACCCAGCGAGAAGACCTACCTTACCTGACTCCCCCCCTCTCCCTCCTCCTCCCCCTCCCCCTCCCCCTCCCCCTTCCCCTCCAAGACGTAGTGCCCGGCTACGTAGCGGGTCACGAACCATGCACCGTTCCCAAGCGGCCCATGTTGTCTGTACACCATTGTCAATTGTGAATCATGTAGCTTTGAAAATTGTGACTTTTCTCTTGTAACTATTCTGAAGATGACTCCCTGAAGTCGAAACGTTAATTAAATATGGAAGAATTTGGAAGGCTTGTATTTGCCCACCCTCCTGAAATGAGACCTACTGTGAGGAAA
>NC_134803.1:20370174-20382674 GCF_046742065.1 Oratosquilla oratoria | reverse complement strand
TAGGAATTCTTGTACACATAAGACCTCAAAATGGCTCACACAAATACTATCACCGTATGTAGGTTGTTTCTCAGAGTCTCACATAAAACACTCAGAAGACTTCATAAGAAAGATCAAAAGTCACAACCTACCTAGTAGTAGAAAATTACTAAGTCTAGATGTAGTTTCGCTATTCACCCAAATTGATGTAACGGTAGTCTTAGAGTTTTTGAAAGTAAAATTACAACCATACCAGAACCAGCTACCACTGCCACTAGATAAAATATTAAGTTTAACACAACTCTGCGTCAACACCAATGTTTTTTCATTCAAAGATCTTTATTATAAACAGAAATTCGGATGTTCCATGGGCTCTAATCTCTCGCCAGTTCTAGCCAACTTATATATGGAATATTTTGAATCAGTGCTATTACCGAAAATTAAACCACCCGCCATGTTTTGGCATAGATATGTAGATGATATCTTTACGGTTTGGGATGATGAATGGGGATCATTCCAAGAATTTCACAACCAGCTCAATCACCTAACGAACAATATCAAATTCAAGGTGGAATGGGAATTAGATCACAAATTACCTTTTCTAGATATTTTAATAATAAGAAATGCGGAGTCACTGTCCTTCACAGTTTATAGGAAGCCCACCCACACAGGGAGCTACCTACATTTCTTTAGCCACCATCCTGACAAAATAAAATATAGTGTAGCTTCAGGCCTATTCTTACGGGCTTTGAGAATTTGTAGCTCCCAATACTTAGATTTGGAACTAAATTCAGTGAAAAATCAACTAACAAAATTAGGATACCCGCCGTGGTTTTTACAAAAAGCTCTCAGCAAGGCCAAAATTAGTTTTCACAAAACAGATTCCCATTCCGCCATGAATCATCACTGGGATAATAGAAGCATAAAATTGCCTTTTAACAAATCAATCCATGAATTGTCTCACATGTTACCAAAGGAAAAGGTAAATTTTATCTTCCATTATCCTAATAATTTGTTCAGTAAAGTTGTCAATATACATCACAGATCCAAGAGTAATACAACTCCTGGAGTTTATAAATTACCTTGTTTAGATTGCAATGATGTATATTGGGGACAGACGGGTCGAGATCTCAATACCAGGGTTAAGGAGCACAAGAACTCTGTTAAATACGGACAGGAAAATTCCGCAGTATTTCAGCACGTCGCCAATAAAAACCACCGAATAAATTGGGACGATGCTGAAATAATTTATAAATCCAAATGTAGTTTCAGAAGAAAAATAGTAGAATCCTCCTTAATAAACAATTTCCCAAATTATAACATTTCCCATGGTCAATGGTCACCAGACTGTATTTCTTCTTTTGCCATAAATAAAATGTTACCATCAACATTAACGGTGGACAAAAATCACCAAGGCCCATGCAACGCCGGTCATGTGACCTGAGCCACCAAGATGCGAGCATGCGTGCCGGGCGTGTTGACCTGAGCCTCGTCCCCTCATGTTACCTCACTGCTTTACTATAAATACATATTGTTCTGTACTTTGTAACTTATATCTGCCGAAGAGGATCACAGTAAGTGATCGAAATATACAGATCTCTATATCTTCGCTTATTTTTCTCCGAAAGTGGGTCATCAGTATTATTTTACATATGTGCTACGACATATCTTTGTTGTGATATATATATATATATATATATATATATATATATATATATATATATATATATATATATATGTGTGTGTGTGTGTGTGTGTGTGTGTGTGTGTGTGTGTGTGTGTGTGTGTGTGTGTATTCACCATGGTCTTTGGATCACATATTGGACTCGTGACCGACAGCTATTTCCCTCCCGGAAGAGAGCTCAGAGCTCGTATGACCGATCTATGGGTAATGCTGTGACCTTACACGCACACACACACCCAACTCCTCACCCACGAGAGTTGGAGTAACGACTCGAAGCGCAGTGATACTGAAATTATTTCAGCCCTGTGCAGGATTCGAACCCGGACCGCCGTAGTGACAGTCGGAGACTCTACCAACCGCGCCACCGAGTCGTGTTGTGTGCGTGCGTGTGTGTGTGTGTATACATATATATATATACATATACATACATACATACATACATATATATATATATATATATATATATATATATATATGTGTGTGTGTGTGTGTGTGTGTGTGTGTGTGTGTGTGTGTGTGTGTGTGTGTGTGTGTGTGTGTGTGTGTGTGTGTGTAAAAGTAGGTATGTGTGTGCGTATGATTATTCATTATCGACATGTTTATATACACAATATTTTATATATGCATGTGCACACGCAATAAATAATTGTATCGCAAAGAGGATGGAGGGCGAGGTCTGATGAGTTCAGTCATGAGCCATACTTCCTCCTGATGGACCGGAAGGGTTGGCACACATGTCAGATGCCAGAGGCCTCACCTTCCCTTATTAAACCCATGTTAGTTAGCAGGTTGAAACAAATTGGGCATCACTGAGGGTTTTATTCTGACTGACGCCAAACGATTTTATTCTGCTTAAAGTGACCCTATGTCCCAAGAGCAGCAAGTTTAATATTGTCAAAGGATTACAAAGGCGGAGCATGCCGACAGGAGACCTTTTGGTCCATTTCCATTATTCATCGTCTGCATACCGAACCTGATCCAATACAGTATGTGAAAATATGGAAATATATTCAATTGTTATTGCATTAATACAGTTTTTCAAAAATATATTTGATAATATATTCAATAGTGATCTAAGCACTTTATATTTGCATAGCTCCGATATATTACACAGGCCTGCAAAATTGACTTTCCTAAAATTGTTTTGAATATGAAATGTTTATACATTTCAATGGTGCTGAATCGATAAATCATCACATTTTTCCCTATCACGTAAAGTTTAGTCACAAATTTGTAGAGCTTATCATATATTAAAAGACTAAATAAAATAACAAAAAGTTTGCCTGATCCTTTATTTGTGTGTGTGTGTGTGTGTGTGTGTGTGTGTGTGTGTGTGTGTGTGTGTGTGTGTGTGTGTGTGTGTGTGTGTGTGTGTGTGTGTGTGTGTGTGTGTGTGTGTGTGTGTGTGTGTGTGTGTGTGTGTGTGTGTGTGTGTGTGTGTGTGTGTGTGTATGTATATATATGTGTCAGGTCGCATTGACCCTTGCGACCTGACAGCCCGCCTCCCAGGGGGTGAATTGTCCTCTACCCTTATGTAAACTGTCCTTGTTCCTTTTTCATGCATATATAATCTATGTTTTTCTATTAACTATATACTTTTTGCACTGAAGATGTAATATACGAAAGCACTCTGCCTCGTTAGTTTCTTTTTCCAAGTGGTCTACTTTGCATATATATATATATATATATATATATATATATATATATATATATACATATATATACAGGTATATACAGGTATATATATGAATATATGTGTATATATATATATACATATATATATATATATACATATATATATATATGTATATATATATACATATATATATATATATATATATATATATATATATATATATATATATGCCCAGATTCTAAAGATAACATATCTTTATAGCATGGGTATAGAAGCAGAGTTGCCCCAACTTGGGTTACTTATAATTATGGCTGTAATGGGGCTTCGAAATATCAGTGTTTTTATAACAAAATATATCTATTCGAACCTTAGAAATCACATGTCTCATCCTTCCTAGAGGGGCTATGATTATAGCTGTTTATTTGTACATCATTTCTTTATTACAACTTCTTACATTGTTTTCTATCTGCAACAATTTTATGAGAAAGTACATTATTTTTGCTTATTTCTTAGCCTTGGGTAGCGGGAATATGTTCTTAAAAAGACAAGAAAATCCGAAGGGGCCTGAAAAATCTGGTGGGAGTCCGAAAAACTCGAGTTCTGAGAGAACCTGTAGGAACCAGACTCCCAAGAGATCTCGAAAGAGTCTAAACTCCGAGAAAACCCGAAGGAATCTAAACAATCAAGGGAACCGTAAGAAGCCCAAACCCCAAAGGAGTATGCCCCACAAGGAACTCCGAGGTAGCCGAAGCTCATTCCGAATAAACCCATACCCCGTGGCTACTAGAAATATACAAGTCCCTAAACAAACCGAAGGAACTTGAGTTCTAGAAGTCTAAAGCCCAAGGTAACCCGAAGGCCCCCCCTCCCCCCCAAAAAAAAAAATAAATAAAATAAAGAGCTCCGAAAGAGTCTAAGCTTTGAGGGTCAGAAGGAGACAGGATGAACTCACTTCGAGAGTCCAAATCGGCGTGAGCACTGAGAGGAATGAAAAACCCTGGAGGAGCTTGAGCCCTAAGGGAGCCCGGAGAAGTCTGAACCCCAAACGAGCCCGAAAGAACAAGACCCCGAAGGACCTAGGCACCTCATGGCACCGAAACATCCTAAGAAATATCATGGGTCCCAAGCCCAGAGGAAACCTGATGGACTCTACGAACTGAAGGACCTAGAAGGGATCTGAGTATCATTTTCATTAAAAAGCCTAAAGGAACCAAAACCCCGAAGGAGTCCTAAGGACCCTGATCCTCGAGAAACCCCGAAAAACTGCAGCAACAGTAATTCGTGAGGATATTAGAACAAATCCTTACAATATCACAGATCATCCATATGCCACAGACTTTATGAAGAATGCAAACGATATAGTGCCTGAGACACTGCGTGCCTTTTTAAAACTAGTTATTCAAAAAGACAAAAAGAGTGAAAAGGAAAAACTAGAAAAGAAGTGTACAGCAATTGCTCATGCAATAATTACTGCAACTCGTCCACGATCATTTTTGTCCTGCTTACTGCTTGGTTTAGCTGTGTATTTATTTCGGATAACTGGCTCTAGAACCATTGTCAACACGGTATCAAACTTTGGATTTTGTTTTGCCTAAAATGATGTCACGCTGTTTGAGTCATCTGCTACAACTTCTTGGAAACCAGATGTGGAAGGAGATTGATTTTGTCAGTATGTATTTGATAATGTAGACTTTAACATTCAAACCTTGACTGGCAAGGGACTGTTTCACTCAATGGGTGGAATAAAGTGCGTAACTCCATCAAGAACTGTAAGAAGTCAGGAAATTAATAAATTGCGAAGTATTCCATCCTCTAATGAGATCGCTGCAGCTGGACAAATTCAAATAAAAAAGTATGGAGGCAAACAAAAAGAAGGTTTGAATGCCTTAGAACTGGAAATTGTGTTTAACAGTGAAGCTGTTCAGTGTGTTTCAACCCCAGCACCAAAGGATGTTTTGTGGATGTATGGAAAATTTCTCCAAACCCCTTCCTTCCCATCATGGCAAGGTTTCATGGAAGGTATAACACAAAGTCATTCTTATGATCAGTCAAAAATTCTTGCACTGCCTTTCATTAGCCTACCACCAACTGAGTACAGTACAGTGCTAAGTGCTTTAAACTATGCTGCCGAGGAAACAAAAAATCGATGCAAGTAACATGCTTTGTAACTTTTGACCAGCCACTCTACATCAAAGCCAAGGATATAGTGTCCTCAAGTCCAGATGGTGAACTTAGCAATGTAATTGTAAGGCTGGGGGAATTCCATCTCCTTTTGTCTTATCTTGGGTCCATTGGATACATAATGGAGGGCAGTGGGATTTCAGAACTATGGTCAACTGTTTATGGTTCTTCATCAGTGTCACACATGCTGTCAGGGCATGCATATGCTCGAGCTATTAGAGCTCACATGCTGACATACTGTGCCCTGGCAAAACTCATACTTCAAGAAGTTGCTATTGACGATAGTGACAGACAGCATGTAGAACAACTTCTTTCATCATTCAAGACCCATCCTCCATCATTCAGTGCAGATGAAAGTGATGATGTTCTAAAAAGAATCTAAGTAAACTTGAATGATCACATGTCTAATATTTTGGAAAAAGGAAAGACAGCTCAGTTGTGGCTACAATATTTTGACCTTGTGACTGTTGCATTGCATTTCATTGAGGCAGAGCGCATGGGAAACTGGAAGCTTCATTTAGACTGCGTAAGAGCTATGTTGCCCATTTTCTATGCCGCTGGCCATATACAGTACGCCAAATCTTGCCAACTCTATCTCCAAGATATGGATTCTCTTCCTCTCAACATGCCACACAATGAGTTTCAGAAAATTACGGTTAATGGGTACTTTACCATTCGACGTTCTGAAAAGTACTGGTGCGGTGTATGGTCAGATATGACAATAGAACAAACATTGATGAAAAATATGAAGAGTATTGGAGGCATCACTCATGGAAGAGGCTTCACTGAAAGTGTTCTGAAGAAATGGGTCTTCGGTTTACCTGTAGCTCATCATCTATGCGAGAGTGTCGAGCAATTTAGTGGCATTCAGAGCTGCAATAGCTTTCAACATGTTGAATTAAGGGAGTCAAGGATTGGAAAGGATGAGGAGAATGTTCAAACATTTGTTGAATGGCTTCATCACCACTACCCATTCATCAGAACAGAAGGCCTAGTTTCATTATCAACTGGTATACCCCAGTTACATTTACATGCGATTTTCACAAGAATTTATTCGTTTGACTGTGGCATGGATATTTTTGCTTTTATTTACGATAAAACGGGTCTTCTACTTTCCAGTTTGATTCTGAAAAAAAAAGATAATAATAATATAGAAGAAAACAAGGATACCATATGAATGAAAAATCTTCACTCAACAATATCATCTATATTGTATTTTGACGAGAAATTAGTAGTTTAACAGTTATTGAACAAAATGTAAGGGCGAAATGCATTTTTTTGCATATCGGCGAAAATGAGTCTCCTACTTTCGGGCTTATTTGCGCAAAAACTATAATATTTAGAGCAAAAAGACATAAAAATAAACTTGTGCAGAATTTAATTTTTTTTTTCCCTATACCTTTTATCTGTATGATGCACCCCTTTGGAGAAAAAACAGTAAATATGGGGAAAAGTACCCTCCGAAGGGGGGGTTACCCCCCAAAAAAGGGGGTTGCACCCATCTGACGGTGGGGAACTCTTTGAATCTTAGTTTTGTGATCCTTGGGGAGTCTTTCTACCAAATATAAAAAACTTATTATTTTTTTCCCCTATTTGGCCTTTTTTCATCTAATTTGCCTGTACTATTACTCGCTTTTGCCATCTCACAGCATTTACTGAAACCCTCCTTCTTCTTTGCTGGGATGCCTTTGCTCATCGAATAAAAGGTTTCAGATGATGTTTTGCAAATCGTTTCGAGTTTGCGTCTATAGATGACACAGTATCTTATCCCAGCCTGTTTCTATATATTGCCTTAAGTCCCCGAAACTCATCTCTTGTGTGGTTCACATTTTATCACCTGTGGTCCTCACTGGCTTCTTCACAGTTATGGATATACACTCGATTATCTCTTTTTCCGTATGGGCTACTGACTGAATTTTGATGTGGTCAATATCTGAATATCTTAAGAACTTAAGTGGCATCCCTACGGAGCAAGCAGCATTCTTTTATGATTAAAGCTTATCTCCTCTCATAAAAAAATAATTCTTAACTTCTTCTATCCTTCCTTTCTACTGCCCTCTTTAAGTTTCTCCTGTACTTCTTCTATGTGCGATACAAGTGTTGTTTATTATTGGTAACAAAATAGTAAACTGCTCTTTTTTCATTGGTTAAGTTTTTGTTTTACAAGTAACCACTCATTTCAAGAATTTTACTATATTTTACTATAATACTATATTTTACTATAATATCTTTATTACTTAAGAAGGTTAGTAAAAATATCCAGTGCACCCTGAAAATGCTTTCAGAGAACGTATGACACAGGGGTGACTAAATTAGATAATTCCCAATCAAAACTGCATTTATCATTAATTATCAATGGTTTTATAGGCATTATGTTAACACTGTTTGGACACAAAGAATGGACCTGGAATTTACTCAGGATACAACGTACTTCAATAATCTTGTAACTGTATAGGGAGCCAGAAAACCAGCCACCTGTTACTACGAAATAGCCCAAACATAATTAAAGAACTAACTCAACAATCGCATGTCATCTATATGTTCACTTGCAAACGAGGGAACAGTGCAACCCTCCCATCCACCTATGTTGGCATGACGACTATGAAGTTGAGCAGACGTCTTAGTTACCACCTTTCGTCTGGAACCCCAAAAACCCACTTACGCCAGGAACATCACGAGAACATAACGAGACAATTGCTCACAGAGAACACCGAGATCATCAGAACGTTGTCCGGACACACGCCGTCTCCCCATACTTGAAGCCTTAAATACTAAAGAATTAGACTCTAATCTCAACACACAATCATCAGACCTGCAAGCATTACCAAGCACAGCCCCTGGTACCAACCAATCTGAGACTAGGGAAAACGAGACAGACGATACAGGCACGCCTTAAATATCCCACCGTGAAGACAAGCCACTGAAGAAGAGTCAATGTGACTCGAAATCGCGATATGGCAGCCCAGATGACCTCCTACGAAGAAATCATCTCACATCTTGCAAGAGCGAATATGTCTATTTTGGGTAATAAGGAGAATATCCTAAAGAAAATTTAACATGCTGAATTATCTATCACTTTTAATGAAACACACACACACACACACACACACACACACATATATATATATATATATATATGTATATATATATAAATATATATATATATATATATATATAATGTACAACAAAACATAATACACACACACACACACACATATATATATAATATATATATATATATATGTGTGTGTGTGTGTGTGTGTGTGTGTAAAACTTTGTCAATAACTTAAAACTTAGAACATTGTTAGTTACTGACTCTGATGCACCACAATTCCACTTTCGAGTATGAATCACTAAATGACCCCACAAATAAAATCTAACTTAGAGAAGATTCATTAAGGAGCAAATATTTCCTCAACTTTTTAGGCTGACGAAGATCTTGGCGAAATGTATACATTGAATGGAGAGAAAAAAAATGCAATTATGAAAAAAAAAAAAAATGGTTTAACAAAGTCTGGGATCCACAAACCTAATGTTTAGCAATATTAATGAAGAACATCTCTGCCAAAGTTAAATGGCATCAGCGCCAGACCTCAGCATCACAACCCAGCTTCACTCACCCATCACACTTCACCGAAGCACTGTCGTCTTCGATCACCGAAGCACCGCCATAAGCAATCAGCTTCTAAAGCCAGTCAATTCTCTTGGTTGGTCTACGTCATAGGGTAAGAATAAAACCCGCAGGGCACGGTCATGCATGTATATTTATATACAGTACAGTAATGTGTTTTCGCTGTTGAAGTAAGGACATTATCACAATGGGAATGTTAGAAGCTTACATGAAACTTCGAGTCTTCGATAAACTGAATTTCCTATATTATTTTGGAAGGCGTGGACACTTTCTATAGTAATTGACACTGAGGCGCACACTCAATTGCTGTGTTTGTTCTGGCTGTCGCCATGCGATTTCAATCAGCCGAGGCAAATTTCGTAGGACGTAGCAACACACTATATACAATTTAATTTGATAAGATTTAAATACACACTTGCTATAACAGATTCTTCTTTCATCGACGAGGTGCCACGAAGATGAATTGTAAAGTCGCTTGGCGGCAGCCAGAAATTAGAAACTCACCATTCCACTTCCACAAAGTGCTAAGTGAGAAACCCCTGCTAGAGCAATCACTGTCAGTTGCGGCTAGCCTCTGTATTTTGATATTTGGGTCGCCTCCCCGCCTGGCCAGCACAGTCGGGAACCAAGGCAGGAAACGCTAAGCGGGTCACGTGACTCGAACTCACGACCACCTGCTAGCGAGTTCGACACGGTATCCACTGGGCTACAGCGCGGGCTTGGCAGCCAGAAGACAAGAATTACTGGCACTCGGCAAGAGGACAAATCCCTTCACCGCAATGACGCAACTTGGGAACATCCCAGCTTAGGAACTAAAACATTTGTCCGCTGTTACTTCTCACATTTTTCTATATTCTATACATTACTCTTTTCTTCTTTGCCTTCATCCTTTTGCTGATACCAATTCCAATAGCATATTACCTTACATGAATGCATTTTTCACACTGGAAGCTATGGTAAATAATACATACATACATACATACATACATACATATATACATATATACAAATATACATATACATATATATATATATTTGAATATCTGGGGAGCAGATTCTCTTGTATGCATGCATTGTTAAAATCGACAGCGTTAGTGAGGTTGTTGATCTTCTTGTGAGTATTCTCCAGTTTTCTAACCAATATTCTGCCATTTAGAGGGTGGGCATATACCAAGTTGCCAAAATGATTCATTTATTTCAACGTTTCGTCTAACAAAGAGACATCTTCAGGAAATTCTGTAACATAGATAATAATGACGTACAGAAATATAGAAAACAACATGTAAATCTAACCAATTATACAAATATAGAAGCAAATATCAATAAATGCGCAAATTCACATAAAATAAACACTATACATGGGCTGATGGGGACCGTTACTTACAATAGTTAAAGGTCTGATGAAATGACGAAGAAAACCCTTCGCATGGTGACATATATATGCACCTAGCTGGCTTGGGTGGTGGTGGAGGGCGGGAGAGGGGGCGGGGGTGGTATCTCATTAATACGAGAAGAAGAGGGTTGGGGGGTTAGGGGGTTGCGGGGTCGGTTGGGGGGAGGATAGAAGGAGTGGGTAGGAGGAGGTGGAGGGGGGGTTTCGGAGAGAGGTCATGCTAGGTAGTAGCTTGGTGCTGCTATACAAAGCGATGACAGAAGTCATGTTGCATTGGATATTAATGATAGGACTACATTCTCTGATAAACATAGCTTCTAGAAGCTTAAGTTTATGTACATCCCTATTACTTGCTATAATCCTAGTGTTTGAAACTAGGTATTCTCGGGTGGCTGTTAGGTTATGGTATTTCTTTAAGTGATGTTTTATAGCCCCATTTTGTAAATGCATAGTAATTCTCCTACTGAGACTACATCTAGTAAAACCAATATATGCTGTATGACGGGCTACACAGTTCCCGGTGCTACAGTTGAATTCATAAACACAATTAATTTTAGACATAGTCTCAGTATTACTATTTAAGTTATTAGTAATAACCAATGAACTAGCTTTAGGGTTGGAGTAGTATACAACCACACGGATTTCCTTATCTTTAGATACCGGATGACAGTTCTTAGTGATGATGTCTTTAATTATTTTTTCATCTTTCTTGTAACCCTTGTTGAAGATGTTATGGTAGTATATATCAATGAATTGGGGCTTAGGGGATGTTTGTGGGGAAAGGTGGTCACACAACATTTTATTACAAATTACATCAAAATCACTATTAGGGAAACCATTATTCACCAGAATCTGGCGGATGTGCTGCAATTCTGTATGCAGAGCCTGCCAGGAAGAACACACTTTGATAGCCCTCCGGACATACGCTCTAATCACACTGGTTTTATAGCTAGTCGGGCACTCACTTTTGTAGTTCAAACACTTCTCAGAGTTCGAAGGTTTCCTATACACCTTCGTTGTAAATTCCCCGGAAGAAGAGTCCACTAAAATATCGAGGAAAGGGAGTTTGCCATCCTTATTCATTTCAGTCGTGAAGCTAAGACCAGATTCCTCCTGGAGGCGCAGTCTCAATCCCTGGAGAAGGGCTTCTGACTGTGCGCACACAAAGATGTCGTCTATGTACCTGAAGTATAATGAAGGTTTGGTGACGTCATCTTTAAAGACTGCTTCCTCTACTGCCGACATGAACGCTTGGGCAAAGAGTACTCCTAGGGGGGAACCCATCGCTATCCCGTCGTGCTGGACGTACAACTTTCCCTCTGGACATTTAAAGGGGGCCTCGGTAGTGCAGATTTTCAGCATCTCTTCCATTATGTGCTTCGGGATGGTTGGAGGGGGGAAATCTGCGTGTTCATATACATATTCCAAAATGATGTTAATAGTCCTATGCACAGGGACATTTGAAAATAAACTAGCAGCATCCAACGATGCTATAATGCCGTTAGGCTTATTATCTTTTAAGATGTCTATGAATTCATCCCTAGACTTTAAAGAATAAGTATTAGGGCTATCAAAGTGTGTTCTTCCTGGCAGGCTCTGCATACAGAATTGCAGCACATCCGCCAGATTCTGGTGAATAATGGTTTCCCTAATAGTGATTTTGATGTAATTTGTAATAAAATGTTGTGTGACCACCTTTCCCCACAAACATCCCCTAAGCCCCAATTCATTGATATATACTACCATAACATCTTCAACAAGGGTTACAAGAAAGATGAAAAAATAATTAAAGACATCATCACTAAGAACTGTCATCCGGTATCTAAAGATAAGGAAATCCGGGTGGTTGTATACTACTCCAACCCTAAAGCTAGTTCATTGGTTATTACTAATAACTTAGATAGTAATACTGAGACTATGTCTAAAACTAATTGTGTTTATGAATTCACCTGTAGCACCGGGAACTGTGTAGCCCGTCATACAGCATATATTGGTT